>NC_058095.1:49590303-49893333 GCF_020171115.1 Neogale vison
CATGGACCATGACACGAAACATAACAATGACCCTAACCCTACCACTAACCCCTAAACCTAACGCTTACCCTGACCCTAACCCAGTCTTACCCTAACCCTGCAAGTAACTCTAATTCTCACCCTAACCCCATTTTTTAACCCTAACCCTGACCCTATTTCTGATTCTGATCTAACCTTAACCCTTAACTTTGCCTTAACTTGACCCTGATCTGAACCTTGAACCTAAACAGAACCCTGGCCCTCACCCTAAACCTAACCCTGGACCTGACCCTAAACCTGACCCTAACACTGACACTGACGCTGACTTTAAACCTAACTCTGACCCAGTCCGTGAGCCTGACCAGAACCCTAAACCAAATGCTAACCTGGTCCTGACCCTAATCATAACCCAGAATCTGAATGTAAAGCTGACCTTATCCTAACCATGACCCTAACACTGACCCTGACCCTTACACTGAACCTGACCCGAATCCTAACCCTGACCCTGACCATCACTCTGACACCAACCCTAACCCTGACACCGACTGTGAGCCTGACCATAAACCTAAACCTGAAACCTAACACTAACCCTGACCCTTACCCTAAGCCTAACGATAACCCTCACCCTAACAATGTCTAACCCTAAACCTGACCCTAACTCAACACCTAACCTTAACCCTAAGCCAAAAACTAAACGAAAACCCTGACCCTAACCCTGACTATGGTTTGACCCAAACCATAAGCAGCCCTTACCCTGACCCAGACCCTGACCATGAATCAGACCGAACCCTAACCAAAACCAAAGCCTAACGCTGACCCTGATTCGGAACCTGAACATAAACCTATCCCTGACCTTACACTAACCCTGACTCAGACCCTAACCGAAAGCGTGACCCTGACCTAACCTTGAATCTACCCCTAACCCTGACCATGACAGTGAGCCTAACCCTAACCATAACCCTAAATGTAACCGTAAATGCTGACCCTAGTACGGACCCAGAACCTAAAACTAATGCTGACCCTAATGGTGAAACGAAACCCTACCCTAACCCAAACCCTAACCCTGACCCTAACACAGTCTAACCCTAACCCTAACCGTAACCGTACTTCTAAGACTAACCCTAAAACCAAACCCTAACCGTTCCCCTGAACCTAACCCTCTCCCTGACCCTAACCATAACCCTAACCCTGACCCAAACCAAACCCTGACCCTGAACTGAAACTTGCCCCTAAACCATACCTGATACTGACCCTAAATCAGACCCAGTCCCTGACCGTCACCCTGACCCTGACACTAACCCTGACCCTAAACCTAACACGCACCCTAATACTGACCCAGGCCCTGACACTCACACCAACCCTGACCCTGACTGTGAGCCTGATTCTAAACCTAACCATACACGTAAACCTGACCCTGACCCTAACACGGGCCATGACCCGAAACCTAATGTTGACACTAACCCTAACACTAAACCCTAACCCTAACCCTGACCCAAACCCTGTCTAAACCTAACCCTCAACTAACTCTAACCCTAACCCTAATCCTCCCATGAGGTTTGCATGGAGGATGAGAGCTTCTCAGATCCTTGGGGAGAGCTACCCACCCCATCCCATGTGGGGACATGACTTCAGACATCCCCAGATAGCTAGAGGCATATGTGTTTGAGCGCTCGCATGCAAGACACACACACACACACACACACACACACACACACACACCGCTCTGCCCAGCTAGGGGTCAGAGGTGGACACTAAGGGAAAATGGTGGGTAAAAAGTGTGAAAGAAGAAAGAGGTGGGAGACAGCTCGGCCATGGGGTCAGGGGCATCAGGACTCCTAACAAGGACTGAGATCCAAAGCATGGGGCGGGGAGACAGGACGGGATGATGCTCAAGGGGTCCCCAAGGGGACCAGGGGCTTTGCAAGGGCACTGGGTGGGGACAGTGTCTGGGGTCTGGTGTCCATAACCTTCCTGGACTACTGGAATTAGGAAGAGGTAACCACCTTGTGTGGACAGAGCTACAACACCGAAAGCCTCCCCTTACTCTTCTATCAGTGGGGCCATAGAGACAGGGTGTCGCTAGTCTCCCACAGTCTTGTAGAAGAGCCTGTTGGCCTTGAATCTCTATCCGAGACCGACTGTGCTCCCAGTCTTGGGTACATGCTTTCTACTCCCTCGAGGTCCTTCTGAGCAGAAGACAGCCTGGAGGCTCTGGGGGCTGACATTGTGAGCTTGCAGAATGTGGCAGAGCACTAGGCCCCTGCCCTGGGGACCAAGGTCAGGACCCTCCTTGTGGCAGCCTCAGGGTCCCCATTGGGAAGAGTTTCCAGAGTCCGTGCTCTGCTCAGGGTGAGAAGGCCTTACTTACCAAGGAACCAAGCACCAGCACAGGAGAGGGAAACAGGGACAAGGGGGACACCGGCGGTTTCGTCCATCAGCCCTGGAGCCCACAGATCCTACTCCTGTGAGACACACACGAACAGAGACAGACGCAGACGCAGACACGGAGACAAAGACAAAGACAGAGACAGACACTGAACACAGGAGAGAGGGAACCAGCAGAACTGCCAGACTTACCTCCATCAGCTTGGAAATCACAGCCAAACATTTTTTCCCCTAATCAGTACCACGGGCCATCCATCCTCGGAGGACGGATCCAGGAATGCCCGTGGACCACTGTGGGGGCTGGCCAGTACATGCGAGCAGGCGAGGCCCTTGGACCTCAACCTAATGGAAGTCCCGGGAAGTCTGTGTCCACAAGGACAGAAGCCATGCACTGCAACCTTGTCACGGTGGATGGGATTCAGGCAGGAGGAGGGTGGTTTTGCTGGATCCCAGAGCAGATCCAGGACTCTCTGGGCTATGTTCCATTCCCCCGCTCATCCCCAGTCACACCCGTGCCTTGGCAAGCGTGTGCACCAGACTCCTGTGAGAACGGGGATGGAACTCATGGAGAGTACCTACCCCTGATGGCATCCCCAGAAGAAGAAGCCAGAACACACGCAATGTCCAGTCAGGGAGGCTGAGGAAGCCCTGAGAGCCACAGGGTGTGTGCGGGTTCACAGTCCTGGGCAGGAGCAGGAGCCCGGCCTGAACCCAGCTCTGTGCCCTCCCAGCGGGCACAACAGCTGCACCCAGGCCTCCCAGGTATTGGGGGCAGTCTGTGTTGGGATCACTGCAAGGACAGGCATGGGGTGGAGTGTTTGCCTTGAGCAGCTGGGGGAGGGGAGCCCTCAGGGAAGTGTGGTGAAAGCAGGAAGTCCGTTAAGGAGCCCCCAGGCATTCGGCTCAGGTCATGATCCCAGCGTCTTGGGATCAAGTCCCGCATCGGGCTCCTTGCACAGCAGGGAGCCTCCTTCTCCCTCTGCCTCTGCCTGCCATTCTGTCTGCCTGTGCTCGCTCTCTCCCTCTCTCTGATAAATAAATAAAATCTTTAAAAAAAAAAGGAGCCCCCAGGCAGTGGTGACCTCACTTTCCTGACGACAGAGCCCAACAGAATTGGAACCCACATATCCAGGTACCCACATTCCAGAGAAAACACCCCAGCCCAGCTCATTTCTGGGCACATCCTGAAGGAAGCGACATGTCCTTGTGCTGTCTACCGAAGCCTAGAGAATGCTAGCAGAGGAGAGCTCACCCGCCAGACACGCCCCCTCACTGGGCAGGTCATGTCAGACTTTCCCCATGCCTCTGCCCTTTGGCTAAAAGAATCAAAAGGTGACACCGGGGGGCTCAGAGTCAGAGAGTCCCACACCTTCTGATCAACCCGTGTAGTCCTAGGTCTTCTCCCAGTGTGTGTGAGTGTGTGTGTGTGTGTTTGTGTGTGTGTGTGTAACAAGAGTTCATCGGGGATGGAGTCGCCCCGAGCAGGATTAGGCTGATGAGATGCCTGGTGGGCAGGTCATCTTCACACCGCAGGTTAAAGCTGGCTAGGTGGGATCGGGTGTGGGGGCTGCACTCTTCTGACCAGGGTTTATCCTAAGACCCTGCAGGGACAGGTCAATGATCCAGGTGCGGGGCTAACCCTAACACTAAGCCCTAACCCTGACACTGACACTGACTGTGAGCCTGACTCAAAACCTAACCCTAGGCCTGACCCTGACCTTGACGCTGACCGAGATCCTGACCTGGACCCTAATCCTAAATCTAAGCCTGATGCTGACCCTAATCCGGACCTGAACCTAAACATAACCCTGACCTTACCCTAACCCTGACTCATCCGTAACCGTGACCCTGACCGTGGCCCTAATCCTAACCCTGACCCTGACCTAACCCTGATCTTAACCCTAAACCTGACCATGACTGTGAGCCTGACCCTAACACTAACCTTAAAGGTAAGCCTAACCCTGACCCTATTACGGAATCTGAACCTAAACCTAACGCTGATCCAAACCTTAACACTAACCCCTACCCTAAACCAAACCCTAACCCTGTCCCTAATGCTGTCTAATCCTAAACCTAAACATAACCCTACTTCTAATTTTACACCTAACTCCAAGCCCAAATCGTTCCCCTGAACCTAACCCTGACCCTGAACCGAAAATTGACCCTAAACCAAAGCCTGACCCTGGCCCTAAACCTGATCCTGGCCCTGATCTTCACCCTGACCCTTACCCTGACCCGGACCCTAAACCTAACCCTGACCCTAACACTGACCCAAATCTAACCCTGTCCCTAACTCGAACCTGGTCTCTATACCAAAGTCTGACGCTGACCCTCAACCTGACCCTGGCCCTGACCTTCACCCTGACCTTGACTTTGACCCAGACCCTAAACTTAATCCTGACCCTCACAGTGACCTTGACCCTGACAGTGACTTGACCCTAACCCTAATCCTAAATGTAACCCTGAAACAGACCCTAACATGGGCCCTGACCAAAAACCTAATGCTGACCTTAACCCTAACACTAACCCCTAACCATAACCCTGACCCTGACCCTAACACGGAATAAACCTAATCCTCAACCTAACTCTAACCCTAGCCCTAACCAGAAACTTTAACACTGACCGTGACAGTATCCTTGACCCTGTCCATAACCTTAACCCTGAACTTTGCCTATACCTGACCCTGAACCTAACCTTGACTCTAAACAGAAACCTTACCCTGAACCTAAACCGAACCCTGGCCCTGACCCTAACGCTGACCCTAAAGCTTACCCTGACCCTACCGTAATCCTAACTCTGACCCAGACCGTGAGTCTGACCAGAACCGTAAACCTAAAGCTAACCCTGATCCTACCGTAATCCTAACCCAGAACCTAAACGTAAAGCTGACCTTACCCTAACCAAGACTCTAACCCTGACCCAGACCCTGACACCACCACTGACACCGAACCTAATCCAAACACTGACCCTGACCCTTACTCTGACACAAGCCCTAACCCTGAAGAGGATGTGAGCCTGACCCCAAACCTAACCCTGAACCTAAACCTATCCCTGACCCCTACCTTAACCCTAATGCTAACCCTGACCCTAATGACGTCTAACCCTAACCCTGACCTAACACTAACCCTAAACGTAACCCTAATCCTAACACTAACCCTAACCCTGACCAGGACCAGGACTGTGAGACTGACCCAAACCATAATCCTAGCCATAACCCTGACCCTGTCCCAGATCATGATCCTGGCCTGAACGCTAAGCCTAAACCTAAGCCTGAAGCTGACCCTGATCCACCCTGAACCTAAACCTAACACTGACCCTACCCTAACCATGACTGATCCCTAACCATGACCCTGACCTTGACTCTAATCCTAACCCTCACCCTGACGTAACCATGACCCTAACCCTAACCCTGACAGTGACAGTGAGCTGACCCTAACCCTAACCCTAAAGGTAACCCTAACCCTGATCCTAATATGGACCCTGAACCTATACCTAACACTGACCCTAACCCTAACATTAACCCCTAACCTAACCCAAACCTTAACCCTTACCCTAATATTGTCTGACCCTAACCCTAACCCTAACCCCACTTCTAACCCTAACCCTAACACAAAACCCAAACGTTTCCCCTGAACCTAACCCTGACCCTGAACCGAACCTTGACCCTAAACAAAAGCCTGACACTGACCCTCAACCTGAACCTGGGCCTGACCTTCACCCTGAGCCTGACCCTGACCCTGACCGTAAACATAACCCTGACCCTAACAGTGACCCTGACCCTCACCCTAACCATAACCCTGACACTGACAGTGACCCTGACCTTAACCCTAACCCTAAATGTAACCCTGACCTGACCCTAACACAGGCCCTGACCCGAAACCTAAAGCTGACCCTAACACTAACACAAACCCCTAACCATAACCCTGACTCTGACCCTAACCCGGTCTAAACCTAACCCTCAAACTAAAACTAACCCTAACCCTAACCCCAAATTTAATCTTAACCCAGACCCTAAAACTGACCCTGACCATAACCTTCTGCCTGAACTTAGCCTAAACCTGACCCTGAACGTAACCTTGACCCTAAAGTGAAGCCTGACCCTGACCAAACCATAATGCCAAATTTAACCCTAACCCAGAAGCTATCACTGACCCTGACCATAACCTTATCCTTGAACTCTGCCTATGCCTGACCCTGAACGTAACCTTGACCCTAAACAGAAGCCTGACCCTGACCCTAAACCGAATCCAGGCACTGACCTTAACCCTGCCCCTAAAACTGACCCTGATCAGGACCGCAAACCTACTCTGACCCAGACCGTGAGTCGGACCAGAATCCTAAACCTAAAGTTAACCCTGATGCTGACCCTAATCCTAACACAGAACCTAAACATAAAGCTGACCATGCCCTAACCATGACGCTAAACCTGACCCTGACCCTAATCCTAACACTGTACCTGACCCTAATCTTAACCCTGACCCTTACTCTGACACTAACCGTAACCCTGACACTGACTGAGAGCCTGACCCTAAACCAAACCCTAACCCTGACCCCTACCCTAAACCTAATACCAACTCTGACCCTAACGACGTCTAACACAAAACCTGACACTAACTCTAACCCTACTCTTAAGCCTAACCGTAACACTAACCCCTACCCTAACCCAAACCCGAAACATGACCCTAACTCTGTCTAACCTTAACCCTAACCATAACCCTACTTCTAACCCTAACCCTAACCCTAAACCCAAACCTTTTCCCTGAACCTAACCCTGACCATGACCCTAACACTAACCCTAACCCTGAACCAAACCTAACCCTGACCCTGACCTGAACCTTGCCCGAACCAAAACCTGACCCTGACCCTAAATCTGAACCTGGCCCTGTTTTCATCCTGACCCTGACTCTGACACTAAACTGAACCCTGACCCTAACACTGACCCTAACACTGACCCTGACCCTAACCTTAAACCTAAACCGAACCCTGGCCCTGACCCTAACACTAACCCTGGCCCTGACCCTGACCTTGTCTCTGAACATAACCCTGGCCCTAACCCTAACTCTAACCTTAACCCTGACCGTGAACCTGACCCTCACCCTAACCCAAACCCCTAAGACAAACCCTAACCTTCCCTGTCCTCCTTCCCACCCACTGACTCAAGCCAGGGCTAAATCTAAGGCTGGACCTCTGTCTCAGGGAACAACCAGGAAGACCAAGCAGGGGGAGAGAGAGGTGGAAGGGGCCCACTGATTTCCCTGCCCTGACTTGGCCTCCACTGATGTCTCCAATTCCTCTGGCTCAACCTCACATTGAGCGGGACCCTGGGAGGGATTCTGAATTCTAGGCCCGCTGGGTGGGGAGTACTCGATGACCTTTGCATCCCCAGATGTCCAACCCGCCTGGCCATGTACCCTGAGCCTTGCTTCCCAGAATAGGCATGGTTTCGGTGCTCAGCAGACTATGGGGCCACAGACCACCTGGCAGTGGTGAGGGACCATGGGGGATCAGTCGGGAACAGTGCCATGGTTGCATACACATCCACCACAAGGCTGGGTAATGGTACAGGTGCTGTGTACATGTCTCCTGTGCACACCTGGCTCTCTCGGAATGGAGGTCTTTGAGCCTGGTGCACCAGTTAGGGGTCAGAGGCGGAGACATCCTGGGAAAATGGAGGGTAACAAGGGGGAAAGAAGAAAGAGGTTGGAAACAGCTCGCCCATGGGGTCAGGGGCATCAAGACTCCTGGCCAGGACCAAGATCCAAAGCATGGGGAGGGGAGACAGGACGAGTTGATGGTCAAGGGATCCCCAAGGGGCCCAGGGGCTTTGCAGGGCACTGGGTGGGGACAGTGTCTGGGGCATGGTGTCCATCACCACCCTGGACTACTGGAAGTAGGAAGAGGTAACCACCCAGTGTGGACAGGGCTACAACACTGAAGGCCTCCCCTAACACTTCTATCAATGGGGCGATAGAGACAGGGTGTCCCTAGTCTCCCAAAGGCTTGTAGAAGAGCCTATTGGCCTGAATCTCTATCCGATACCCACTGTGCTCCCAGGCTTGGGAAAATGCTTTCTACTCCCTCAAGGTCCTTCTGAGCAGAAGACAGCCTGGAGATTCGGTGGGCTGATATTGTGGGCTTGCAGAATGTGCAGAGCACTAGGCCCCTGGCCTGGGGACCAAGGTCAGGACCCTCCTTGTTGCAGCCTCAGGACCCCCATTGGGAAGAGGTTCCAGAGTCAGTGTTCTGCTCAGGGTGAGAAGGCCTTACATAGCAAGGAACCAAGCACCAGCACAGGAGAGGGAAACAGGGACAAGGGAGACTTCGGAGGTTTCTCCCATCAGCCCTGGAGGCCACAGATCCTGCTCCTGTGAGAAACACAAAAACAGAGACAGACGCAGACACAGAGACAAAGACAAAGACAAAGACAAAGACAAAGAGAGACACTGAACACAGGAGAGAGGGAACCAGCAGAAGTCCCAGACTTTCCTCCATCAGCATGGAAATGACAATCAAACATTTTTTCCCCTTCTCAGTCCCACGGGCCATTCACCCTGGGAGGATGGATTCGGGAATGCCCGGGGACCACTGTGGGGGCTGGCCAGCACATGGGTGCAGACAACGCGCTTGGACCTCAACCTAATGGAAGCCCCGGGAAGTCTGTGTGACCAAGGTCAGAGGCCATGCACTTGCAACCTTGCCACGGGGCAGGAGGAGGGTGGCTTTGCCTAGATCCCAGAGCAGATCCAGGCCTCTCTGGGCTATGTTCCATTCCCCTGCCCAGCCCCAGGCTCTCAGGTACCTTGCCAACTGTGTGTACATGCCTCCTGGGAGAGCGGGGATAGAACGTATGGAGAGGTCCTACCCCTGATGACATCCCCAGAAGAAGAAGCCAGAATACCCCCAATGTGCAGACAGGGAGATTGGGGAGGCCCTGAGAGCCACAGGGTGTGTGCGGGATCACAGTCCTGGGCAGGAGCAGGAGCCCGGTCTGAACCCAGGTCTGTGCCCTCCCAGCAAGGACAACAGCTGCACCGAGGCCTCTCAGCGACTTAGGGGAGGATGTGTGGGGGTCACTGGATAGGCAGGGCATGGGGTGGAGGGTGAGCCTTGAGCAGCTGGGGGAGGGGCGCCCTCAGAGAGTTCAGGTGGGAACAGGAAGTCCGGTAAGGAGCCCCCAGACAGTGGTGACCTCACTTCCCTGACGACAGGGCCCAACAGAATTGGAACCCACGTATTCCAGAGAAAACCACGCTGCCCAGCTCATTTCTGGGAACATCCTGAAGGAAGTGACATGTTCTTGTGCTGTCTACCGAAGCCCAGAAGATGCAGGCAGAGGAGAGCTTGCCCTCCAGACAGGCCCCCTCACTGGGCAGGTCATGTCAGGCTTCCCCGACGCCTCTGGCCCTTTGGCAAAAAGAATCAAATGGTGACACCGGGGGGCTCAGAGTCAGAGAGTCCCAAACCTTCTGATCGACCTGTGTGGGCTTCGGTCTTCTTGCCGTGTTTGTGTGTGTGTGTGTGTGTGTGTGTGTGTGTAAAGAGAGCTCATCTAGTTGGAGACTACCCGAGCAGAAGCAGGCTGATAAGGGGTCAGGTGAAGGCTGGCTAGGTGGGATATGGTGGCGGGGCCACACTCTTCTGCCCAGGTTTATCAAGAGACCCTGCAGTGATGGGTCAATGACCCAGGTGCGGGGCTAACCAAAACGCTAACACCTAACCATGACCTTGACCCTGACTGTGAGCCTGACAAAAACCCTAACCCTAGCCATGACCCTGACCCTGTCCCTGACAGTGATCCTGAACTGAACCCTACGACTAAACCTAAGCCTGACGCTGACCATTATCCGGACCCTGAACCTAAATCTAACCCTGACCTTACCCTAACCCTGCTCATCCGTAACTCTGACCCTGACCCTAACCCTAATCCTAAACCTGACCCTGACCTAACCATGACTCTAACCCTAATCCTGACCGTGACTGTGAGCATGAAACTAACACTAACCCTAAAGGTAACTCTAAACCTGACCCTAATACGAACCCTGACCTAAATCTATGCTGACTTACCCCTTACCACTATCGCCTACGCTAATTCCAACTCCAACCCTAACACTTACCCTAACACTGTATAAGCCTAACCCTAACCATAATCCTACTTCTAACCCTAAACCTAACCAAACTTTCCTCTGAAACTATCCCTGACCCTGATATGAAACTTGACCCTAAACCAAAGCCTGACCATGACCCTAAACCTGAACCTGACACTGGCCTTCACCCTGATCCTGACCCTGAACCTAAACCTAACCCTGACCCTAACAGTGACCCTGACCCTAACACTAACCCTGACCGTGACTGCGAGCCTGACCCTAACCCTAACCCTATATATAACCCTGACCGTGACCCTAACACGGGACCTGACCCAAAACCTAACAATGACACTAACCCTAACACAAACCCCTAACCCTAACCCTGACCCTGACCCTAACCTGGTCTAACCCTAACCCTCAACCTAACTCTAACTCTAACCCAAAACCCAAAATTTAACACTAACTTTGACCCTATCCCTGACCCTGACCATAAACCTAACCCTGAACTTTGCCTAAACCTGATGCTGATCTTAACCCTGAATCTGACCCTAATCCTAACCATGACCCTTTCTCTGACACTAACCCAGACACTGAATGTGAGCCTGACCTTAAACCTAACCCTGAACCTGACCCTAATCCTAACCTAACTCTAACACTAATCCCTAACCCTAACCCTGACCACCACCCTAACCCTGTCTAATCCTAAACCTCAAGCTAACTCTATCCCTGACCCTAACCCCAAACTTTAACCCTAACTGTGACCCTATCCCTGACCCTGACCATAAACCTAACGCTGAACTTTGTCTACACCTAACCCTGACCCGAACGTTGACCCTAAACAGAACCCTGACATTAACCCTAAATAGAACCCTGGCCCTGACCCTAACCGTGATCCTAACACGGACCTTGACCGTAAACCTAACTCTGACCCAGACCCTGAGCCTGACCTGAACATTAACCGTAAAGCTAACCCTGATCCTGACCCTAATCCTAACCCAGAACCTAAACGTAAAGCTGACCTTATCCTAACCATGACACTAACAATGACCCTGACCCTAATCCTAACACTGAACCAGACCCTAATCCTAACCCTGACCCTTACTCTGAAACTAACCCTAACCCTGACAGTGATGTGAGCCTGACACTAAACCTAACCCTGAACCTAACCCTATCCCTGACCACACCCTAAACCAATTGCTATACCTGACCCTAACGATGTCTAACCCTAACCCTGACCCTAACTCTAACCCTAAACTTAACCCTAACCCTAACACTAACACCTAACCCAGACCCTGAACCTGAGTGTGAGCCTGACCCATATCCGAATCCTAGGACTGACCCTGACCCTGACAGTGAGCCTGAAACTAACCCTAACCCTAACACTAACCCTAACCCTGACCCAGACGGTGAACCTGACCCAAACCCTAACCATAAACCTAACCCGGTTCCTGAACCTAATGCTAACCCAGAACCTAAACCTAACCCTGACTTACCCTAACCATGACCCTAACCCTGACCCTGAGCGGACCCTAACACTGAACCGGACCCTAATCTTAACCCTGAACTTAACCCTGACACTGACCCTAACCCTACGCTAACCCTGACCATAATGACGTCTAACCCTAACCATGACTCTAACTCTAAGCCAACCCCTAACCCTAACCCTAACACTAACACCTAACCCGGACACTGACCCTGACTGCTAGCCTGACCCAAACCCTAATCCTAGCCCTGACCCTGACCCGGACCGAGATCCTGACCTAAACCCTAACCCTAAACCCAAGGCAGACGCTGACCCTGATCCAGACACTAACCTAAACCTAACACTGACCTTACCCTAACCCTGACTCATCCCTAACCGTGACCCTGACCGTAACCCTAATCTAAACCTGACGCTGAACTAAACCTGACCATAACCCTAAACCTGACTGTGACTGTGAGCCTGAACCTAACACTAACCATAAAGGTTTCCCAAATCCTGACCCTAATATAGACCCTGAAACTAAACCTAAAGCTGACCCTAACCCCAAAAATGACCCCTACCCTAACCCAAACCCTAACCCTGAACGTAACGCTGTCTAACCCTAACCATAACCATAACCCTACTTCTAACCCTAACCCTAACCAAAACACATATCGTTCCCCTGAACCTAACCCAGACCCTGAACTGAAACCTGACCCTAAACCAAAGCCTGACCCTGACCCTAAACCTAACTCTGATCCTAACACTGACCCAAATCAAAACCTCCCCCTGACACGAACCTGGACCTTAAACCAAAGCCTGACCCTGACCGTCAACCTGACACTGGCACTGACCTTCACCCTGAACCTGACCCTGGCCCAGACCCTAAACCTAACCCTGACCCTAACAGTGACTCTGACCCCAACTCTACCCTAATGCTAACCATAACCCTAATGACGTCTAACCCTGACCCTGACCCTAACTCTAACCCTATACCTACCCCTAACCCTAACACTAACACCTAACCCTGACCTTGACACTGAAGGTGAGCCTGACCCAAACCCTAAACCTGGACTTGACCCTGACCCTGACCATGACCCTGACCGTGATCCTGATCCGAACCATAGCCTTACCTAAGCCTGACACTGACCCAGATCTGGACCCTGAACCTAAACCTAACCCTGAACTTACCCTAACCCTGACTCATCCTTAACCATAACCCTGATCCTGATTCTAATCCTAGCCCTGACCATGACCTAATCCTGACTCTAACCCTAACACTGACCGTGACTATGAGCCCGACCCTAACACTAACCCTAAATGTAACACTAAACCTGACCCTAATACGGACCCTGAACCTAAACCTAATGCTGACACTAACCCTAACACTAACCCCTACACTAACTCAAACCCTAACCCTTACCTTAACACTGTCTAACTCTAACCCTAAACATAATCCTACTTCTAACCCTAACTCTAACCCCAAATCCAAACCTTTCCCCTGAACCTAACCCTGACCCTGAACCAAACCTTGACCCTAACAAAATCCTGACCCTGACCCTAAACCTGACCCTGGCACTGACCTTCACCCTTACCCTGACCCTGACCCTAAACCAAACCCTGACCTTAACAGTGACCCTGACCCTGACCCTAAAACTAAACCTGACCCTGACTGTGAGCCTGACCCTAAACCTAACCCTAAATGTAACCCTGACCCTGAACCTAACACGGGCACTGACCCGAAAACTAACGCTGACACTAACGCTAACATTAACCCCTAACCCTAACCATGACCCTGAACCGAAACTTGACCCTAAACCAAAGCCTGACCCTGACCCTAAACCTAACCGTGACACTAACACGGACCCAAATCTAACCCTTTCCCTGACCCGAACCTGGACCTTAACCAAAGCCTGACCCTGACCCTCAACATTACCCTGGCCCTGTCCTTCACCCTGACTCTGAACCTGACCCCTAACCTAACCCTGACCCTAATATTGACCATAACCCTGACTCTAACAGTAAACTTGACCCTGACTGTGATCATCACTCTAACCCTAACTCTAAACATAACCCTGACCCAGACCCTAACACGGGCCCTGACCCATAACCTAACGCTTACCCTAACCCTAACACTAACCCCTAACCCTAATCCTGACCCTGACCCTAACCCGGTCTATCCCTAACCCTCAACCTAACTCTAACATTGACCTTAACCCCAAAATTTATCCCCAACCGCGACCCTATCCCTAACCCTGACCATAAACCTAACCCTTAAGTTTGCCTAAACCTGACCCTGACCCTAACCTTTACCCTAAACAGAACCATGACACTGACCCTAAACAGAACCCTGGCCCTGACCCTACCGCTGACCCGAACGCTGATTCTGATGATGACTGTTAACCTCACTCTGAACCAGAACTTGAGCCGGACCAGAACCCTAACCCTAAAGCTAACCCTGATCCTGACCCTAATCCTAACCCAGAACCTAAACGTAAAACTGACCTTACCTTAACCATGACCCAACCCTGACCCTGACCCTGATCCCAACATTGAACCAGACCCTAATCCTAACCCTGATCCTTACTCTGACACTAACCCTAACCCTGACACTGATGTGAACCAGACCCTAAACCTAACCCTGAACCTAACCCTATCCCTGACCCCAAACCATAACCCTAGCCTTGATAATGACCTTGGCCATGACTCTGATCATTATCCTGACCCGAATGCTAACCCTAAATCTAAGCCTGATGGTGAACCTGATCCGGACCCTGAACCTAAACCTAACCCTAACCTTACCCTAACCATGACTCATCCCTAACTGTGATCCTGACCCTGACCCTACTCATAACCCTGACCCTGACCTAACCCTGACCCAAACACTAAACTTGACCCTGACTGTGAGACTGACCCTAACCCTAACCCTAAATGTAACCCTGACCCTGACCTTAACTCAGGCCAGACCCGAAACCTAAAGCTAACCCTAACCCTTAACCCTAAACCTGACCCTGACCCTAACCCGGTCTAACCCTAACCCTCAACCTAACTCTAACCCTAATCTGACCCTAATCCTAAACCTGACACTAATCCTAAACCATAAATGCATAACCCTACTTCTAACCCTAACCCTAACCCCAAACCCAAAACTTTCCCCTGAACCTAACCCGGACACTGACCCTAATCCTAATACTGACACTGACCATTACTCTGACACTACCCTAACCCTGACACTGAAGGTGAACCTGACCATAAACCTAACCCTGAATCTGACAATAATTCTAACCCAGAACCTAAAAGTAAAGCTGACCTTACCCTAATCATGACCCTAATCCTGACCCGGACCATGACCCTGACCCTAACACTGATCCTGACGCTAATCCTAACCCTGACCCTGACCTTACTCTGACACTAACCCTAACACTGCCACTGACTGTGAGCCTGACCCTAAACGTAACCCAGAACCTAACCCTCACAATGACCCCTACCTTAACCCGAAAGCTAACCCTGACCCTAACAACGTCTAACCCTAACCCTGACCTTACTCTAACCCTAACCTTAATTCTAACCCTAACACTAACCCCTAACCCTGACGTGGATCTTGACTGTGGGCCTGACCCACACCCTAATCATAGCCGTGACACTACCATGACCCTGGCCATGAGCCAGGCCAGAACCATAACCCTAAACCTAAGCCTGGGGCTGACCCTGATCTGGACCCTGAACCTAAACCTAAACCTACCTTACCCTAACCCTGAGCCAGACCCTAACCGTGACCCTGAACTGGAACTAACACTGACCCAAAACCTAACCCTGACCATAATGTGAGCCTGACCCAAACCCTAACCCTAAAGGTAACCCTTACCCTGACCCTAATAGGGACCCAGAACGTAAACATAACGCTGACCCTCTCGGTAACACTAACCCTACCCTAACCCAAACCCTAACCCTGACCCTAACGCTGTCTAACCCTAACCCTAAACATAACCGTACTACTAACCCTAACCCTAACACCAAACCCAAACCTTTCCCCTGAACTTAACCCTGAAACTGAACCGAAACTTGACCCTAAACCAAAGCCTGACCCTGACACTAAAACCAAACCTGTCCCTGACCTTCAACCTGACCCTGACCCTGAACCTGAACCTAACCCTGACCCTAACACTGACCCAAATCTAACCCTGTCCCTGACCCGAACCTGGACCCTAAACCAAAGCCTGACCCTTGACCATAAAACTGAACCTGGCCCTGACCTACACACTGTCGCTGACACTGACCCTGACCCTAAACTTAACCCTGAACCTAACAGTGACCCTGAACCTGACCCTAGAACTAACCCTGACCCTAGCACTAACCCTGACCCTGTGTGCCTTACCCTAACCCTAACACTAATAGTAACCCTAACCCTGACCCTAACACGGGTCTTGAAACAAAACCTAACGCTAACACTAACACTAACACTAACCCCTAACCATAACCCTGACCCTGACCTTAACACGGTCTAAGCCTATCCCTCAACATAACTCTAACCCTAACCCTAACCCAAAACTTACACGCTAACTCTGACCCTATACCTGACCCTAACCATAACCCAAACCACGAACTTTGCCCGAACCTGACCCTGATCCTAAACTTGACACTAAACAGAACCCTGACCCTAACCCAAAAGTGAACCCTGACTCTGACCTAGCCCTGATCCTAACACTGACCCTGAAGATGGCCATAAAACTAAATCTGTCCCAGACCGTGAGCCTGACCAGAACCTTAACCCTAAAACTTACCTTGATCCTGACCCTAATCCTAACCCAGAACCTAAACGTAAAGCTGACCTTACCCTAAACTTGACCCTAACCCTGATGTTGACACTGACCCTAACACTGAACCTGACCCTAAAACTAACCCTGACACTGACCTTTAATCTGACACAAACCCTTACCCAGACACTGACTGTGAGCCTGACCCTAAACCTTACCCTGAACCTAACCCTAACCCTGACCCCTACCCTAACCCTAACCTTAACCCTGACCCTAAAGATGTCTAACCCTAACCCTCACCCTAACTCTAACCCTAACCTTACCCTAACCCTAACACTAACCCCTAACTCTGACCCTGACTGTGAGCCTGACCCAAACCCTAATCCTAGCCCTGACCCTGACCCTCACCCACTAAATCAGCCTGATATCAGAATTATACACGTCTGGATCTGTACTGGAGCAGACAACGCCAGTGGGCAGGTAAAGCAGAGTGGGAAAGTCGGACTGATATCGGAAGATAAACAAACAGGCAAGGGAGCCACCAGAGGTGACCCATTGGAAAGTAATATCCCAATACGAGAGTGCCCTGCGCCTGGGGACCAGTATTAACTCGGGAGTCTGGTAGAAAGCACTCAAAAAGAGCAAAGGATCACCGGGGGGGAAATTGCGGGAATCGGGGTGTTAGGGTCGGGGCTTAAGTCCCCAGACCCAGGACAGCCACCCCTGGCACAGAGCCAGAGAGAGTGTGACAGAGAAACCAGGTCTAGATCCCTGAACCACCAGCGTGCCTGAGAGTGCATGGCGCCTGGCTCCCTTGAAGGGCTGGGAGCCTCGCCAGCCAACAGAAGCACAGCCTTTTTGCAGTCCCCACGCAAGCGCGCTGCCGTGTCATCAGAGTCCGAGTCCTGCCTGGCGCCCTCCCGAGAGAGGTGCACAGAAACGCCAGTCGGGTGCTCTCCGGAAAGACCAGGCACTCCCAGCCCAGGCCAGCGGGAAAATCTCATTGTGCGATCGCTGCTTGGAACTTCTCTGGTGGTCTAGAGCTGCCCAGACAGCTGCCGCTGCCGCTGCCGTGGTATTGGGTACAAGCAAAAAATCCTGAGTCCCCGGTGACCGCGACAGGGAACCTGCTCTGCCAGCTGCCAAGGGGGGATTTATATGGGCTCTGCAGCCAGACTGAGGCTTCTCTCTGAGAGGGAGGTCCGGGTGCAGTTTGCTTTCCTCTAAACCTACAAAAACCATCAAAAGCAGTCAAGGCGAGAGATAAAAACAAAAGTGAACAAATATAAAAACCTCCAGAGAACAAAACCCTGAAAAAACCAGTTTCCTCAGATCCCACCCCCTTGAGGGGGGCGGGAAGACTTAGCTGAGAGAACTTCAGGGACTGAAAACCCATGTGGCAGGCCCCTCCCCCAGACAACCAACTGGGAAAGGAAAAAAAAAAAATGACAAGAGAACAACCACCACTACTTCATACTTTTTATTATTATTTCGATCCCACAATTCTGGTTCATTTTTTTATATGGTTAATTTTTTATTATTATATAGATAATTTTTTAACCTATTTACCATCACAGTGAGATGTGCAGTACATCAAATTCCATAATAACCTTCTCACCTGAACACCTGTGTTTTCCTTTTGCATTTCTATTTAAATTTTTTTTTAATTTTAGTTTAAGCTTAGTTTATTCTTTTTTAATTTTTATTTTCTAATATTCATATAGAGTTAAACTTCAAGGTAATCCCATTTCCCCAATCAATGCCACCCCTATAGGTAAACCAACTCCTAATCCCCCCTTATCTTAGGAAAGTTGAGTCCTTTAACAAAGATATCAAGATACATCCAGGAAGAATCAAAACAAACTTCCTCACTCACACTGAGAATTTACAACCACTCTCCCATCTTTTTCTTCCACCATTATTTCTGGGTTTTGTGTTTGTCCTGATAGTATATAAATCTTACACTCTTCTTTTTGACGAGGTTCTTCCTTTATTTGCATATATATATATATTTTTTTCTCTTGTCATATACTTTTATCAGTCTTTTTGTTTGTCTGTGTCTGTTTGTATACTTCGTAAATCTTACCTTGGGGCCCATTTGGGCGAAACATTCTCTTTTATCTCACCTTTCTTTCCTGTCTCTCTCCCTCTCTCTTTTCTTCTTTTCCTTTTCTTTTTCCTCTTATTTGAGTGGGGAACCCTGATTGCTCAGAAGCATTCCAGGGTGCACCTTGACTGCACAACAGTTGATACATCCAGCTACACCCGTTCAGGCATCTCTCACCAAAATAACTAGGAGGAGGAATGCCCAACAGAAGAAAAATAGAGAGGATGGACTTTCTGCAACAGAGCAAATGGCTATCAACATATACAATATATTGGAAAGAGAATTCAGGCTAACAATTATCCAAGCAATAGCTAGGTTGGAGAAAGCCATGGATGACCAAACGGAATTGATTAGGGCCGAACTGAAAACGACCAGAGATCATGTTTTCAATGTTAGGGAAGAGCTGGAAGCTAGCAGAGATGAACTTCACGATGCTCTCAATGAGTTCCAATCTAATCTAAATTCTCTCAACACTAGAGTAACTGAGACAGAAGATAGAATTAGTGATCTGGAGGACAAACAGATACAGAGAAAGGATCGGGAGGAAGCCTGGAACAAACAGCTTAGAAGCCATGGAAACAGAATCAGGGAGATAAATGATGCCACGAAACGTTCCAATGTCAGAATTATTGGAGTCCCTGAAGGGGAGGAGAAAGAAAGAAGTCTAGAAGATATAGTGGAATGAGTTCTTCATGAAAATTTTCCAAATCTCGTGAATGGAATCAGAGTTTATGTACTAGAGGCAGAAAGGTTTCCCCCCATGATTACAGATTCTCGAAAGTCCTCGAGACACCTAATAGTAAGGATGAAGAATTATAATTGTAGGCAGAACCTCCTGAAAGCAGCTAGGACAAAGATGATCCTTAGGTACAGAGGAAAGCCCATCAGAATAATGTCAGACCTGTCCACAGAGACCTGGAAAGCCAGAAAGGGCTGGAAAGATATATTCAGGGCACTGAATGAGAAGAACATGCAGCCAAGAATACTTTATTCAGCAAGACTGACATTCAAAATGGATGGAGAGATAAAGAGTTTCCAAGACCGGCAAGGCTAATAAGACTATGCAACCACCAAGGAGATACTGCAGGAAATATTAAGGGGACTTCTTTAAAGGAGGAAAAAGCCCAAGAATAGCATTGAACAGAAATATAGAGACAATCTACACAAAGAAAGACTTCAAAGGTAACACGATGTCAGTAAAAACCTATCTATCAATAATCACCCTCAATGTGAGTGGCCTAAATGCACCCATAAAAAGGCACAGGGTTGCAGATTGGATAAAACGACAGGACCCATCCATATGTTGTCTACAAGAGACCCGTTTTGAACCTCAAGGTACACCCAGACTGAAAGTGAAGGGATGGAGAAGCATCTTTCATGCCAATGGGCCTCAAAAGAAGGCTGGGGTAGTGATTCTCATATCAGACAAATTCGATTTTAAACTAAAGACTGTATTCAGAGATACAGAAGGACACTACATCATTCTTAAAGGGACAATCCACCAATATGGTTTAACAATTGTAAATATCTATGCCCCCAATATGGGAGCAGCAAATTACAGAAAAATACTGTTAAACAATATAAAGAGTCATATTGATATGAATACACTAATCGTTGGAGATCTTAACAAGCCTCTCTCAGAAACAGACAGATCATCGAAGCAGAAAATCAGTAAATAAACAAGAGCATTGAATGACACATTGGACCAGATGGACCTCATAGATATATACAGAACATTCCACCCTAAAACAACAGAATACTCATTCTTCTCAAGTGCACATGGAACTTTCTCCAGAACAGACCACATACTGGGTCACAAATCAGGACTCAACGAAACTATAGACTGAGATTATTCCCTGCACATTCTCAGATCACAAGGCTTTGAAACTGAAGCTCAATCACAAGGCAAAGTTCTGAAGGAACTCAAACACCTGGAAGCTAAAGACCACCTTGCTTAAGAATGCTTGGATCATAGTTTGGCTATTGTGGACATTGCTGCTATAAACATTTGGGTGCACGTGCCCCTTTGGATCACTACGTTTGTATCTTTAGGGTAAATACCCAGTAGTGCAATTGCTGGGTCATAGGGCAGTTTTATTTTCAACATTTTGAGGAACCTCCATGCTGTTTTCCAGAGTGGTTGCACCAGCTTGCATTCCCACAAACAGTGTAGGAGGGTTCCCCTTTCTCCGCATCCTCACCAGCATCTGTCATTTCCTGAACCTAGATGTCCATCAACAGATGAATGGATAAGGAAGATGTGGTATATATACACAATGGAATACTATGCAGCCATCAAAAGAAACGAAATCTTGCCATTTGCGACAACATGGATGGAACTACAGCGTATCATGCTTAGCGAAATAAGTCAAGTGGAGAAAGACAACTATCATATGATCTCCCTTATATGAGGAAGTGGTGATGCAACATGGGGGCTTAAGTGGGTAGGAAAAGAAAACATGAAACAAGATGGGATAGGGAGGGAGATAAACCATAAGTGACTCTTAATCTCACGAAACAACCTGAGGGTTGCTGGGGGGAGGGGTGTTGGGAGAAGGGGGTATGGTTATGGACATTGGGGAGGGTATGTGCTCTTGGGTAAATTGGAAGGGGAGGTGAACCATGAAAGACTATGGACTCTGAAAAACAATCTGAGGAGTTTGAAGTGGCGGCGGGGTGGGAGGTTGGGGTACCAGGTGGTGGGAATTATAGAGGGCACGGCTGGCATGAAGCACTGTGTGTGGAGAAAAAATAATGAATACTGTTTTTCTGAAAATAAATAAATTGGAAAAAAAATAAAAAAAAAAGAATGCTTGGATCAACCAGGAGATCAAAGAACAGCAGAAGCAATTCATGGAAACCAATGAGAATAAAGACACTTCAATCCAAAACCTATGGGATACAGCAAAGGCAGTCCTAAGGGAGAAATACATAGCCATCCAAGCCTCCCTCAAAAAAATTGAAAAATCCAGACCACAGCAGCTGTCTCTACACCCTAAAGAACTGTGGAATCAACAACAAATCAAACTAACTACACACATAAGAAGGGAAATAATCAAGATTAGAACTGAAATCGATGAGGTAGAAACCAGAGATGCAGTAGAACGTATCAATGAAACTAGAATCTGGTTTTTTCAAAGAATTGATAAGATAGATAAACCACTGGTGACACTAATTCAAAAGAAAAAAGAGAGAAAGATCAAACACATAAAATTATGAATGAAAAAGGAGGGATCACAACAAACACCAAGGAAGTAGAAACAATCATCAGAAGTTATTATCAACAGTTATATGCCAATAAGCTAAGCAACCTAGATGAAATGGAAGCATTCCTGGAAAACTATAAACTTCCAAAATTGAACCAGGAAAAAATTGACAACCTGATTAGACCAATATCTAGTAACTAGATTGAAGCGGTGATCAAAAACCTCCCAAAAAACAAGAGCCCAGGCCCTGATGGATTCCCTGGGGAATTCTACCAAACTTTCAAAGGAGAAATAACACCTATTCTCCTGAAGCTGTTTCAAAAAATTGAAGCAGAAGGAAAACTTCCTGAATATTTCTATGAAGCCAGCATTACCCTGAACCCCAAACCAGGCAAAGACCCTACCAAAAAGGAGAATTTCAGAACAATATCACTGATGAATATGGATGCTAAGATTCTCAACAAGATCCTAGAAAACAAGATCCAACAGCACATTAAAAAGTTTATCCACTATGACCAGGTGGGATTCATCCCTGGGCTACAAGGATGGTTCAACATTCCCAAATCAATCAATGTGATACAACAAATTAATAAGAGAAGAGAGAAGAACCACATAGTCCTCTTAATTGATGCAGGAAAAGCTTTTGACAAAATCCAACATCTGTTCCTGATTAAAACGCTTCAAAGTATAGGGATAGAGGGAACATTCCTGAACTTCATCAAATCCCTCTATAAAGGACCCACAGCAAATATCATCCTCAATGGGAAAAAGCTTGCAGCCTTCCCATTGAGATCAGGAAAACGACAAGGATGCCCACTCTCACCACTCTTGTTCAACATACTATTAGAAGTCCTAGCAACAGCAATCAGACAACAAAGAGAAATAAAGGGTATCCAAATTGGTAATGAAGAAGTCAAACTCTCTCTCTTTGCAGATGACATGATTCTTTATATGGAAAACCCAAAAGACTTCTCTCCCAAACTACTAGAACTCATACAGCAATTCAGCAATGTGGCAGGATACAAAGTCAATATACAGAAATCAGTGGCTTTCTTGTACACTGACAATGAAAATACAGAAAGAAAAATTAGAGAATCGATTCCATTTACTATAGCACCAAGAACCATAAGATACCTGGAAATAAGCGTAACCAAAGAGGAAAAAGAATCTGTACTTGAGGCACTACAGAACACTTATGAAAGAAATTGAAGAAGACACAAAAAGATGGAAGACCATTCCATGCTCTTGGATCGGAAGAATAAACACTGTTAAAATGTCTATACTGCCTAGAGCAATTTATACTTTTAATGCTATTCCGATCAAAATTCCACCAGTATTCTTCAAAGAGCTGGAGCAAATAATTCTAAAATTTGTATGGAATCAGAAGAGACCCCGAATCGCTAAGGAAATGTAGAAAAACAAAAATAAAAAGGGGGCATCACGTTACTTAATTTCAAGCTTTACTACAAAGCTGTGATCACCCAGACAGCATGGTACTGGCATAAAAACAGACACATAGACCAGTGGAACAGAGTAGAGAGCCCAGATATGGACCCTCAACACTACAGTCAAATAATCTTTGACTAAACAGGAAAAAATATACAGTGGAGAAAAGACAGTCTCTTCAATAAATGGTGCTGGGAAAGCTGGGAAGCAATATGTAGAAGAATGAAACTCGACCACTCTCTTGCACCGTACACAAAGTTAAACTCAAAATGGATAAAAGACCTCAACATGAGACAGGAATCCATCAGAATCCTAGAGGAGAACGCAGACAGTAATCTTTCGATATCAGCCACAGCAACTTCTTTCCCAAGATTTGTCTCCAAAGGCAAAGGAAACAAAAGTGAAGATGAACTTTTGGGAGTTCATCAAAATCAAAACCTTCTGCACAGCAAAGGAAACAGTCAAGAAAACAAAGAGGCACCCGATGGAATGGGAGAAGATACTTGCAAATGACAGTACAGTACTTGCAAATGACAGTACAGAAAAAAGGTTGATATCCAGGATCTATAATGAACTCCTCAAACTCAACACACACAAAACAGACAATCATATCAAAAAATGGGCAGAAGATATGGACAGACACTTCTCCAATGAAGACATACAAATAGCTATCAGACACATGAAAAAATGTTCATCATCACTAGCCATCAGGGAGATTCAAGTTAAAACTACATTGAGATATCACCTTACACCAGTTAGAATGGCCCAAATCAGCAAGACAGGAAACAACATGTGTTGGAGAGGATGTGGAGAAAGGGGACCCCTCTTACATTGTTGGTGGGAATGCAAATTGGTGCAGCCTCTTTGGAGAACAGTGTGGAGATTCCTCAAGAAATTAAAAATAGAACTTCCCTATGACCCTGACATTGCACTCCTGGGTATTTGCC
Organism: Neogale vison; assembly: GCF_020171115.1. Lineage (NCBI taxonomy): Eukaryota > Metazoa > Chordata > Mammalia > Carnivora > Mustelidae > Neogale > Neogale vison. The sequence goes on from NC_058095.1 coordinate 49,614,674, forward strand.
CCAAAGATACAGATGTAGTGAAAAAAAGGGCCATCTGTACCCCAATGTTTATAGCAGCAATGGCCACGGTCGCCAAACTGTGGAAAGAACCAAGATGTCCTTCAATGGACGAATGGATAAGGAAGATGTGGTCCATATACACTATGGGGTATTATGCCTCCATCATAAAGGACGAAACCCAACTTTTGTAGCAACATGGACTGAACTGGAAGAGATTATGCTGAGTGAAATAAGTCAAGCAGAGAGAGTCAATTATCATATGGTTTCACTTATTTGTGGATCATAACAAATAGCATGGAGGACATGGGGAGATAGAGAGGAGAAGGGAATTGGGGGAAATTGGAAGGGGAGGTGAACCATGAGAGACTATGGACTCTGAAAAACAATCTGAGGGATTTGAAGGGGCTGGGGGTGGGGGGTCGGGGTTCCAGGTGGTGGGTATTATAGAGTGCACGGATTGCATGGAGCACTGGGTGTGGTGCAAAACTAATGAATACTGTTATGCTGAAAATAAAAAATAAATTAAAAAAACATGGAAAAAAAGAAATATGTTTTCATTCATCTATCCTGAATCTTCAGTGATATGGAATTCCTACAGGAGATGTGCACTCTACTTCCTCATGTCTTCTCTACTCTATGTGAGTGACCTTCTTACTGACTCTCTTGATTTTGGCTGAGATGATGATCCCAGCATTGTGCGATCAATCCCTGTGTCATGCTCTACAAAGTGTGTGACGATTGCCCAGTGTCTCCCTCTCTCTCTCACACCCCCCCCTCAAAATAAATAAATAAATAAATAAAGCATGTCCACTCAGAGATCCATTTGTAAAAATGCCCAATATTCTTTACTCTAGTTTACTGACCCTAAAAAGAATGTGTTGACAGAAAACACTATTTTGGAGAGAATGTCTATTTATAAGATAACCCTGCAATAACTCAGGATTCTGCTAACTGAAGCCACCTGAAGTTCAGATGTTTTGTTTGGAGCAGGGACTTGCAGAACCTTCTCCATATGTGCCACTAAGTAGTTTTCCCCAAGCAACAAACTCTAGATATTCTGGCTAAGGGTACATTTTCTTTTTCTATTTTTTTAAATATTTAATTTATTTATTCGATAGGGAGAGATTACAAGTAGGCAGAGAGGCAGGCAGAGAGAGAGGAGGAAGCAGGCTCCCCACCGAGCAGAGAGCCCGATGTGGGACTCGATCCCAGGACCCTGAGATCATGACCTGAGCCGAAGGCAGCAGCTTAACCCACTGAGCCACCCAGGCGCCAATACATTTTCAATTTAATAAAAAAGAAGAGGGTATCTTTGCCTCAAGAAGAAAGATAGAAGCCAGCAAAAGAGGCACCCAAGTCAAGCCCTGAACCTCAACCCAGGTGGAAGTTTCAGAACCAGGACAACTTACTGCTGTAATGCACATCCATCAGGGAGATGACAGGGGTCACACTCCTGTATGTGTTGCACTTGAATCTACACTAAAGAGACAGAGGCCGGATACATTGGATGCTGCCAAGGAGGCCAAGTGTCCTGATCCTTGAGGCACCACCTGTAAAAACAGAGATAGCATTTAGCTGTGGTGTCAGGACCCATACTCAGGAAGACACAATGTCATACAAAACTGAAAGCATGCTCCTCCCTTAGAACAGAGAGCACAAGCTCAAAGAGGCCAAAACCACAGGAACCTGAAATTGTTGAAAGACTTAGCATTGCTGCTGGTAGACCTTCAAATAATACATGCATGGTAAATTGGCTACCAGGAGTTCCATGATATCTATTCCAGTCCCAAGCAGGAGGATGTTTGCCAGGTGATGGCCCAGAGGTCACTCACCATTTGCAACTAGTGACGAGAGTCTAAGTAAAGTTCCTGCTGCACCAAGAACCCGAACAGGAGATCTGTAGAAACCTTATTTCAACTGCATTTTGCATGATCATCCTAGGGTTTCTTAATTCTCTTTGAAAGTTCTTTCACTTTTGACAAGCATTCTCATTAATCTACCCTGTAACTTCAGTGATACAGAACTCCCATAGGAGATGTGCATATACTCTACCTTCTCAGTGTCCTTTCTACTCTACATTAGTGACTCTGTTAGTCTGTCTTTCTTTCTTTTTTCACAACTCTATTTGTCTGAAATGAGCCTCTGGTCTTTCATTTCTAAGACACGCCTCTCATGGACCCTGGAACTCAAAAGAAGAAATAAAAAAACCAACAACTAATCACCATCCAAAATGAATGTAAAGTATACCTTGGAGATTGAAGATTGTTCCACTCCTAACCAGCGACTATTCTACTGACCCAAAGGGCAAGCCCTCCAACAACCAGCTTCTAGAGGATTCTGGGACGATCTGGGGTATAGTTCTTATAGGATTTTCCCAAACAGAATACACTGCCAGCCTCCAAGGTGAGGTCCCCAAACCTGATTGTGAATTAAATAGATTCAGAGCTTCACAGGACACATTGTGAGGCACAGAAATGCCTGGCAGTGGTGACAGTGGGTACCAGTCAACATAGGTGATGGATTTCAATTCAACGGATTTAGGATGGTTTCTTAGATGCAAGAAGGCAGCCGCAAGCACACTTGGTTTCTTATCATCTATTCTAACTAAGCCTGGCAGGCATAGTGATGGACCATTGCATACAGATTTTGAAAACCTGCGTTGCTGGAACTTTTCATGAGGAATCTCTAGAGTGAAATTTCAGTAGTGTGTCCAAGCCAAAGCCAACCAAGATACTCCCATCAGACTTGACTGCAATACCTGTCAATTTGGGTTGATTCCTCTTCTTGAAGTCCCCCAAATATCCTGAGGTTCCTATACCTGACAACAAGTAACTTTCCCTACACATCTGGCAAGGTTCCTGGGCACTGTGTCATCGAGGTGTGAAGCCTCTATTTCCAAGGGGCTCCACAAAGCCACCCTTAATTCCTGAAAATTGTCTGGTCATTATCTGAGTCTAATACACGTTACTCTCAAATTAGACATTTCACGCAATCCTTTGGTAAAATAACCAATGTTTCCAGCGGTGTCCTGTTACAAGAAAAAGGTACTTGTGCTGAACCTATGCCAATAATCCTAAGAACCTTGGAAGAAAGAATTCTCCCTGAGAGTTTCTGAATGATGGAGGGTTCAGAGAGGGAGAGAAGTTAAATGCTCCCATTTGCTCACACAGAAATATTTCATCACATTTCTTTAGATCATGGATACTTTCTGATACCGTTTCCCTCAATCTGGAAGAATAAAGATTAAAGAACCAGCAATGTTTCAAACAAGAGTCACAAAGGTAGGCTCATCTTCCTCAACTCACTCAGTCCCCCCCTTATTAATTCTTGTTTGGCTTGAATGCAGCTTTTCCATGAGTTCTGCAAATCTGTACCCCGTTGAGTTTGAGGATTCTCATGACCAGACACTAAGACACCATGAGACACATCACCGTGTAAAGTCACAGGCATTTAGTGGTAGAGTAGGAATGAAAGGCCTGTGGTCACACGCTTAATGAGATATGTTTTCACCAAACATTGAAGGCAAGACATCAGCATGGAAGCAGAGAGGACACAAGACCTGCATCTCAGTCCCTAGGGCATGGCCTGTCCATGAGTTTCCGTATCTTCAAGCCAAACACACTCATATCTTCTGAGCTAAGGGTTCTGCTTCTAGAATTTTCTCCCAAGGAGAAAACCAGAGGGGTTGTAAAGGATTTGCAACAGTGTTCATGGAGGCTTCCTGGATGATGGTGACACCATGCAGCCCACCGCCTTGCCCGAGGCCCACAAAACTGTTTAGTGCCCACTTTGTATCCACCATGGTCAGGCAGGTCTAGCCCTTTCTCCCCTGGATGCACAGCACACACTCTCCTGGTGTCCACCAGGCCACTCAGCCTCTGTGTTCCATGTCCTTGATGGATCTCTTTGGAAGATGGTAACCTGCATAGGCATGGAAGGAGCAAATATACTCCTTCTCAACCTTACTCCCTCCTTGCACCCATCCAAGGTTTGTGCAGAGGGAGCAGAGCTGCAGGGACATGCAGATGGGATTCTTCTTCTGCGGAGCTTCCAAGAATCCCCTTGCACAGAGCCTGAGCCTTAGTGCTTAGCAGGATATTTTGGTCTATAACCCCACCACCCACCCAAGCCACAAGGCAGCATTCCACCTGCCAGCCTCCATAGAAAGAACTCCTGCACCCTAGCTAGCTTCCCTTGATCGAACGCCCAAGTGCTGACTGAGGCATTTGAAAGGAGACTGGATTAGGAGACACACACACTCTACCCAGGTGCCTGACTGTGCTCCACACCACACCTTCTACTTCAGGGTTGTGGTGATGGCAGAATTCCCGCTGTGTGCTTATTGCCCTGAGACATGCCAACCCTCCATGTGTCACAGAGTGCAGAGCCGGGCTTCAACCCCCCTGTGATCTGGCTGTCTGATGTGGCTGCCTGGGCCTGACCACCTCCCTCCCTGAATTCAGTCCTTTCCTATGAGCATATGCCTGGGCCCTGAAACTCTGGCTCTCTCCTGGTGCCCCAGGCCCTGGCTGCAGGCCGTCAACAGGCAGTTGAGGATCCACAGACTCTGGCTTGCTGGACCTGTTCTCCCATAAACCCAACCATCATGGTGACCAATGTGGACCCAAATGACAGATAGGACTGCAGCCCCCACCTTCCTGCTCAACCTCAGGGGGCACTTCTAAAGCAAGGCACATCAGACCCAAATACCTGCTCCCAGCCCCCTCCCCAGCAGCCAAATACCCCTAGGGACAGATGTATAGGGAAGCCAACACAATCTACAATCCAGGCTTTGCATATCACTCAGCCTCTCATGGTACACAGTTGAATCAGAGAAGAATTCAGCACAACAGCACAAACAACACTTGAGTAGTGAGCAAATGTGTTTCTCCCAGGGTGGCAACATTTCCAATACCCTGCAGTCTGACTGGTTGTCAGCCTACCTGTGCTACAGTAAGAGCCCTGCTCTGACATTGATGAGCAAGCCACAGACCAAGAGTAACTCTGCAGGTAAATAGGCCCAAATGTATCCTAGATCTTTTCATTTTGTTGTTTTGATTTTGCTCCAAAGTCAAGGGAGATATCTCTGGGCATGGATAGGGCTCTCCATTCAAGAGCACAGGAGGTAAATAAGCCATATGTTCCCCTCAACACCACTCCTGTGTTAGGCCAGGTCAAGCTACTACCTGTGTGCTACCCTGTGACATCAGCAGGGCCAATGCACAGCCTGCTCCCTGGATGTGGAGAGAACAGGGATGCAGTCCTTGAACCACACATTCTGAAGCCAGAACTCTAAGGGATCAAGGCATTTGGGCAGGTTGTAGCACAGAAACTGGCAGGCATCATGCTGTTTTGAAAGCCACCCAGGCTCCTGTCAGCCTCAGAGAGGGGGTTCAGCCTGCTCTGCACTCCAGACTGCCCCTGCTCTTTCCTGACTCAGACCTAAGATGGAACCCCTGTGGTCCCTCCAAGGTCAGGTGGCATAAAAAGGACCTAGAGTGTTTGGGGTGGCCCTGGGAAGGGAACCCACTGATGCAGATCCCAGAATGAGGATGGAGGACATGGCAGGGGCTCACTGATATGGGAATCAACAGCAGATTGCTGTGGGAAGAGGGAGCCCAGTGTCTGTGGAGGGTGTTCACATCACTGCCTCAACAGCTGTGTCCCTGGTAAATGACTGAATCTGTCTGTGCCCCACATCTTCTATAGAACTGGGCCTCACAGCCTTTTGTCCCCCATAATTTGGTGAGGAGAAACCAAGACAATGAACAATAAGCACTTCACCAGTGCTTGCAAAAGAAGCGGCATCCATGAAGACATCTCTCCCTAGCATCGCTTGGTAGAAAACGTGTTTTAGAACCCCTGGCTCAGCTGGTCATGTCGTTTTGAACATCAGAGAAAAAGCACCTGGCTTCAGGAAGCCTCCCTCCAACATGGTGACTCAGAGCCACCCTGATCCAGTTAGACAACCTCCTCTCCAGGGACATTCCTGCCAGTCTAGTAAATATCACGCTGTATAGTCACACTACCCTGCAAGCTCTGCCCCAGGAATCTGTGGATCCATCAAGTTTGTGGCTCCCAATTGGGCCCAGCTGTCTACCCCGTGTCACCAGGACAGTGGACCTGGGCCTGTGGCCTTACCTCGCTTGTCGGTGGTGATGATGATGGCCTCTAGGGGCTCCCCAAGCCCTGCCTCATCTTGTTCAACAGTCTGAAGATGTACACTGACTCTGGAACCAGCTCAGTGGCCGTGAATCGCCCCACCATGGCACCCATCTCCACTGTGGTGGACATGCTGTATTTGCTGTTGGCCAGGCAGTAGATGATCTGATATCCTGTGGGTGGGACAGGAGGACCATGCGTCAGTCTCATCATCCCCTTGAACCCCACATTCCCACCACCCTGCCACCACCACTCTGCCATGTTTCTGCCATGTCCTCCTCCTCTGCCAGCATCTAAGAGGAATGGCACAGCCAAATTGGCAAATGGAGCCTCTTTGTTCTGGGCCTCCGTGACTCTCATTCCCCTTCATCCAACCCACCACCAAGATGTGGAAACAGTTTCATCTTTAGTGATTCAATACTTACATCAAACACCAGTACTTATCATATCAGCAATTTAAAATATCCCAAAAAACCAAGTTCCAGAAACAGATGCATTTCATGCTAAATTCTACCATTCAGGGAAAAATTCATAGCAGTCATTTGCCCACTTCTACAAAAACTAGAAGAGAAAGCTTCTAAACTCATTTTCTGAGGCCAACATAAACCTAATGCAAAAATAAACGAATCTAAAAATAAACGAGGACCCCCCAAGAAAAGAGTCTTACAGTCCAATATCCCTGATGACCATATATGCAAAAATGTTCAACAAAATACTAGCAACTCAAGTTCACCAATATGCTGAGAAAATCATATACTATGATCAAGTGGGATCTTGCAGGAATGCAATGATGCTTTACAGGTACACACTGACCAAAGTGATACAGCACATTAAGAAAATAAAGAATAAAAATGATGTGATCAACTTGAGATCCAGGAAAGCATTTGACATACCTTAATATCCGTTTGCAATCAAAATTCTTAACAGTGTGTAGACCAGGAACATACCACAACACCGAAAAGGGCATATATGGGGTGCTTGGGTGGCTCAGGGGGTCAAAGCCTCTCCCTTAAGCTCAGGTCATTATCCCAGGTTCCTGGGATCAAGCCCCGCATCAGGTTCTCTGCTCAGCAGGGAGCCTGCTCCTTCCTCTCTCTGCCTACTTGTGATCTCTCTCTCTCAAATCAATCAATCAAATCAAATCAAATAAATAATAAATAAATAAAATAAATAAAAATTAAATTAATAGAAAATAAAATAAATATTTTTTTAAAAGGCCATATATGACAATCACACTGATTACATCACATCCAATAGTGAAAAGTTTTAGCTGTTTCTATTTCCTCTAAGATCACCTCAGTTAGGAACATTGCCTATCTTTCCTTGCCACTTTTGTTGAACACAATATTGAAAATCCAAGGCAGAACAATTATGCAAGAAGATAATCAGAAGGCATCAAAACTGGAAAAAAGAAGTAAAATGGTCACTACTTGCAGATGATATAGAGTATAAGGAAAACCTAAAAGAAGCCATTGAAAAATTGTTCAAACTATGACTAAATTCAGTAAGGGGGCAGGATAAAATATCACTACCCCAAAATCTGTTGTGTTTCTATATGCTAATAACAAATCATCAGAAAATTAGGAAGATAATCCCACCTGAAGTTACATGAAAAAGAATGAAACACCCAGGAATATATTTCACCAAGAGGTAAAGTCTTGTATGATGAAAACGACAAGACGGGAAGGAAAGAAACTGAAGGCAACACACATAAACCAAGAGACACCGCATATTCATGGGTGAGAAAAACTAATAATGGTAAAATGTCCATACTTCTCTAAGCCATCTACAGTTTCATTGCAATTCCTGTCAAAATTCTAAGGACATTTTTCACAGAAAGAGAAGAAAGTTTCTAAAAATTTGTATGATGCCACAAAAGACTCTGAATACCAGAGCAATCTAGAGAAAGAAGAACCACACTGAAGGCATCGTGCTTGCTCATTTCAGACTAATGACAAAGCTAGAGTAATCTAAACAATCTAGCATTGTCATAACAACAGACACACACATCACCAGGAGACAGGAGAGAGCCCAGAAGTAAACACACACATCCATGGTCCGGGACCTTATAACAAAGGAGCTAAGAATAAACAAAGGGGAAAAAGAGTCTCTTTTATCAATGGTGCTGGGAAGACTGGAGAGCCACATGCAAAAGAACAAAACAACACCATTCTCTTACAACATACGCAAAAATTAACTCAAAATGGGTCAAACAATTGAATATAAGTCCTGGAACTATAAAACCTGTAGCAGAAAACACAGGGTATGCAAGGCCCTTGATGAAAGGTCTTGGTAGTGGTGCTTTTAAGCGGATACAAAAGTAAAAATAAACGAAGAAGCAAAGTGTGGGCCTACATCTAATTATACAACATCCAAACAACAAAGGAAACCATCAACAAAATAAAATGGTAACCTAAGGTAAAACATTTGTAAATTATATATCCAGTCATGGGTTAATATTCAAAATATAAAGAACTCATGCAACTCAACAACAAAACAAAATAAAACACACAAAAGCACCAAAACCCCCACAAGTTATCTAGTGTATCACCCCACAAGTTATCTAGTGTATTAGGAGAAGTTCCAAATAGACATTTTCCTAAAGAAGACATACAGATGTTCTACTTGAACATGAAAAGATGCTCATCATTAATCATCAGGGAAATGCAAATCAAACCAGAATGAGGCCCGACTTAATACCTGTCAGAAGGGCCATTATCAAAAACAGGAGAAATAGCAAGTTTTGGTAAAGATGTGGAGTAGAGGAAAACTCTAGTCCATCATTACGGGGAGTATAAATGGGTGCGGCCATTATGGAAAACAGTATGGAGGTTCCTCAAAAAAATGAGAAATAGAGCAACCAAAGGAACAAGGAGTTCCCTTTCTGAGTATTTATCTGAAGGGAATGAAAACACTAATTCACAAAGGTATATTCACCCCTGTGTACACTGCAGGATTATTTACAACAGTGAAAATAAAGAAACAACCTAAATGCCATCAGTGGATGAATGAATAAAGAAATTGTGGTTGATAAACACAGTGGAATTCTACTCAGCCATAATAAAGGATGAAATCTTTTGATTTACAACATCATTGCCCTTGAAAGCATTATGTTAAATAAAACAGGCCAGACAGAAAGACAAATACTAGAAATCACTTACATGTAGAACCTTAGAACAAAACCAAAACAAAAATGTGAGCTCACAGACAGAACGGATGGGGTCTGGAAGAAGTTTGGGGTTGGAGCTGGGAGAAATGGGTGAAGTTGTCAAAAGGGAAAAAGAAAACAAATCCAAATATAGGATCTTTTTTTTTTCAATTAAGTAATCTGTACCCCCAACATGACTCAAACTCATAACCTGGAGATCAAAAGTCAAACACTCCACCGACCCTGCCAGCCAGGGTCCTGGAATTGTCGCATCTTTCGATACTCAGGGTATGGAGAAAGGGGGAACTAATTTAATTTATGGTATTTTGAGGGCTAGGTATTTTTTGGTAAATGTAAAAATGAAAGAACACATTCTTCAGGATCACACACTCAGGACTGTATCTAGTTCTAATATTTATCATGACACTGAGAAAGTAACTTGCCTTTTTAATTTAATTATTTATTTGAGAGACAGAGAAGGGGGGACATAAGCAGGGGAAGGGACAGAGGGAGACGGAGAAGAAGGCTCCCCACTGAGCAGGGAGTCTGAACTGGGGTTTGATCCCAGGAACCTGGGATTATGTCCTGAGCCAAAGGCAAGCTTCAACAACTGAACCACCCCAGTGTCCCTTCTTAACCTCTTTACTGCCTGTTTTTCCACCTCTGAGGATATTACGAATATTTGCTTTTAGAACAGCTTCTATTTTTAATTTAATAATAGTTTTTAGATTTGAATGAAATAGAGGTCACTTAGAATAATACGTATGAGAGTAGGCCCTCAAAAATGTTTTTAAAAATCTTATTCTGGGGGTATCTGGGTGGCACAGTCAGTTAAACAGCTGACTCTTGATTTGGGTTCAAATCAAGTTCCCAACTTCTGGGAGAGAGCCCCACACCAGGCTCCACACTCAGCGGGGACTGTGCTGGAGGATTCCCTCTCTCCCTCTGACCCTCCCCTCTCTAGCATATGCTTGTACATGCAATCTCTTTCTCTCTCTACAATAAATAAATATGTCTTAAAAAATCTAATCTTGAACATTTGGTGGTTGTATAATCATTTGCATTATTGGGCAGTATCTCCTAGTTTACAAAGCACTTTTATTCATACTTTCTTAATGGAGTCAGGATATGGTCCTGGGAGAAGAATTTATTGTGTTTATTTATATAGGAAAATAAAGAAAACCAGACTTAGAGGAGGGCTGTGCTTTGCTCATGACTGCAGAGCTAAAAGATGATCTTCTGATTTTCAGTCCAATGGAGAAAGGAAAAAAAATCCAGACACTGTAACAAGAGCCAATGAAGGGCACTAGAAACTGAAAATGGAATTAATGCAGTAAGATGATGCAATAACTATAAATATTTACCCACCCAGCAGTGGAGCAACTAAATATGGAGAGCATATATGAACAGACCTAAGAGAAGCAATCAGCACTAATACCATAGGGAACTTTAATACCTCACTCTTCTCTCAATGATACACCATCCAGACAGAAGATCACAAAGGAAACATCAGCCTCAGACAACCCGTTACTTAGATGGACTTGACAGATACACACAGAACCCTCCATCCAAAAGCAGCACATGGAATTCAATTCTCTCAAGTGCACCTAGAACATTCTCCAGCATAGGTCATATGCGAGGCCACAAGACAAGTCAATAAACTCCAGAAGCCTAGGATTTCCCCAAATGATGGGTGAAACCAAATCGACCGTCTTTTCCAAACACAGTGGTATAGAACTAGAAATCAATTACAAGAAGAAAACTGGAAATTCATAAACACAGAGAGTAAACAACATGCTACTGAACAACCAATTGAATTCATGGGCAAACTGAAATAGGAATACAGAAATACTTTGATACAAATGAAAAAATAATACAATCTAACAAAAGTTATGGAATGCAGTAAAATGGGTTCTAAAATGGGGCACCAGATTAGTCAGTGTAGCACTGTGACTCTTGATCTTGTGGTTTTGGGTTTCAACCCCACGCTGGGCATAGAGATCGCTTTAATTTTTTGAAGATGTCATTTATTTATTTGACACAGAGGGAGCAAGAGAGAGACTGAGCAAAGTGGAAGGAGCAGCAGGCAGTAGAAGAGGGTGAAAGTGGCTCCCCATGCTAACCAGAGAGCTGATGCAGTGCTCAATTCCAGGACCCTAAATACATGACCTGAGCCAAAGTCCAATGCCTAACAGAACGAGCCCCACAGGTAACCCTTAGAGCTAACTTTTTAAAAAAGTGGTTCTAAGAAGGAAGTTTATAGTGATACAGGCCTAACTCAAGAAACAAGAAACATCTCAAATAAACAACCTAACTTGATATACCTCGAGGAAACAGAAAAAGAACAAATGAAGTCCAATGTTAGTAGAACAAAGGAAGGAACACATCGGAACTGAAATAAGTGAAATACAGACTAAAAAAACAACAGAAAGATTTAAAAAATAAATAAATAAAACAACAAGAACAGCAGATCAACAAAGAGCTGGGTCTTTGAAAAGAACAAAGCTGATAGAGTCTCAGCCAGACTCAAGCTAACAAAAAAGAAAGAGGACTCATCATCAGAAATGAAAGAGATGTTCCCTGATACCATAGATATGCAAAGGCTCATAAGAAAGTCCTATGAACAATCACACCCCAACAAGATGGATAATCCCAAAGAAAAGGATACATTCCCAGAAACATACAACCTGCCAAGACTGAATCCTGAAGAAGCAGAAATTCTGAACAGACCAATGCCCATTAGGGAGATTAAATAAGAAACCAAAAACTTCCAACAAGCAAAAGTCCAGGACCCCATGGTTTCACCGGTGAATTCTATGAATCATTCACCGGAAAAAAAGAAAAAATGAATACCAATCTTTCTCCAACTCTGCCAGAAAAACAAGAGGAAGGAATGCTCCCCACCTCATTTTATGAGGTTAGCATGGCCCTTATCGAAACCTCCCAATGTGCCCCAAGAAAATGTCAGACTAATATGTGTCATAAATATAAACATAAAAATTGTCCCACAAATCAAACTAATGTGCCGCATTCACAAAACGAAGGATCAGCATCATAGAACCATTTCAACATATGCAGAAAAAGCATTTGATCACTGCCTCCCCCATCTGAGCTTCTGCTGCCTGGCTGGTCCCCACATACCATACCACGGCCACCCCACTGTGCCATACCCCCACTGCCACCTTGCTGCACCCCACACACCCGCCTCTGTCCCTTCCACCCCCCATTGCTGACAGGACGCTGCCACCAGTGCTGCCACCCTCCACCGTGCTACTCCACAGCAGTGCCCCTTTGTCCCACAACAGCTAACCCTCGCCATAGCTGCCCTGATGCCCTGTGTGTTGCAACAGATGCCCTGCTCTGTCACCCCAAGTGGCCCTACCACTCCCTTGTGCACTCCCAGGACTGTGCCACCCTGCTGCGCCACACTCCAGTGCTTCTACTGGCCTGTGTCTGTGTTTCCAACAACACCACCACTGCTACCATGGTCACCCTGCTGCTCCTGCCCGTCTCCACCGCCCCACCCTGCCCCCAAGCCATGCCATGCCACTGTCAGGCAGCTGCTTCCCCGCTGGTCCCTCCCAACCACATCCGGGCAAATCCCTCCCCGCTTCGCCTCCAGGTCTGCTGCCATCCACCTGCACTTCCTTAAGTCACTGCCTTTCTCAAGTCACTGCTGCCTCAGCCCCTCATTGCCATTTCTTCACTGCATACTGTCCCCTTGCTGCCGCAGCTGTGCAGGGCACCTGCCCTGCTCACACAGATATTAACCTGATGCTCTTGCCCTGCTGGTCCCAACAAACACCCCCGAAATGCTACCGCCTGTCGTGCCCCCATCCCTGCTCCAGTGCCTCCAGATTCCCTCCCCGTTGACCTGCTGCTGCCGCCCCACTCATCCCAGCTTTCTCCCAATGCTGCTCCATCCTGGGTGCCCCCGCCTCGTGACCCGGCCGTCTGCAGCACACCCCTCATTGTGTCCACATTACCACCACTGCTGTTGCTAAGCTTCTACCCTGTGCCCCAGGCCACTGCTGACCTTCACTGTCCAATCCCCACTGACATGCATTAAGGCCCTACCCCGCCCTTCATGCCTTTCCTGTGCATTTGCTGTGCCACTGCCTCCCAGCTGGTTCTGTCCCCCCCTTCACCCCACGCCACCATCCACCTGCCACCCCACATGCACCCGTGCAGTCCTACTTTCCCACCCCGCCCACCACCATGCTCATTACTGTCCTGCTGCCCTACCACATTGCTGCCACCATCCCTCTATGCTCTCCCCGCACCTCTACCCTGCTGGGTGCCCCACACCCCCACTACCAATCCCCTGCCCTCACTGTCATTGCCCCCTTACCACCACCCTGCTTCAGATCTGCTGCCGCCCTGTGTCTCAGTCTTGCCCTATGTCCTGCTGCCGCCCTGTCTTCCATTGCTGCTGGTCTTCATAGTTCAGCCCTATGCAGCCTTGCCCTGTTGACTTGCATGGCTGCCCCACCTGCCACGCTGCCCCCATGCTGTTCCAGCCACCCCTCCCCGCAGCTACCATTTAGTGCTACCCCTGTACCCCACTCCGGAGCCTTCCCGATTCCCTAGCCCTGTTGCCACGCTGCTGCCACCCCACGAATCCTACTCCACCTTTCTCGCACTTGTACCAACAAGCTGCCCTCACAACATGAGCCGCTCCCATCACGCTGCACCGCCGCTCACAGTGCCCCAACTTACAACCACCATTGCCTCTCCACTGCTATCCTGGGTCCCCGGTGCTTCTGCTATCAGTGGTGCCGCCCTGTAGACATGCACCAAGCCCAGCAAATCCAGGCCCTTGCTTCGCTGCCTGACCCACCACACCACTACCCCACATTGTTGGCAGGCACTATTAGCAGGCCCAGTAAGCCAGCCAAGCTGTCACTGTGCGGCTGCCGCAGGACTGGTTCCACACCCTACCCTGCCCTGACGCCTATATTCCATCCCAACAGGTGCCACACAGCTGCCCCACTCGGGTGTCACGCAGCTTCCCCTTACCTCAAGAAGCTTCCCCTCCCTGTACCAGTGCTGCCTGGTGACACCCCCAGTCCCTCCCCCGCTGGCCCCGCCAGTTAGAAAAGACTGTTGTAACCTCTCTGCCACCTCCTCACCCCCATGGAGCTTAGCAGCCTTGCCTGCCACACCATGACACTGACGCCCGGCTGATGCCAGGCTGGTCCCTCCCCTCCACCCACCATGACTGAGTACCTATTTCCCCCTCCACTGCTCCACTGCCTCACCGCGGACAAGCGCATTACTGCTTCGCACGCCCGCCCCCCTGCCCCCCTCATGCTGCCACCATCTTTCTGCCCCCCACATCTACCCTTGCCACCCTGCTGTGCCCCCCCACATACCTCTTTACCACTGCTGCCGCCACTCCACTGTTGCCCTGTGTCCCAGCCTCTACTGTGCTTAGGTGCCCCACCACCTTGACGTAAACAAAGGGCCCGCCCGCCACGCCAGCCCCACTGATGCTGCCCCGCCCACTTTACATGTACTATGGGCCCACCCCCCATGCCTGCCCCACTGATGCTGCCCGTCCCCTTCATATGTATGATGGACCCGCATACCCCGCCCTCCTAACTACTGTTACCCCGAACCCATTGACGTGCACGCTGGGCCGCCAACTACGCCCTCCTTGACCCCACGATGGCCCCACCTCCTTGACCTGCACGATGGCCCCGCCCACCACACCCACCCCGCCGCTGCTGCCCCACCCCCTAGCCGTGCACAATGCGCCCGCCCACCACACCATCCTAACTGCTGCTGCACTGCTGTCTGGGGCTGCTCCCACCCTCTCACTGCCTCTGCGGCCGCCTAGATTCCACCCATGCTCCACAGGTGCCACACAGCTCCCACTGCTCCCAGGACCACTCATGTCTGCCCCCATCCCTGCTTCTGGTGACCCCTGCTCCCTCCCCTGTGATCCCGTCCCCCTTCCTCAGTGTTGTCTGCTGCCTGCCAACTCCTCAGGCCCATGCAGCCCTGCCAACCGTGCCATGACCTTGACGTCCCGCTGACGCCCGGCTGGTCCGCCTCCCCCCCACAAGCCACGACTGCCTAACGGCTTCCCCCCTCCCCCTGCTCCATTGCCTCCCTGCTGCCAGGTGCATTACCATGCTACTTCCACCCTGAATATCTGCCCCCCTACCCACGCAGCTCACATTGCTACTGCCACATGCACCCCTGCCACCCTGCTGTGTCCCTCACACTGCCCGCCTTACCTCAGCTTCAGGGGCTCTGTGGCTGCCCTGTGCCCCTGGTCTCTGCCAAGCTTCGGCGCCCCACCCCCTTCACGTGCAGGATGATCCCACCCACCACGCCCTCCTAACTGCTCCTGCCCCGCACACTTGACGTGCACAATGGGCCCGCCCACCACGCCCTCCTAACTGTTGCTGCCCCGCCCCCATGACATGCACAATGGCCCCGCTCACCATGCTCACCTAACTGTTGCTGCCCCTCCCCTATGACGTGCACAATGGGCCTGCCCTCCACGCTCACATAACTGTTGCTACCCCGCCCCCATGACATGCACAATCGGCCCGCCCACCACGCTCACCTAACTGTTGCTGCCCCTCCCCCATGATGTGCACAGGGGCCCGCCCACCATTCTCTAATTACCGTTGCAGCCCAGCCCCTTTGGTGTGTGCTGTGGGCCCGCCCACTATGCCCGCCTAAGTGCTGCTGCCCCCGCCCCCATGACTTACACAATGGGCACGCCCACCACGCCCTCCTAACTGCTGCTGCCCCACCCCCATGACGTGCACTCTGGGCCCGCCCACCACACCTGCCCCGCTGCTACTGCTGCTGAGTCTCTACCTCAGGGCTGGCTCCCACCCCCACTCCCGGTTGCTGCCGCCTAGATTCCACCCACCCCAACAGTCACTGCAGGGTTGCCCCACTTGGCTTTCACACAACTGCCTCACCATGGGACAGCCACAGCTCCCTGTGCCACGACCGCCTGGCTGTCCCATCACCTGCCTCTGGTGACCCCTGCTCTCTCCCCCATGGGTCCGCCCCCCCCCTACCATAGGGTCATCACCTGGCTGCCACCTCCTCCCACTTGGGCAGCCCCACGGCCCCACCTACTACCCCATGCCCTGATGGCCCCATTGCCCCACTGAGTTGCCCTTGATTCCCGCTGCCACACCCTGCCCCCACAGCTACCATACCTCAGGGTTTTGCTGTGCCACTGCACATCCCCCGATCGCCACTGCAGTCCTCCCCAACTACTCTCCACATCGCCCCTTCTTGCCACCTGACTCCGCCCCCCCTCCCCCGCCACAACCGCCCGCTGGCCTGGTGCTGCTGCCAGTGATTACAAGGCAACTGACCCTTCCTTGGTTGCCCTGCTGCTGCTGCCTTGCCCCACACCATGAGACCTCCTCCCTGCTGGTCCTGCCCGCCCCCCACAATTAACCCCCTTTCCAGCACTCTCCTGCTTCACACCCCCCACTCTGCTGCTGACCCACTGTGCCCTGCCAATGCCACTGCCTCCCCACTGCACCTCCCCAATGCCGCCGTGACCGTGACCCAGTGACAGTGACATTGCTTCCCCGCTCACCCCCCCTTTGCCCCTGCTGCCTCACTGCACCCCTCAGGTTTCTGCCTTCCCTCCCCACTGCTGCTTCTCACTCCTCCACTGTCACGTCCCCCATGCAGACACTCAGTACCACCCTATGCTGCCCAGGAGCTGCCTGACTGTTCTGACATTACTGGCATGCCCTGGAAATCATCAGTGGGAGACCGGCCCTAAGAGAATTTCTGCATAAGGACTGGCACCAGGTGTGTTCTGGAAGTGGGTTGGTGGTATAGGCCCCGGGGGTAAATCCCAAGAAGGAAAATAGCAAAATTATGTTACCTGTTAAAATAGCCTAAAGAGCTAAATTTAACGTGCTTTTAATGTCTCCTTCTTTTCAATACAGTGACTTTAGTCATTATATAGTGCACCTGAAAATAATATAATCTCAAGTTAGCTAAGTGGAATGAAAATCAAAACTGTAAAAAAGATAAATACAAACCTTTTAACATCGCTGTGTCAGACAGGTCTTCCGTGCCCAGACTAGTCTGTATAATTGAGGTACAGCCACGTGGCGTGCAGGTTGATCTTCATTTGGTGTTTCTAGGTAGCCCAATAGGGCAACATTTTTCTTCTTGAGGTCAGGCAGAGTGCTGCACTGTGTCTCCAGAATTCCCAACTGTAGGGCTTGCAGGCCAGGAGTGTCAGGACGGATCTGAGAACACAAGCTAGGCTTAGGTTTCGGAACAAGGGCATGGCAGGCACACTCTGCAGAGTTGAATCGAGATTTCGTGCATCTGAAATCAGGGTGAGGATCAGACGTTGGCTCAGGATGGTGTTTCTATCCATGATGGCCCCTTCATGAAGGTGGGGGTGCATCATGAGGCCATGGAGGATTTCCCATGGTGGGATTGTGTGATGCTCCAAACCACAAGTATTCCTTCTATGGGACAGTCGAGACCTGTTGGATGGATCCAGGACGTCCCATAAGGACCTTCTGCAGAGCAGGGTTCTAACAATGGTTGCCTAGGCAGCCCAACTCGCATTCCGATTGTTCCCTAGTGAAAAGGCAGGTTCGGTCTGTTGGCTCTGGCGAAGCAACCGCGGGGGCTGAGGTGAAATGGACTCTCCTGAAGATCGGTTGTAATGTGGGTTTGTTTCCGTGGAGAACTTGGAATGTGGCAGTGGCTCCGGGGCCCTGAAAGATTGTCTTAACCAGAGGTTTTGAGACAGCTCCAAAGAGCAAGATTCCCATGTGAATATGAGATTTGTTATAATTGGTGCCTCAGGAACCACAATAAGGTGGTATTAGAAACCAGGCATCTGAGAGGAGATACCTGGAAACCAAAGAAATTGACCCATTTAGGGCCTAAGGGTCTGACCAGTTCAATATTCTTCTCTGGGAAAATCTCTCTATAGTTCTGAGTGGAAGTTGTTGCTCAGCTTGTGTCAGATCGCCCCTGTTTGTCCCAGGCAGCCAAAATTATTGGATGGTCTCAGGGTCTTTGGAGGTTACTCCTAGTCTGCAGGGTTGTGGCCAATGGAATGGGCAGAATTCCCATGGAGAGGGCAGGCACAGTCCTGAGGTGTGGCCCTAGCTGTATGGGTGTCAGTCGGGAGGTCTGGCTCAGGCTGGGCATTATTACCCAGGCTAGACTGTATAATTGGCGTACAGGTGAGTGGTGTGCATTTTGATCCTCATTTGGGTTTTCTGGATAGCCCCATAGGGCAACGTTTTTCTTCTGGAGGGAAGGCAGAGTGCTGTACTGTGTCTCTGGAATTCCCAAACTGGAGGGCTTGTGGCCCAGGACTGTGAGGACGGAAGTCTCAGAACACAAGCTAGGCCAGTGTATTGGCGTGAGGGCACGGCAGGCAGGCTCTGCAGAGCTGAATCGAGATCTTATGGATCTGAAGTCAAGTCGAGGATCAGACGTTGGCTCAGGTTGTTGTTTCTTTCCATGATCCCCTTTTATGAAGGGGGGTGGCATCATCAGGCCATGGAGGTTTTCCCACAATGGGAGTTGTGAGATGATCTAATTGGCAAGGTTTACTTCTGTGGGCCAGTTGAGACCTGTCGGATGAATCCAGGTGTCCCATATGGAGCGACGCCAGAGCAGTGTTCAAAAGTGGATGCCTGGAGAGCCTGGCTGGCATTCCAATTGTCTCCTGCAACAAGGCTTGTTCGATCTGCTGGTTCCGCGGGAGCAACCTAGTGGGCTGAGTTGAAATGGACTCTCCTGAGGATGGGTCATAGTGTGGGTTTGTGTCTATGGAGACCTGGGAATGGGGAGGGGGATCCGGGGACCTGAAGGTTTCTCCTAACTGGAGGTTTTGACACAGATCCAAAGAGCAAGTTTCCCATGTGGAGATGAGATTTGTTCTGATTGGTACCTCCGGAAAACCCCATATGCTGGTAATGGAAACCAGGCCTCAGAGGAGAGATGCCTGGAAACAAAAGCAATTGATCATACTATGGCCTAGGTGATTGTCCAGTACAATCTTCTACTCTGGGGATATCTGTCTACGGGTCTGATTGGAAGTACTTGTTCAGCTTGTGACAGATCGCCCCTGTTTTGTCCTGGGGGGCCGACACTATTGTGATGGCCTCGGGGACTTTGGAGGTTTCTCCTAATCTGTAGGGTTGTGGCCAATGGAATGGGCAGAATTCCCCTGGAGAGGGCAGGCACAGTCCTGAGGTGTGGCAACAGGGGCCCAAGCATGGAGGGTGTGTGGCCTAGAGCTGTGGGGACAGAAGTCCGAAAACACAAACAAGGCTTAGGTTTGGGGATGTAGGTATGGCATGACCGATCTACAGACCATGAGGAGAATTTTTCGGGCTATGAACAAAGGGCCAATGTGAGGCACTTGCTCAGGCTTTGTCATTGTATTTTGTGTCAATGGTGAGCATGGAATTTCGGGTGGCCTCATGGTCCATGGACGAGTCTTTCTCTCTGGGGCTTTGGTCTGATCCCTAGAGTTTGAGATCATTCTATGGGATGGGAGGAGCCCTTTAGTATTTTTACCTCAGTTGTCCCACCAAAAGAGGGATTCCAGAGCAGAGCATGGGGGAGGGGTGATTGGACAACCCAAACTCCAGTTAAGATTGGGGGCCTATGGGCATGAACGCCCCATATGTGGGCTCTTGTTCCAGCCACTGAGAGACCTCACTTGAGGACAGGGCACACACTGAGGGTCACAATGCGTGTTTGTGCCCAAACCGGCCATCAAGCATGGGCGGGTCCTCATGGGCAACGCTAGTTTCTCCTACACTGAACGTTGGACAACATGCCAACCACAAGGTTTCTCACCACGGGGAAGGAGGAGTTCTGATTTCTGCATCACGTTCACCCCTGGGCCATGAGTGGACATAAGGTCTAGGTTCTGAATCCTGAAAACCAAGGTTGGGAAGAGAGGACGACCTAAGGCCATGGCGGGTCCATTGTGCTCAGTGTGCGGCCAGCTCTCTGTGTGTCGAGCGGGAGGTCTGGGCTCAGGCTGTGTCATAAAGGGCATTAGTGCTCACTGTAGGCTCTATAATGGGGGTACAGTCAAGTGGCCTTCAGGTTGATCCTCAATTTTTGGTTTCTGGGTAGCCCCATAAAGCAACGTGTTTCTTCTGGAGAGCAGGCATAGTTCTGTCCTGTGTATCTGAAATTCCCAAACTGGAGGGCTTGTGGGCCAGGAGTGTGAGGACAGAAGTCTGAGAAAACAAGCTATGTGTAGGTTTTGGGGCGAGGGCACGGCAGGCACACTCTGCAGAGCTGAATCGAGATTTCATGCATGTGAAGTCAACGGGAGGATCAGATGTTGGCTCACATTGGAGTTTCTGTCCCTGGTGGCCCCTTCAAGAAGGGGGGGTTGGGCATCACGGGGCCATGGGGGTTTTCCCATTATGAGAGTTGTGAGATGTTCCAAAGAGCAAGGATTCCTTCTCCAGGACAGTTGCAACATGTAGGATGGTGCCGGGACGTTCCATATAAAATGACTCTGGAGCAGGGTTTTAAGGATGGATGCCTGTCAATCCGCCTCACATTCCAATTGTCTCCTAGTGACAAGGCAGGCACCATCTGCTGGATCTGGCGGAGCAACCAAGGGTTCTGAAATGGACTCTCCTGCTGATGGGTAATAATATGGGTTTGTGTTCATGGAGACCTTGGAATGGGGCAGTGGCACCGGGGCCCTGAAGGATTGCTCTAATCGGAAGTTTTGATGCAGTTCCAAAGAGCAAGTTTCCCATGTGGGGACGAGATTTGTTCTGATTGGTACGTCAGGAAACCCCCATATGGTGGTATTGGAAACCAGAGCTCTGCGTAGAGGTGCCTGGAAAACAAAGCAATGGATCTGATTAGGGCCTAGGGGCCTGTCTGGTTAATGTTCTTCTCTGGGGACATATGTCTCCAGGTGTGAGTGAAGGTAGTTACTCAGCTGGTGGCAGATCTCACCTGTTTGTCCCGGGGTGCCTACACTATTAGGAGGGCCAGGGGGACTATAAAGGTTTCTCCTAACATGTAGGGTTGTGATCAATTGAATGGGCAGAATTCCCTCGGAGAGGGCAGACACAGTCTTGATGTGTGTCTCCAGGGTCCCAAGCATGGAGGGTGTGTGGGCCAGGGCTGTGGGGACAGAAGTCTAAAAAAACAAACTCGTCTTAGTGTTGGGGACAAAGGTATGGACGGCCTCAAATACAGACCAAGAAAGAACTCTTCAGGATATAAAGAAAAGGCGAGTGTGAGGCACTTGCTCAGGCATTTGTCTCTGGATTTAGTGTCAAAAATAACCATGGAATGTCCGGGTGGTTTAATGGGCCATGGACGAGTCTCCCTCTCAGGGGATTTGGCCCAATCCCAAGAGACTGGTGTCATTTGTGGGATGGGGAATGCTTTGTGGTTTGTTTTTTTTTTTTTTTTTTAACCTAAGGTGTCCCACCAAAAGAGAGATTCCAGAGCAGAGCCTTGGGGAGTTGCGACTGGAAAACTTGACCTCTGGTTAAGATTGGGGACCTTGGGGCATGGCAAGTCCCATATGCAGGCTCTCGTTCCTGTCACTGAGTGGCCTTAATTGAGGACAGGGTTTACTCTTAGGGTCACAGTGAGTGTTTGTGGACAATGCAGCCCTCAATCATGGGCAGGTCCTCATGGTCCACGTTGTTTTCTCCTACACTGAATGTTGGACAACATGCCAACCACAAGGTTTCTTGCCATGGGGAAGGAGCAGTTCTGATTTCTGCATCACATTCACCACTGGGCAGTGATCGGAGATAAGTTCTAGGTTCTGAAGCCTGAAAACCAAGGGTAAGAAGAGATGGCAAACTAAGGACATTTTGGGGGCCATGTGCTCAGTGTGTGGCCAGATGTCTGTGTGTCGGTCAGGAGGTCTGGGCTCAGGCTGTGTCAGACAGGGCATTAGAGCCCAGGGTAGGCTGTATAATTGGGGTACAGTTGAGTGGCCTGCAGGTTGATCCTCATTTGAGGTTTCTCGGTAGCCCCATAGGGCAACGATTTTCTTCTGGAGGGCAGGCAGAGTGCTGCATTGTGTCTCCAGAAATCCCCAAGTGGAGGGCTTTTTGGTCAGGAGTGTGAGGACAAAAACCTGAGAGCACAAGCTAGTCAGAGGTTTCCGGGTAATGGCAGGGCAAGCACACTCTGCAGAGCTGATATGAGATCTCGTGCATCTGAAGTCAGGGCGAGGATCAGACGTTGGCTCACATTGGTGTTTCTGTCCATGATGGCCCCTTCATGAAGGGAGGGGAATCAGGAGGCCATTGAGGTTTTCCCATGATGGGTATTGTGAGATGCTCCAAACTGCAAGGATTCCTTCTGTTGTACAATTGAGACCTGTTGGATGGCTCCAGGACGTCCCATAGGAAACGACTCCAGAGCAGTGTTCTAAGGATGGATGCCTGGGCAGAATGCCTCACATTCCAACTTGCTCCTAACAAAAAGATTTATTCGATCTGCTGGGTCTGGGGGAGTAACCGAGGGGGCTGAGTCGAAATGGACTCTCCTGCAGATGGGTCATAATGTGGGTTTGTGCCCATGGAGACCTTGGAAAGGGGCGGTGGCACTGGGGCCCTGAAAGATTCTCCTAACTAGAGGTTTTGACATAGCTCCAAAGAGCACTATTCACATGTGGAGATGACATTTGTTCTGATCAGTATCTCAAGAATCCCCATATGCTGGTATTGGAAACCAGGCCTTTGGGGAGAGATGACTGGAAACCAAAGCAATGGATCTGATTGGGACCTAGGGGCCTGTCGGTTCAATGTTTTTCTCTGGGGATATCTGTCTACGGTGCTGAGTGGAGGTAGTTGTTCAGCTGGTGGCAGATCACTCTTGTTTGTCCTGGGCGACCTACACCATTGGGATAACTTTGGGGATTTTGGAGGTTCCTCTCTTTTGTATTGTTCTTGGCAATGAAATGGGCAGAATTCCTTTGGAGCGGGCAGGCACAGTCCTGAGTTTTGGCTCCAGAGACCCAAGCCTGGAGGGCGTGTGGGCCAGCGCTGTGATGACAGAAGTCTGAAAACCCAAACTCGGATTAGATTTGGGGACGAAAGTATGGCAGGCCCGATCTACAGACTGTGAGGAGAACTCTTCGGAATATGAACAAAGAGTGAGTGTGAGGCACTTGCTGAGGCTTTTGTCTGGATTTTTTTTTTATCAACGATGGCCATGGAATGTCGGTGTGGCCTCATGGGCCATGGACGTGTCTCCCTCTATAGAAATTTGCCCGTATCCCAAGAGCTTGTGTTCATTGTGTGGGATGGGAAAAGTCTTTCTGTTTTTATAGCTCAGGTGTCTGATCAAAAGAGGGATTCCAGAACAGAGCCCTGGGGAGGGGCGACAGGACAAACCAACCTCTGGTTAAGATTGGGAGCCTAGGAGCATGGCAAACTCCATATGAAGGCTCTTGGTCCAGGCATTGACAGGTCTTATTTGAAAACAGAGCTCACGCTAAGGTTCACGATGTTTGTTTGTGCCAAATGGGGCCTCCAAGCATGGGCAGGGCCTCGTGTAAGACGCTGATTTATCCTACACTGAACGTTGGACAACACGCCAACCACAAGGTTTCTTGCCATGCGGAAGGAGCAGTTCTGATTTACCCCTGGGCAGAGATGGGAGATAAGGTCTAGGTTCTGAAGCTGAAAAGCAAAGTTGGGAAGAGAGGACGACCTAAGGCCATGGCAGGTCCGATGTGCTCAGTGTGAGGACAGCTGTCTGGGTGTCGGTTGGGAGGTTTGGCATCAGGCGGCATCAGACAGGGCATCAGTGCCCAGGCTAGACTGTATAATTGGGGTACAGTCAACTGGCGTGCAGGTTGATTCTCATTTGTGGTTTCTGGGTAGCCCCATAAAGCAACGTTTTTCTTCTGGAGGGCAGGCAGCGTGCTGCATTGTGGCTCCAGAATTACCAAACAGGAGGGCTTATGGGCCAGGAGTGTGAGGACGGAAGTCTGAGAACACAAGCTAGGCATAAGTTTCAGGGTGGGGGCACGGCAGGCACACATTGCAGAGCTGAATCAAGATCTTGTTCATCTGAAGTCAGGGCAAGGGTCAGACGTAGGCTCAGGTGGGAGTTTCTGTCCATGATGTCCCCTTTATGAAGGGGGCGGGGCATCACGAGGCCATGGAGATTTTCCTTCGATGGGAGTTGTGAGAATCTCCAAACCACAAGGATTCCTTCTGCAGCACAATTAAGAGCTGTTGAATGGCTCCAGTACCTCCCATAAGGAATGACTCCAGAGCAGGGCTCTAAGGACGGATGCCTGGCCAACCTCTCTCGCATTCCAATTGTATCCTCTCAACAAGACAGGTTCGATCTGTTGGCTCTGGGGGAGCAACCGAGGGGTCTGAGATGAAATGGACTCTCCTACGTATGGGTCCTAATGTTAGTTTGTGTCCATGGAGACCTTGGAATGGGGCGATGGCACCGGGGCACTAAAGGTTTCTCCTAACTGGTGGTTTTACGACAATCCAACGAGCAAGTTTCCCAGGTGGAGATGAGATTTGTTCTGATCAGTGCCTCAGGAAACTCCCATATGCTGGTATTGAAAACCAGGCCTCTGAGGAGAGTTGCCTGGAAACCATAGCAATGGATTCAATTAGGGCTTAGGGGCTTGTCCAGTTCAATCTATTTCTCTGGGGAAATCTGTCCATTGGTCTGAGTGGAGGTAGTTGCTCCTCTGTTGTCAGATAACCCCTGTTTCTCCCAGTCAGCCTACACTATTGGGATTGCCTCGGGGACTTTGGAGGTTTCTCCTAATCTTTAAGATTTTGCCAATGGAATGGGCAGAATTCCCTTGGAGAGGGCAGGCACAGTCCTGAGTTGTGGCTTTAGGGGCCCCAGCCTGGAGGGTGTGTGGGCCAGGGCTGTGCGGACAGATGTCTCAAAACACAAACTCGGCTTAGGTTTCGGGACCTAAGTATGGCAGGCCCGATCTACAGACCATGAGGAGAACTATTTGGGACATGAACAAAGAGCAACTGTGAGGCACTTACTCAGGCTTCTCTCTCTGGATTTTGTGTCACCGATGGCCGTGCAATGTCGAGGTGGCCTCATGGGCCATGGAAGAGTCTGCCTTTCTGGGGATTTGGCCCGATCCCAAGAGTTTGGTGTAATTCTGTGGGATGGGATGAGTCCTTCCTATTTTTTCACCTCAGGAGTCTCACCAAAAGAGGTATTCCAGAAGAGAGTCCTGGAGAGGGTCAACCGACAACCTGAACTTTGGTTAAGATTGGGGGCCTAGGGGCATGAAAGCACCATATGTGGGCTCTTGTTCCAGCCAATGAGAGGTCTTACTTGAGGAAAGGGATCACGCTGAGGGTCACAATTCGTGATTTTGCTAAACGTGACACTCAAGCAAGGGCAGGGCCTCATGGGCCACTCTGGTTTCTCCTACACTGATCGTTGGACAACATGGCAACCACAATGTTTCTGGCCATGGGGAAGGCAGAGTACTGATATCTGTACCACCTTCGCCCCTGGGAAGTGATTGGAGACAAGGTCTAGGTACTGAAGCTAGCAAACCGAGGTTGGGAAGAGATGACGACCTAAGGCCTTGGCGGGTCCCATGTGCTCAGTGTGAGGCCAGCTGTCTGGGTTTCAGTCAGGAGGTCCGGGCTCAGGTTCTGTCAGACTGGGCATTAGTGCACAGGGTAGACTGTAAAATCAGGGTACAGTCGAGTGGCGTGTAAGTTGATCCTCAGTTGGGGTTTCTGGCTAGCCCCCGATGGCAACGTTTTTCTTCTGGAGGGCAGGCAGAGTGCTGCAGTGTGGCTCCAGAATTCCCAACTGGACGTCTTGTGGGTCAGGAGTGTGAGGATGGAAGTCTGAGAATTCAAGCTAGGCTTAGGTTTTGGGGCAACGGCATGGCAGGCACACTGTGCAGAGCTGAATTGAGATCTCGTGCATCTGAAGTCAGGGCGAGGATCAGACGTTGGCTCTGGTTGGAGTTTCCGTCCATGATGGCCCGTTCATGAAGGAGAGGATCTCACGAGGCCATGGAGGTACTCCCATGATGGGAGTTTTGAAATGCTACAAACTGCAAGGATTCCTTCTGTGGGACTGTTCAGACTGTTGGATGACTCCAAGACGTCCCAAAGAGAACAATTCCAGAGCAGGGATCTAAGGATGGATCGGTGGGCAGCCCGTCTCACATTCCAATTATCTGCTAGCGACAAGGGAGGTTCGACCTGCTGGCTTTGGGGGAGCAACCGAGTGGGCTGAGTTGAAATGGACTCTCCGAAGGATGGGTTATAATGTGGGTTTGTGTCCATGGAGACCTTGTAATGGGGCGGTGACTATGAGGCCTTGATGGATTCTCCTAAGTGGAGGTTTTGACCAGCTCCGAAGAGCAAGTTTCCCATTTGGAGAGGACATTTTTACTGATTGGTACCTCAGGAAATCCCATATGCTGGCATGGGAAACCAGGCTTCTGTGGAGAGATGCCTGGAAACCAAAGCAACGGATCTGATTAGGGCCTAAGTGCGTGTCTGGTTCAGTCTTCTCTGGGGACATCTATCTACCAGTCTGAGTGGAGGTAGTTGCTAAGATTGTGTCAGATCACCCCTGTTTGTCCCTGGCGGCCCACAGTATTGGGATGGCCTTGGAGTCTTTGGAGGCTTCTCCTAATCTGTAGTGTTGGGGCCAATGAAATGGGCAGAATTCCCGTGGAGAGGCCAGGCACACACCTGATGTGTAGCTCCAGGGGCTCCATCCTGGAGAGTGTGTGGGCCAGGGCTGTGGGGACAGAAGTCTGAAAACACAAAGTTGGCTTAAGTTTGGAGACGTAGGTATGGCAGGCACAATCTGCAGACGGTGAGGAGAACTCTTCGTGATATGAACAAAGGGTGAATGTTCAGCGCTTCATCAGCTTTTTTCTCTGGGTTTTGTGTCAATGTTAGCCATTGAATGTTGAGGTGGCTTCATTGGCTATGTACGTGTATCCTTCTCTGGCGATTTGGACCGATCCCAAGAGTTAGTTGTCATTCTTTAGGATGGGAGGAGTCCTTTCTGTTTTTTTTTTTATTTATTTATTTTCAGAAAAACAGTATTCATTATTTTTTCACCACACCCAGTGCTCCATGCAATCCGTGCCCTCTATAATACCCACCACCTGGTACCCCAACCTCCCACACCCCCGCCACTTCAAACCCCTCAGATTGTTTTTCAGAGTCCATAGTCTCTCATGATTCACCTCCCCTTCCAATTTACCCCAACTCTCTTCTCCTCTCTAACACCCCTTGTCCTCCATGATATTTGTTATGCTCCACAAATAAGTGAAACCATATGATAATTGACTCTCGCTACTTGACTTATTTCATTCAGCATAATCTCTGTTTTTTTTTTTTTTTTTTTTTTTTTTTTTTTACCTCAAGTGTCCCACCAAAAGACGGATTCCAGAGGAGAGCCCTGGGGATGGGTGACTGAACAACCTGAGTGCTGGTTTAGAATGGGGTCCTAGGGGCATGGCAAGCCCCATATGCTGGCTCCTTGTCCAGTCACTGAGAGGCCTTACTTGCGGACAGGGCTCACACTGAGTGTCATAGTGTGAGCTTGTGCCCAACCTGGCCCTCAAGCATGGACGGGGCCTCATGGGCCACGCTGGTTGCTCCTAATGTGAACATTCAACAACATGCTAACCACATGGTTTCTTGCCATGCGGAAGGAGGAGCTCTGATTTCTGCATCAGGTTCAACACTGGACTGTGACTGGAATAAGGTCTAGGTTCTGAATCCTGTAAAATGAGGTGGGGAAGAAATGATGATATAAGGCCATGGTTGGGTACGATGTGCTCAGTGTTTGGTCAACTGTCTCGGTGTCGGTTGGGAGGTCCAGACACAGGTTGTGTCAGACAGGATATTACTGCCAAGCATAGATTGTATAATTGGGGTACAGTCGAATGGCGTGTAGGTTGATCCTCATTTGGGGTTTGTGGGTAACCCCATATGGCAAAGTTTTTCTTCTTGGGGCAGGCAGATAGCTACATTGTGGCTCTAGAATTCCCAAACTGGAGGGCTTGTGGGCCAGGATTGTGAGGACGGAAGTCTGAGAACACAAGTTAGGCTTAGGTTTTGGGGCAAAGGCACGGCAGGCACACTCTGCAGAGCTGAATTGAGATCTCATGCATCTGAACTCTTGACATGGATCAGTCTTTTACTCAGGTTGGAGTTTCTGTACATGACAGCCTCTTCATGAAGGGGGAGGTTCTCAAGAGACCATATAGGTATTCCCACGATGGGAGCTGTGAAATGCTACAGAACAGATTCCTTCTGTAGGACCCTCGAGAACTGTTGGATGGCTTCCGGAGGTCCCATACAGAATGACTCCAGAGCAGGATTCTAAGGATGGATGCGTGGTATGCACACCTCACATTCAATTATTTCCTAGCGACAAGGCAGGTTCAATCTGCTGGCTCTGGGGGATCAACCGAGGGGAATGAGTGGAAATAGACTCTCCTGAGGATGGGTCATATTGTGCGTTTGTGTCCATGGAGACCTTGGAAAGGGGCGGTGGATCCGGGGCCCTGAAGGAATTTCCCAACCAGAGGTTTTGACAGAGATCCAAAGATTACGTTTCCAATGTGGAGACGAGATTTGTTCTGATGGTTGCCTCTAGAAACCCTGATATGCTGGTATTGGAAACCAGGCCTCTAAGGAGAGATGCCTGGAAACCAATGCAATGGATCTGATTAGGGCCTAGGGTCCTGTACGTTTCAATCTTCTTCTCTGTGGACATCTGTCTCCGGGTCTGTGTGGAGCTAGCTGCTCAGCTTGTGTCAGATCGCCCCTGTTTGTCCTGGGTGGCCTACAATATTGGAATGGCCCTGAGGACTTTGGAAGTTTCTTCTAATTTTTACAGTTGTGGCCAATGGAATGGGAAGAATTCCCTTGGAGAGGGCAGGCACAGTCCTGAGGTTGGGCACAAGGCGCCCCATCCTGGAGGGTGTGTGGCCAGGACTGTGGGGACAGTAGTCTGAAAACAGAAACTCGGCTTAGGTTTGAGGACATAGGTATGGCAGTCCTGATCTGCAGATCATGAGAACTCTTCGGGATATGAACAAAGGGCTATATGAACAAAGGGAGGTTTTTGTCTGGATTTTGTGTCAACGATGGCCATACCTATATCCCCAAACTTAAGCCACGTTTGTGTTTTCAGACTTCTGTCCCCACAGCCTGGCCCACACATCCTCCTGGCTGGGGTCCTTGGAGTGACACCTCAGGACTGTGCATGCCTTCTACAAGGGTATTCTGCCCATTCCATTGGCTACAACCGTACAAATTAGGAGAAACCTCCAAAGTGCCTGAGGTTATCCCAATAGTGTCGGCACCACAGGACAAACAGGGGTCCTCTGACACCAGCTAAGCAGCTACCACCACTCAGACCCGTAGACAGATTTCCCCCTGAGGAACATTGAACCGGACAAGACCCTAGACCCTAATCGGATCCATTGTTTTTATTTCCAGGAATCGCCACAGAGGACTGGTTTTCAATACCAGCATGTGGGGGATACCTGAGGCACCGATCCGAACACATCTCATCTCCATATTAGAAACTTGCTCGTTGGGGCTGTGTCAAAACCTCCGGTTAGGAGAATCCTTCAGAGCCCCAGTGACACTGCCCCATTCCAAGGTCTCCCAGGACACAAACCCATATTATGACCCATCTGCAGGAGAGTCCATTTCAACACACCCCTCTTGGTTGCTCCCCCAGAGCCAGCAGATTGAACTTCTCTTGTCCCAAGGAGACAATTGGAATATGAAGAGGGCTGCCCAGGCATCAAATTTTAGAACACTGTTCTGGAGTTGTTCCATATGGGACGTCCTTAAGCCATCCAACATGTCTCAATTGCCCGCAGAAGAAATTCTAGCGGTTTGAAACAACTCAAAACTCCCATCGAGGGAAAATCTCCATGGCCTCGTGTTGCCCCACCCCCCTTCATGAAGGGACCACCTTGGACAGTAACTCGGACCTGAGACAACGTCTGATCCTCGCCCTGACTTCAGGTGTACGAGATCTCGATTCAGCTCTGTAGAGTGTGTCTTCAGTGCCCTCGCCCCGAACCTATGCCTAGCTTGTGTTCTCAGACTTCAGTCCTCACCCTCCAGGCCCACAAGCCCTCCTGTTTGGCATTCCACAGCCACAATGCAGCACTCTGCCTGCCGTCCAGAAAAAAACAAAACAAAACAAAAAAAACATTGCTCTCTGGGGCTACCAAGAGACCCCAAATGAGGATCAACCTGCACGCCACTCGACTGTAGCCCAATTATATAGTACACCCTGGGCACTAGTGCCCTGTCTGACACAGCTTGAACCCGGACCTCCCGACCGACACCCAGACAGCTGACCGCACACTGAGCACATTGGACCCGCCATGGTCTTAGCACGTCATCTCTTCCCAACCTAGCTTTTCAGGCTTCAGAACTTAGACCTTATCTCCAAACCCTGCCAAGGGGCGAACGTGATGCAGAAATCAAAAGTCCTCCTTCCCTATGACAAGAAACCTTGTGTTTGTTATGTTTTCTAATGTACAGTGTAGGAGAAACCAGCATGGCCCATGAGGCTCCACCCGTGCAAGAAGGCAGCGTTAGGCACAAACACACATAGTGATACTCAGCATGAGCACTGTCCTCAAGTAAGGGCCCTCAGTAGGGCCCCATATGGGGCTTGCCATGCCCCGAGGCCCCCAATCTTAACTAGAGGTTGGGTTGTCCAGTCACCCCACTCAGGGCTCTGCTCTGGAATTCCTCTTTTGGTGGGACACCTGTGGTAAAACAAAACAAAATCAAACAAACACAGAACAGACTCCTCCCATCCCACAGAATGACCTCAAATTCTTGGGATCAGGCTAAATCCCCAGAGAGGTACACATGTCCATATCACATGAGGCCACCCCCACATTCCATGGCTATCATTGACACAAAATCCAGAGAAAAAAGCCTGAATAAGCACCTCACACTCGTCCTTTGTTCATATCCCAAAGAGTTCTCCTCATGGTCTGTAGATCGGGCCTGCCATACCTATGTCCCGAAACTTAAGCCGAGTTTGTGTTTTCAGACTTCTGTCCCCACAGTCCTGGCCCACACACCGTCCTGTCTGGGACCCCTGAAGCCACACCAGAGGACTGTGCCTGCCCTCTCGAAGGGAATTCTGCCCATTCCATTGGCCACAACCATATAAATTAGGAGAAACCTCCAAAGTCCCCGAGACCAACCCAATAATGTAGGCTGCCCAGGAAAAACAGGGGCGATCTGACACCAGCCGAGCAACTACCTCCACTCCGACCCATAAACAGATGTCTCCAGAGAAGAAGATTGAACTGGACAGGCCCCTAGGCCCTAATCAGATCCATTTCTTGGTTTCCAGGCATCTCTCCCCAGAGGCCTGGTTTCCAATATGAGCATATGGGGGTTTCCAGAGGGACCCATCAGAACACATCTTATCTCCACATGGGAAACGTGCTCATTGGAGCTGTGTCAAAACATATGGTTAGGAGAATCCTTCTGGGCCCTGGTGCCACCCCAAAATTCCAAGGTCTCCATGGACTCAAACCCAAATTGTAGCACATTGCAGGATCCTCTTTACTCCCTCTCAGTCAGCCGATCAAACCTGTCTTTTCACAAGAAGACAATCGAAATGTGATGCAGGCTGCCCAGGCATCAAGCCTTAGAACCCTGCTCTGCAGTCATCCCATATGAGACGTCCTGGAGCCATCCAACAGAAAAAATCCTTGCTGCATGGAGCATCTCAAAACTTCCATCGTGGGAAATCCTCCTTTGCACCGTGCTTCCCAGTCCCCTTCATGAAAGGGCCATCATGGATAGAAATTCCAACCTGAGCCAACATCTGATCCTCATCCTGATTCAGATGCACGAGATCTCGATACAGCTCTGCAGAGTGTGCCTACCATGCCTCCACCCTGAATCATAAGCCCAGCTTCTGTTCTCAGACTTCCATCCTCACCCTCCTCGCCCACAAGCCCTCCAGTCTGACAATACTGGAGCCACAATGCAGCACCCTGCCTGCCCTCCAGAAGAAAAATGTTGCCCTATGGGGCTATCCAGAAACCCCAAATGAAGATCAACCTGCATTCAACTCGACTAGGCCCCAGTTATACAGTCTACCCTGGGTACTATTGTCCTGTCTAACACAGTCTGAGCCCAGACCTCC
The DNA here is from genome assembly GCF_020171115.1 of Neogale vison. NCBI lineage: Eukaryota > Metazoa > Chordata > Mammalia > Carnivora > Mustelidae > Neogale > Neogale vison. Next base: position 49,647,192 of record NC_058095.1, read on the forward strand.
CAACCGTAAATCAGACACCTGGCCACACACTGAGAATATTGGACCTGCCATGGCTTTAAGTTGTCATCTCTTTCAACCTCATTTTTCAGGCTTCAGAACCGAGACCTTATCTCCAATCCCTGCCCAGTGGTGAACATGATGCAGAAATCACAGTCCTCCTTCCCCTTGGCAAGAAATCTTGTGATGGGCATGTTGTCCAACATTCATTGTAGGAGAAATGAGCATGGCCCATGAGCATTCTAGAGTGGTGCATTGGGCACAAAAACGCATTGTGACTCTCAGCGTGTGTCCTGTCCTCAAGTAAGGCCAGTCAGTGCCTGGACCAAAAGCCCGCATATGGGACTACCATGCCCATAGCCCCCATTCTTAATCAGAGGTCGGTTTTTCCATTTGCCACTCCCGAGGGCTTTGCTCTGGAATTCCTCTTTTGCTGGGACACCTGAGGTAAAAAAACAAAACGGACTCCTCCATTCATACAGAATGACACCAAACTCTTGGGATCGGGCCAAATCCCCAGAGAGGAAGACTCGTCCATTGCCCATGAGCACACCCGGACATTCCACGGCCATCAGTGACACAATATCCAGAGACAAAAGCCTGAGAAAGCACCTCACACTCGCCCTTTGTTCATATACCGAAGAGTTCTCCTCACGGTCTGTAGATCAGTTCTGCCATACCTATGACCCGAAACCTAAGCCAAAGTTGTGTTTTCAGACAACTGTCCCCACAGCCCTGGCCCACACACCCTACAGGCTCAGGTCACTGGAGTCAAACCTGAGGACTGTACCTGCCCCCTCTGAAGGAATTCTGCCCATTCCATTGGCCACAACCCTAAAAATAGGATAAACCTCCAAAGTCCCCAAGGCCATCCCAATAAAGTTGGCTTCCCAAGACAAACAGGGGCAATCTGAGTCCTTCTGAGCACCTACCTGCACTCAGACTCAGAGACAGATGTTCCCAGAAGTAAATTGGAACAAACAGGCCCCTAGGCCCTAATCGGATCCATTGCTTTGGTTTACAGGCATCTGTCCTCAGAGGCCTGGATTCCAATACCAGCATACGGCTGTTTATTGAGGCACCATCAGAACAAATCTCGTCTCCACATGGGAAACTTGTATGTTGGAGCTGTGTCAAAGTCTCTGGTTAGGAGAACACTTCAAGGCCCCAGTGCCACCGCCTCATTACAAGGTCTCCATGGACACAAACCCACATTAGGACCCATCCACAGGAGAGTCCATTTCAACTCAGCCCCCTCGGTTGCTACCCCAGAGCCACAGATCTAACCTGTCTTGTCACTAGGAGACAATTGGAATGCAAGGCGGGCTGCCCAGCCATCCATCGTTAGAACCCTTCTCAGAATCGTTCCATATGGGAAGTCCTGGAGCCAACCAACAGGTCTCAATTGTCCCGTAGAAGAATCTTAGCGGTTTGGAGAATCTCACAACTCCCATCGTGGGAAAACCTCCATAGCCTCGTGATCCTCCCCCTTTCATGAAGGGGCCATCAGGGACAGAAACACCAACCTGAGCTATCGTCTGATCCTCACCCTGAATTCAGATGCATGGGATCTCGATTCAGCTCTGCAGAGTGTGACTGCCGTGCCCTCACCCACAAACCTAAGCCTAGCTTGTGTTCTCAGACTTCCGTCCTCACACTCCTGGCCCACAAGCCCTCCAGTTTCGCAATTCCAGAACTACAATGCAGCACTCTGCCTGCCCTCCAGAAGAAAATCATTGCCCTCTGGAGCTACCTAGAAACCCCAAATGTGGATCAAACTGCATGCCACTTGACAGTACCCCAATTATACAGGCTGCCCTGGGCTCTAATGTCCTTACTGACAAAACCTGAGCCTGGACCTCCGAAACCAAATTCAGTCAGCTGGCTGCACAGTGAGCACATCGGACCCATCATGGCCTTAGGTCTTCATCTCTTCCCAACCTCTGTTTTAAGGTTTCAGAACTTAGACCTTATCTCAAATCACTGCTCAGGGGTGAACTTGATGCAGAAATCAGAATTTCTCCCTCCCCATGGCAAGAAACTTTGTGGTTGGCGTGTTGTCCAAAGTTTAGTGTAGGAAAACCCTGCGTGGCTCATGAGTCCCAGCTTGAGGGCTGCGTTGGGCACAAACATGCATTGTGACCCTCAGTGTGAGCCCTGTCCTCAAGTAAGACCTCTCAGTGGCTGGACCAAGGTCCCGCATATCTGGCTTGTGATGCCCCTAGGTCCCCTATCTTAACCAGAGTTCGGGTTGTCCATCCGCCCCTCCCCAGGGCTCTGCTCTGGAATTCCTCTTTTAGTGGCACGCCTGAGTTAAGAAATCAGAACAGACTCCTCCCATCCCATAGAATGGCCCCAAAATATTGTGATCGGGCCAAATCCCAAGAGAGGGTGACTCGTCCATGGCCCATGAGGCCACCCCTACATTCCACAACCATTGGTGACAAAAAATCCAGAGACAAAATCCTGAGCAAGTGCCTCATACTCACCCTTTGTTCATATCCTGAAGAGTTTTCCTCAAGGTCTATAGATCAGGCCTCCCATAACTACGTCCCCAAACTTAAGCCGAGTTTCTGTTTTCTGACTTCTGTCACCAGAGCTCTGGTCCACACACCCTCCATGCTTGGGCCCCTGGAGCCACACCTCAGGACTGTGCCTTCCCTCCCCAAAGGAATTCTGTCCATTTCATTGGCCATAAACTTGAAAATTAGTAGAAACCTCCTATGTCACAGAGGCCATCCCAATAGTGTAGACCACCCGGGACGAACAGGGGCTATCTGAAACCAGCTGAGGAACTACCTCCACTCAGACCCGTAGACAGATGACCCGAGAGAAGAAGATTAAACCGGACAGGACCCTAGGTCCTAATCAGATCCATTGCTTTGGTTTCCAGGCATCTCTCCTCAGAGTTCTGGTTTCCAATACCCACTTATGGGGATTACTGAAGCACCAATTAGAACAAATCTTGTCTCCCCACGGGAAACTTGCTCACTGGAGCCGTGTCAAAGCTTCTGGTTAGGAGAACCCTTCAGAGTCCCAGTGCCACCGACTCATTCCGAGGTCTCAATGGACACAAACCCACATTATGATCCATCCTCAAGAGAATCCATTTCAACTCAGACCCATCGATTGCTATGCCAGAACCAGCAGATGAAACGAGTCCTGTTACTAGGAGACAATTGAAATGTGAGGCAGACTGCCAAGGCATCCATCCTTAGAACCCTGCTCTGGAGTCGTTCCATCTGGGATGTCCTGGAGTCATCCAACATGTTTCAATTGACCCGCAGAAAATCCTTGTGGTTTGGAGCATCTCACTACTCCCATCATGGATAAACCACCATGGCCTCGTGATGATCCCCCTTCATGAAGGGGCCATAATGGACACAAACTCCAACTTGAGCCAACGTCTGATCCTCGCCCTGACATCAGATGCACGAAATCTCGATTCAGGACTGCAGAGTGTTCCTGCCGTGTCCTCACCCCGAAACCAAGCCAAGTTTGTGTTCTCAGACGTATGTCCTCACAATCCTGGCCCAAAAGCCCTCCAGTTTAGCAATTCCGGAGCGAGAATGCAGCACTCTGCCTGCCCTCCAGAAGAAAATTTTGCCCTATGGGGCTACCGAGAAACCCCAAATGATTATCTTCTGCACACCACTCGACTGACCCCAATTATACAGCCTATCTGGGCACTAATGCCCTGTCTGGCAAGCCTGAGCACAGACCTCCTGAATGACACATAGAAAGCTGGCCCCAAACTGAACACATTGGACCTGCCATGGCCTTAGGTTGTCATCTCTTCCCAACCTCAGATTTCAGGCTTCTGAACCTAGACCTTATCTCCAATGACTGCCCAGAGGTGAATGTGATGTAGAAATCAGAACTCCTCCTTCCCCATGGCAAAACACCTTGAGGTTGGCATGTCCAAGGTTCAGTGTAGGAGAAACCTGCATGCTCAGTGAGGCCCCACCCATGATTGAGGGCTGCCTTGGGCACAAACACGCATTGTGACCCTCAGCGTGAGTCCACTCTTCAAGTAATGCCTCTCAGTGGCTGGACCAAGAGCCCGAATATGAGGCTTGCCATGCCCATAGGCCCCCAGGCCTAACCAGAGGGCGGGTATTCCAGTTATCTGTACCCAGTGTTCTGCTCTAGAATCCCTATACTGGGGGGACACATGAGGCAGAAAAAAGGACTCCTCACTTCCAACAGAATGACCCCAAACTCGTGGCAGCTGGGCAAATCACCAGAGAGGGAAACTCTTCCACGGCCCATGAGGCCACCCCTACATTAAAAGACCAATGTGAATACAACATCCAGAGACATAAAGCTGAATGACCGCCTCTCACTCGCCCTCCTTTCTAATCACGAGGAGTTCACCTCACGAACTGTAGATCACTCCCGCCATAACCTCGGCCCAAACCTCAGCCGACTTTGTGTTTTTGGACGTCTGTCCCCACAGCCCTGGCCTACAAAGCTTCCAGGCTACACCTGGAGCCAGACCAAAGGACTGCTCTCTTATAGGAGACTGTGCCCATTCAATTGCCCACAACCCCACAGAATAGGAGAAACCTCAAGGCCCCCGAGGACATCCCACTACTGGAAGCCGCCCTGTACAAACAGGGGCATCCTGACACAAGCTGAGCAACTACCTCCACACAGACATGCAGACAAATGTCCGTAGAGACAGAAGATTGAACCGGATACGCCCCTAGGCCTTAATCTGTAATCTTACTTTGGTTTCCAGGGGTCACTCCTCAGAGGCCTGGGTTCAAAGACCAGTATATGGGGCTTTCCTGAGGCACCAAACAGAACACCTCTCATCTCCACATGGGAAGCATTCTTGTTGGAGCTATGTCAAACCCTTCGGGTTGGAGAGTCCTGCAGATTCCCTGAGCTACCACCACATTACAAGGTCTCCATGGCCACCAACCCACATGATGACTCATCCCTAGGAGAGTCCATTTCAACTCAACCCTCTGGGTAGCCCACCCAAGCGCATACGGATTGAGCCTGCCTTGCCCCGAGCAACCAATGAGAATGTGTGGTGACATTTACAGGCATCCATGCTTAGACACCTGCTCTCAAGTCTGTCCATATGGGGTTTCCTGGAGCCATCCAATAGGATTCGACTGTCCTGCAGAAGGAAACCTTGAGGTTTGGAGAAGCTCATAACTCCCAGCATAGGGAAACATCCCTGGCCTCGTGAGGCTCCCACCCCCTTCAGGAAGGGGCCATCATGGACACAATCTCTAGCCTGAGGCAACGTCTGATATTTGCCCTGACCTCAGATGCAGGAGATCTCTATTCAGACTCTGCAGAGTGGGACTGCCATGCCCTAGGCCACAAACCTAACGTTAGCTTGTGTTTTCAGACTGCCTTCCTCACACTCATGGCAAACAAGCCCTCCAGACTGGGAATTCTGGAACCACAATGCCACCCTCTGCCTTCCCACCAGAAGAAAAACCTTGCCCTATGGGGCTCTCCAGAAACCCCAAATGAGGATCCACCTGCTCGGGCCTCGACTGCACCCCAATTGGATAAGCTGCCCTGGGCACTAATGCTCTGTCTGACACAGCCTGAGGTCAGACGTCCCGACAGACAAGGAGACAGCTGGCCTCACACCCAACACATCTGACACGCCATGGCCTTAGGCCGTCATCTCTTCCCAACCCGTGTTTTCTAACATCTGAACCTAGACCTTATATCAAATCCTCACACAGGTGGGTACCTGAAGCACAAAACCAACTCCTCCTTCCCCATGGCTGTAAACCTTGCTGTTGGCATGGAGTCACACCTTCAGGGTAAGAGAAACCTTCATGGCCCCTGAGTCCAAGCCCAAACTCGAGTGCCGCCTTGGGCACAAACTCACATTGTGACCGTCAGCATGAGCCCCATGTCGAAGTAAGGCCTCTCACGGCCTGAACCAAGGGCCCACATATGGGACTGGCCAAGCCTCTATGATCCCAATCCTTACCCGAGTTCGAGTTTTCCAGTCACTCATACCCAGGGCTGTGATCTGGAGTCCCTCTCCTGGAGAAACACCTGAGCCAGACAACAGGACTCTACCCTTCCCACAAAATGACCCCAAAATCTTTGGAGTTGTTCCAACTCCTCAGAGAGGGAGACTATTCCATAGACCTGAGGCCACCCCTACATTCCACGGCTATGGGAGACACAACATCCAGAGACAAATGCTTGTGTGACTGCCTCCCATTCTCCCTTCTTTCATAAGCCGAGGATCTCCCCTCACGGTGTGTGGATCTGGCCTGCCATACCCTCGGCGCCACACCTAAGCCGAGTTTGTGTTTTCAGACATTTGTGCCCCCAGTCCTGACCCACACACCCTCCAGACTAGGACCTATGGAGACAAGCGGAAGGACTGTGCCTGTCCTCTCCATGAAAACTGTGCCCAATCCGTTTGTCACAACGCTACAGATTAGGAGAAACCTCCAAGGTCTCTGAGGCCATGCCAATAGTGTAGGCTAACCTGGACTAAGAGGGGCACTCTGACACCAGCTGAGCAACTATCTCCACTTAGACACTCAGACAGTGTCCCCAGAGACAGAATATTGAAACGGAGAGGCACCTAGGCACTAATCTGAACCCTAGCTTTGTTTTCCAGGTTTCTCTCCTCAGAGAACTGTTTTAAAGACCAGCATCTGGAACTTTTCTGAGGCACCAAACAGAACATCTCTCATCTCCACATGGGGAGTTTTTTTTTTATTGGAGCCATATCAAACCCTTTGGTTAGGCAAATTCTGCAAGGCCCCTGAGCCACCAGCACATTCCACGGTCTCCATGGACACAAACCCACACTACGACCCATCCTCAGAGAGTCCATTTCAACTCAGCCCCCTGGGTAGCTTGCCTCAGAGGAAGCAGTTCAAACGTGTCTTGTCACTTATAGCCAATGGAAATGCGAGGTATGGTGTACAGACATCCATCCTTCGAACCCTGCTCTCCAGTCCTTCCATATGGGACATCCTGGAGCCATTCAATGGGATTCGGCTGTACTGCAGATGGAAACCTTATGGTTTGGAGCAAATCACAAACTAGCATATGTGCTGGTGTCTAAGGTGATGTGCAGGATTCTCAAGCCCTGAGGTTTGGCACAGGTCGAAGGGCACAGTTTCCTTCTGGGGACAGGAGATGTTCTGTTGTGTGGCTCAGGGACCACATGTATCCTAAGTTGGTATTCGAGAACAGGACCCTGAAAACAGATGCCTGAAAATCTAATCCAGGGTTCCTATAAAGTCCTAGGGGCATGTCAGATTCAATCTTCTGACTCAGGAACATTGATTTGGCTGTCTGCTTGGATGTAGGTGATCAGGGTGTTTCAGACGGGCACTTGAGTCCAGCGCTGCCAAAAATGTTGGGGTGGGCTCAGGGGCCTTGCATGTATCTCCTAATCTGAAAGGTTTGGGCTGCTTTGGCAGGCACCTTTTCCTTGTAGATGGCAGGCACAGTCCTGTGGCCTGGATTCAGAGACCATATCCTTGAGGGCATATGAGTCATGGTTTGGGGAGGGACGTCTGCAAACACAAATGCAGGTTAGGGTAAGTGAAAAGGTGATCACAGGCAAAATGTGTAGACCTGGAGTGCAGCTTGTAAGGAACTGTAATTAGTGTTACTGGAAGGTGATAACACAGGCTTTTCTATCTGTATTGTGTGTCCAGGATGGTCTCTGAATGCAAGTGTGGTCTCTTGGTCCATGGGAGATGTTACCTCACTTAGGATCCTGGTGGCTGTCCATAGTTTGGTAGCTTTTTCCGGGAAGGGAAGAGTGCAGTTTTCAATCTTAAGGGTGTACCAAAATAGGAATTCCTGAGACAAGCTCTGGATCAGTGTCCCTGGAAAATCCCACCAAGGTTTAGGATTTGGGCTTAAGGGTGTACCAGGCCTACAATGCAGAATCATGTTGGTGCAAATGAGAGGGCTTGTTTGAAAGCATGCTCAGGCTGAGGGTCACAATGCCTGTTTGTGGACAGGGCGGCCCTCAGGAGTGGCCATGGTCTCATTGTCCATGTAGCTGGCTCCCACTTTGGGGGTTGAACAACCTTCCCAAGGGCCCAGTTTCCTGCCATGAGGAAGGAGGAGATCTGTATTGTGTTTCAGGTTTCCCCATTGGTGAGGATTCCACCCCAGGTCGGAGGACAGGTGCCTGAATACCAAGAAAGGGTAGAGATGACGTACTTGGGCCATGATCATCACAAATGCTACATATGGGGCCCACTCTCTGGTGGCTCAAAGTCTGTTAGCGCCCCTGAAGACAGATGTTTGAAAACCTAATGGTGTTCCATTGAGGGCATAGAGGCATTTCAGGTTCAATCTTCTACCTAATGAACATTGACTTGGCTGTCTCCCTGGATGTAGGTGATCAGAGTGTTTCAGACGGTGCATTTGCGTCCCGCATGGCTGGCAATATTGGAGTGGGCTCAGGGGCCTTCCAGGTTTCTCCTAATGTGGAAGGTTTGGGCACCTCGGATACGCACAATCTCCTTGGGGATGGCAGCCAGAATTCTGTGGTGTGGCTCCAGAGATCCCATTCTGGTGGGCACGTGAGCCATGGTTTTGGAATAGAAGTCTGGAAACACAAATTCGGGTAAGCGAATTTGTGGTGAAGTGATCGCAGACCCAATGTGTACACCTGGAGGGCAGCTCGTCAGGAACTTTACTTAGGGTGACTGGAAGACAGTAGCACAGGCTTTTCTCTCTGGATTGTGTGTCCAGGATGGCCTCAGAATGCAGGGGTGATCTCATGGGTCCATGGGTGACTTTTCCCCTGTATGGATCCTGGCAGCTCTCCATAGTTTGGTGCCTATGTCGGGGAAGGGAAGAGTGCTGTTTTCCATCTTATGGGTGCCCCAAAACAGGGATTCCAGAAACGGGCTCTGGTTCTGGGCATCTGGGACATTCCACCGAGGGTTAGAATTAGGGCCTAGGGGCGTATGAGGCCTGCAATGTGGGACCTTGGTGCTGTAACTGAGAGGAATTATTTGAAAGCATGCTTAGGCTGAGGGTCACAATGATTGTTTGCGCCCAGGGCGGCCCTCAGGAGTGAGCGTGGTCTCATTGGTCTTGTAACTGGATCCCCCTTTGAGTTTTGGACACCCATCCCAACAGCCAAATACCCTGCCATGAGGAAGGAGGAGTTCTCTATTGTGCTTCAATTTCCCCCATTGGCAGGGATTCCAGCCAAGGTCTGGGAACAGGTGCCTGAATACCAAGGATGGCTAGAGATGACGTATTTGAGCCATGGCAATCCCAAATGCTAGATGTGGGTCCCACTCTCTGGTGACTGACACTAGGTCAGGGCTCAGGATCTGTCAGACACAACACTAGTGTCCAGGGTATCCTTTAAATCGGGGTTCCCACACGGGCCGAGCAGATTGATCTTCAGATGGGATTTCTGGCCAGACTCACCAGGCACTTCTTTCTATAGGGAAGGCAGAATGCTGCATTGTGGCTCCAGAATTCCCTATCAAGAGGGCTTGGGGACCAGTGGAGTGAGAATGGAATTGTAAACAGAAGCTACGGATCAATTCATTGCCAATTGGCAGGCAGTTCCTATGTCTTGGGACTTATTCGAATATCCAGCACCTGAATAAGGGCGGATGTCAGATATTTGCTCAAACTGGAGTTTGTGTCTATGATGACTGACAGATGGAGGGGTGGCGTCAAGAGGCCATGGAGGGGTTTGACGTTGAGGCTTATGAGCTGCTCCATACATCAAGGTTTCCTTCTACTAGAAAGGTGGAGTCTGGTTTATTTGCTCCAGCGTCCGCAATTTGGAAAGTTTGGATAGCAGAGCTATACTGCATGGATAACTGGATAGCTCAACTCCATTGACCATTGCAGCTGAGGAATATGGCAGGTTCGTTCTGGTGTCTCTGGAGTGATGTACCAAGCCCTTGAGTTGACATGGAATCTCTTTCAGATGGGCCACAATGCTGGTATGTTACCAGGGAGCCCTTAAAATGTGCTGGTGGCTAAGGTGCTGTGCAGGATTCTACTACACTGGACTTTCAAATAGATGGAAGGGCACGGTTTCCTTCTGAAGATAGGAGATATTCTGTTGTGTGGCCCAGGGACCACATGTTGTAGCATAAGTTCGTATTCCAGAACAGGCCTCTGAGGACAGATATCTGAATACTGAATCTAGGGTTCCAATGACGTCCCAGGGCATGTTAGGTTCACTATTCTGATTTGACCATAGATTTGAATGTCTGCCTGGATGTGGGTGATCAGGGTTTTTCAGACTGCCCATTTGTGTTCAGAGAGTCCGACAATATTGGGGTAGGCTCAAGGGCACAATTTTTTGGGGTATGGCAGGGACAGTACTGTCATGTGGATCCAGAGACACCATCCTGGAGGGCATGTATGCCATGATTTTTGTAGAGAAGTCTGCAAACACAAATTTGGATTAGGGTGAGCAGCAATGTGATTGCAGGCCCAATGCATAGACCTGGAGGGCAGCTCGTATGGAACTGTAATTAGGGTGACTGGAAGGCGGTAGCACAGGTTTTTCTCTCTGGATTGTGTGTCCAGGATGGCCTTGGAATGCAGGTGTGGTCTCATGGGTCGAAGGGAGACTTTTCCTCTCTATGGATCCTGGTTGCTCCCCATAGTTTGGTGGCTTTTTTGGGGAAGGGAAGAGTGCTATTTTCATTCTTAGGGTTTCCCCAAAGGAGGGATTCCAGAGATGGGCTCTGGGTCTGGGCACCTGGAAAATCCCACCAGTTTTAGGATTTGTGCCTAGAGGCGTACCAGGCCTGCAATGCGAGATCATGGCGGTGCAACTGAGTGGGATTTTTTAAATCATTCTCAGGCTGAGGCTCACAATGTCTGTTTGTGTCCAGAGCGGCCATCAGGAGTGGGCGTGGTCTCATTGGTCCTGTAACTGGCTCCCATTTTGAGGGTTCGACACCCATCCCAACAGCCAGGTTTATTGCCTTGGGGAAAGAGGAGTTCTCTATTGTTCTTCAGGATCACCCATTGGCAGAGATTCCTGCCAATTCTGGGGACAGATGCCTGAATACCAAGGATCAGTAGAGATGACGTATTTGGGCCATGACAATCCCAAATGCTAGATATGGGTCTCGATCTCTGGTGGCTGAAACTTGGTAGGGGCTCAGGCTCTTTCAGACACAGCACTAGTGGCCATGGAAGCCTATAAATCGGGGTTGAATCGAGGGCCAAGCCAATTGATCCTTATGCGGGGTTTCTGAGCAGACTCACCAGGCACTTCTTCATTCGATGGGGAAGGCAGAATGCTGCGTTGTGGCTCCAGATTTCCCTATCAAGCGGGACTGGGGACCAGTCAGGTGAGGATGGAATTGTTAACACATGCTACGGTTCAATTCAGTGCCAAGTGAAAGGCAGTTCCAATGTGCAGCAGTGTATCGAGACATCTAGAACCGGAAAAGTGTTCATGCCAGGTGTTTGCTCATACTGGAGTCTATGTCTATGATGACCGACCAATGGAGATGTGGAGTCAAGAGGCTATGGAGGACTTCACACGCTGAAGCCTGTGAGTCGCTCCAAACATAAGGCTTCCTTCTACTGGGCAGGTGAATTCTGGTTTGTATGCTCTAGGTTCCCCCATGTGGCAAATTAGTGAAGTAGAGCTCTCCGGTATGGATGCCTGGAAAGCACACCTCCATTGACCATCGCAGCTGAGGAACATGGCAGGTTCTTTCTGGTGGCTCTCGGGCAACGTACCAAGGCTTGAATTTACATGGAATATCCTGTAGATGGGCCACATGCTGCTTTGTTACCAAGGAGATCTTAGAATATGCTGGTTGCTAAGGTGCCATGCAGGATTCTCCTACCCTGAGGCTTTGGCACACTTTGAAGAGAACGGTATCCTTCTGGTGACAGGACATGTTCTGTCGTGTGTCTATGGGCCAAAGGATGTGTCATAAATTGGTATTCCAGAACATGCTCCAGAGGACAGATGCCTGAAAACCTAATGGGGTTCCATTCAGGAATAAGGGGCATTTCAGTTTCAATCTTCTAACTCACTATCATTGACTTGTCTGTCTCCCAGGATGTAGGTGAAAAGGGTGTTTCAGACTCCGCATCTGCATCCAGAGTGGCCAAAATTATTGCGGTAGGCTCAGGGGCCTTCCATGATTCACCTAATCTGGAAGGTTTGGGCAACTCTGATATGCACAGTGTCCTTGGGAAGGGCAGCCAGAGTTATGTGGTGTGGCTCCAGAGATCCTATGCTTGTGGGCAGGTGAGCCATGGTTTTGGGATAGAAGTCTGGAAACACAATTTGGGTTAACGACTTTGTTTCGATGTGTTCGCAGGCCCAATTCGTAGACATGTAGGGCCCCTCATCAGGAACTTTAATTAGGGGGGACTAGAAGTCAGTAGCATAGGCTTTTCTGTCTGGTTTGTGTGTCCAGGATGGCCTTGGAATTCAGGTGTGTTTTCATGGGTCCATGGGAGACTTTTCCTCACTATAGATCCTGGTGGCTCCCCATAGTTTTGTGGCTTTTTAGGGGAAGGGAAGAGTGCTGTTTTCCACCTTAGGGGTGCCCCAAAACAGGGATTACAGAGGCGGGCTCTGGGTCTGGGCACCTGGAAAAACCAACCAACTTTTAGGATTTGTGCCTAGAGGCGTACCAGACCTGCAATGTGGGATCATGGCAGGGAAACTGAGAGGGGTTGTTTGAAAGTGTACTCAGACTGAGGGTCACAATGCCTGATTGTGTCCAGGGCAGCCCTCAGGAGTGGCTGTCATCTCATTGTTCCTGTAACTGGCTCCCCGTTTGAGGATTCGATACCCATCCCAACAGCCAGGTTTATTGCCTTAGGGAAAGATGAGTTCTCAATTGTGCTTCAGGTTCCCCCATTGGCAGGGATTCCTGCCAAGGTCTGGGGACAGGTGCCTGAATACCAAGGATCAGTAGAGATCACGTACTTGGTCCATGATCATCCCAAATTCTAGATATGGGTCTCGCTCTATGGTGGCTGAAACTCTGTAGGGGCTCCGGCTGTTTCAGACACAGCACTAGTGGCCATGGCAGCCTATAAATCGGGATTGACTTGAGGGCAGTGCAGATTCATCCACATGTGGTGTTTCTAGGCAGACTCACCAGGCACTTCTTCATTCAAAGGGGAAGGCAGAATGCTACATTGTGGCTCCAGATTTCCCTATCAAGAGAGCTTGGGGACCAGTCGGGTGAGGATGGAATTGTTAACACACGCTATGGGTCAATTCATTGCCAAGCGGAAGGCAGTTCCAATGTGCGGCAGTTTATTTGAGACATCCAGCACCGGAAAAGGGTTCATGTCAGGTGTTTGCTCACACTGGAGTTTGTGTCCATGATGAATGACCAATGGAGGGGTGGCGTCAAGAGTCCATGGAGGACTTCACACGCTGAAGCTTATGAGTGGCTCCAAACATAAGGCTTCCTTCTACTGGGCAGGTGAAGTCTGGTTTGTTTTCTCTAGGTTCCCCCTTGTGGAAAGTTAGTGAAGCAGAGGTCTCTGGCATGGATGCCTAGAAAGCACACCTCCAGGGACGCCTGGGTGGCGCAGTTGGTTGGACGACTGCCTTCGGCTCAGGGCGTGATCCTGGAGTCCCGGGATCGAGTCCCACATCGGGCTCCCAGCTCCATGGGGAGTCTGCTTCGCTCTCTGACCTTCTCCTCGCTCATGCTCTCTCTCACTGTCTCTCTCTCTCAAATAAATAAATAAAATCTTAAAAAAAAAAAAAAGAAAGAAAGCACACCTCCATTGACCATTGCAGCTGAAGAACATGCAGGTTCTTTCTGGTGGTTCTGAGGCGAAGAACCAAGGCATCGAGTTGACATGGAATCTCTTGCAGATGGGCCACAATGCTGGTTTGTTAATAAGGAGATCTTAGAATGTGCTGATTGCTAAGTAGCCATGCAGGATTCTTCTACCCTGAGGGTTTGTTTCAGGTCGAAGTGCACGGTATCCTTCTCAGGACATGACATGTTCTGTTGTGTGACTCAGGGACCACAAGATGTGTCATTAATTGGTATTCAGAACAGGCCCCTGAGGACAAATCCTGAAAACCTAATGGGGTTCCATTGAACGCCTAGGGGCATTTCAGGTTCAATCTTCTAACTCATGATCATTGACTTGGCTGCCTACCTGGATGTAGGTAACCAGGGTGTTTCAGACTGCATATTTGCATCCAGAGCGGCTGTCAATATTGGTGTGGGCTCAGGGCCCTTCCAGGTTTCTCCTAATCTGGAAGGTTTGGGCAACTCTGATATGCAATGTCCTTGGAAATGCAGCCAGAGCTCTGTGGTGTGACTCCAGAGATCCCATTCTGGTGGGCATGTGAGCACGATTTTGGGAGAGAAGTCTGGAAACACAATTTGGGTTAGAGAATTTGTTTCTATGTGTTCGCAGGCCCAAAGCGTAGACCTCATCAGGAACTTTAACTAGGGTGAATGGAAAGCAGTACCACAGGCTTTTCTCTCTGGATTGTGTGTCCAGGATGGCCTCAGAATGCATGTTTGGTCTCATGGGTCCATGAGAGACTTTTCCTCTCTATGGATCCTGGTGGCTCTCCATAGTTTGGTGGCTTTTTTGGGGAAAGGAGGAGTGCAGTTTTCCATCTTAAGAGGTGCCCCAAACAGGGATTCCAGAGATGGGCTCTGGGTCTGGGCACCTGGAACATCCCACCAAGTTTTAGGATTTGTGCCTAGAGACCTACCAGGCCTACAATGCGGGATCATGGTGGTGCAAATGAGAGGGATTATTTGAAACCATGTACAGGCTGAGGATCACAATGACTGTTTATGCCCAGGGTGGCTCTCAGGAGAGGGTGAGGTCTCACTGGTCTTGTAACTGGCTCCCCTTTAAGGGTTGGACACCCATCCCAATAGCCAGGTTTATTGCCATGGGGAAAGAGGAGATTTCTATTGTGCTTCAGGTTCCTGCATTGGCAGGGATTCCAGCCAAGGTCTGGGGACAGGTGCCTGAATACCAACGATGGCTAGAGATGGTACTTGGGGCATGACCATCCAAAATGTTAGATATGGGGCCCGCTCTCTGGTGGCTGAAACTTGGTCGGGGCTCAGACTCTGTCAGACACAGCACTAATGGCCATGGCACCTCATAAATCAGGGTTTACTTGAGGACCAAGCAGGTTGATCCTCATGAGGGGTTTCTGGGCACCTTCACTAGGCACATCTTCATTCGATGTGGAAGGCAGAATGCTGCGTTATGGCTCCAGATTTCCCTATCAAGAAGGCTTGGGGACCAGTTGGGTGAGGATGGAATTGTAAACACAAGCTACGGTTCAATTCAGTGCCAAGCGGAAGGAAGTTGCAATGTGCAGCGGTTTATTTGAGACATCCAGCACCGGAATAAGGGTGCATGTCAGATGTTTGCTCACTCTGGAGTTTCTGTCTATGATGACCGACCAATGGAGGGGTGGCATCAAGAGGCCATGGAGGAGTTCACACGCTGAGGCCTGTGAGTTGCTCCAACCATAAGGTTTCCTGCTATGGGGCAGGTGAAGTCCGCTTTGTTTGCTCTAGGTTCCCCCATGTGGCAAGTTAGTGAAGCAGAGCTCTCCGGCATGGATGCCTGGAAAGCACATCTTGTTTGACCATCGCACCTGAGGAACAGGACAGGTTCATTCTGGCGGCTCTGGGGAGAAGTACCAAGGCCTTGAGTTGACATGGAATCTCTTGCAGATGGGCCACAATGCTGGTTTGTTAACAAGGAGATCTTAGAATGTGTTGGTTGCTAAGGTGCCATGCAGGATCCTCCTACCCTGAGTGTTTGGCATAGGTCGAGGAGCACAGTATCCTGCTGTAGACAGGAGATATTCTGTCGTGTGGCTCAGGGACCACATGATGTTTCATAAATTCGTATTACAGAACAGGCCCCTGAGGACAGATGCCTGAAAATATAATGTGGTTCCATTGAGGGTCTAGGGGCATTTAGGTTCAATCTTCTAACTCACGATCATTGACTTGGCTGTCTCCCTCGATGCAGGTAATCATGGTGTTTTAGACTGTGAATTTCCATTCAGAGTGGCCAGCAATATTAAGGTGGGCTCACGGGCCTTCCAGGTTTCTCCTAATCTGGAAAGTTTGGGAAACTCTGATATGCACAGTTTCCTTGGGGATGGCAGCTGGAGTTCTGTGGTGTGACTACAGAGATCCCATTCTGGTGGGCATTGAGCCATTGTTTTTGGAGAGAAGTCTGGAAACACAAATTCAGGTTAGCAACTTTGTGGCGATTTGATCGCATGCCCAATGGGTAGACATGGAGGACAGTTCGTCAAGAACTTTATTTAGAGTGCCTGGAAGGCAGTACCACAGGCTTTTCTCTTAGGATTGTGTGTCCAGCATGGCCTCGGATTGTGGGTGTGGTCTCATGGGTCCATGGGAGACTTTTCCTCTCTATGGATCCTGGCGGCTCTCCATAGTTTGGTGGCTTTTTTGGGGAGGGGAAGAGTGCTATTTTCCATCTTAGGGGTGCCTCAAAACAGGTATTTTAGAAACGGGATATGAGTTGGCACCTGGAAAATCCCACCAAGCTTTAGGATTTGTGTCTAGAGCCGTAGCAGGTCTGCAATGTGGGATCATGGTGGTGCAACTGAGAGGGATTGTTTGAAAGCATGCTCAGGCTGAGGGTCACAATGCCTGTTTGTGCCCATTTCATCCCTCAGGATTGGGAGTAGTCCCATTGGTATTGTAACTGGCTCCCTCTTTGAGTGTTGGACACCCATCCCAACATCCAGGTTGATTGCAATGGGGAAAGAGGTGTTCTTTATTGTGCTTCACATTCCCCCATTGGCAGGGATTCCAGTCAAGGTCCGCAGACAGATGTCTGAATACCAAGGATGTGTAGAGATGATGTACTGGGCCATGCCCATCCCAAATGGTAGATATGGGGCCTGCTCTTTGGTCGCTGAAACTCGGTCGGGGCTCTGTCTCTTTCAGACACAGCACTAGTGGCCATGACAGATTTTAAATATGGGTAGACTCGAGGGCCGAGCAGATTAATCCTCATGTGGGGTTTCTGGGAACACTCTCCAGGCACTACTTCATTCGATGAGGAAAGCAGAATGCTGTGTTGTGGCTCCAGATTTCCTTATCAAGAAGGCTTGGGGACCAGTCTGGTGAGGATAGAATTGTAAACTCAAGCTACGGTTCAATTCAGTGCCAAGCAGAAGGAAGTTGCAATGTGCAGTGGTTTATTTGAGACATCCAGCACCAGAATAAGGGTGAATGTCAGATGTTTGCTCACTCTGGAGTTTGTGTCTATGATGACTGACCAATGGAGGGGTGGCGTCAAGAGGCCATGGAGGAATCCTCACGCTGAAGCCTGTGAGCTGCTCCAAACATTAAAGTTTCTTTCTACTGGACAGGTGGAGTCCTCTTTGTTTGCTCTTGGTTTCCCCATGTGGAAAGTTTGTGAAGTAGAGCTCTCCAGCATGGATGCTTGGAAAGCACACCTCCATTGACCATTGCAGCTGAGGAACATGGCAGGCTCTTTCTGGTGGATCTGGGGAGAAGTACCAAAGCATTTAGTTGACTCGGAATCTCTTGCAGATGGTCCACAATACTGATTTGTTACCAATATGATCTTAGAACATGCTGGTTGCTAGGTGCCATTCAGGATTCTCCTACCCTGAACATTTGGAACAGGTCGAAGAACACGGTATCATTCTGGGGACAGGAGATGTACTGTCGTGTGACTCGGGGACCACATGATGTGTCAAAAATTGGTATTCCAGAACAGGCCCCTGAGGATGGATGCCTGAAAACCTAATGGGGTTCCATTGAGGGCCTAGGGGCTTTTCAGTTTAAATCTTCTAACTCACGATCATTGACTTGGCTGTCTCCCTAGATGTAGGCAGTCAGGGTGTTTCAGACTGCGAATTTGCGTCCAGAGTGGCCAGCAATATTGGGTTGGACTCAGGGGCATTCCAGGTTTCTCCTAATCTCGAAGTTCGGGGAAAATCTGATATGCACAGTGTCCTTGGGGATGGCAGCCAGAGTTCTGTGGTGTGGCTCTAGAGATCCCATTCTGGTGGGCATGTGAGCCATGGTTTTGGGAGAAAAGTTTGGAAACACATATTCGGGGTAGCGTCTTTGTGGCGATGTGATCACAGGCCCAATGTGTAAACCTGGAGGGCAGCTCGTCATGATCTTTATTTAGGGTGACAGGAAGGCAGTAACACACGCTTTTCTCCTTGGATTGTATGTCCAGGATGGCCTCGGAATGCAGGTGTGGTCTCATGGGTCCATGGGAGTCTATGGATCCTGGCGGCTCTCCATAGTTTGGTTGCTTTTTCGGGGAGAGGAGAATGCTGTTTTCTATCTTGGGGTGCCCCAAAACAGGGATTCCAGAGATGGGCTCTGGTTCTGGGCCTCTGGGACATCCCACCAAGGGATAGGATTTGGGCCTAGGTGGGTATGAGGCCTGCAATGTCAGATCATGATTGTGCAACTGAGTGATTGTTTGAAAGCATGCTCAGGCTGAGGGTCACAGTGCCTGTTTGCGCCCATGGCGGCCCTCAGGAGTAGGTGTGGTCTCATTGATGATGTAACTGCCTCCCCCTTTGAGGGTTGGACAGCCAACCTAATATCCAAGTTTCCTGACATGCGGACGGAGGAGTTCTCTATTTTGCTTCAGGTTCCCCAATTGGCAGGGATTCTAGGAAAGGTCTGGAGACAGGTGCCTGAATACCAAGGACGGTTAGAGATGACGTACTTGGGTCATGACCATCCCAAATGCTAGATATGGGGCCCGCTTTCTGGTGGCTGAAACTCGGTCGGGGCTCAGGTTGTCAGACACAGCACTAGTGGCCATGGCAGCCTTTAAATTGGGGTTGATTCGAGGGCCAAGCTGATTGATCCTCATGTGGGGTTTCTGGGCAGACTCACCAGGCACTTCTTCATTCGATGGGGAAGGCAGAATGCTGCATTGTGGCTCCAGATTTCCCTATCTAGAGGGCCTGTGGACCAGTCGGGTGAGGACTGAATTGTAAACCCAAGCTACTGTTCGATTTAGTGCCATGCGGAAGGCAGTTCCAATGTGCAGCAGTGTATTCGAGACATCCAGCACCAGAATAAGGGTGGATGTCAGATGTTTGCTCACACTACAGTTTGTGTCTATAATAACTGACAAATGGAGGAGTAGAGTGAAGAGGCCAAGGAGGCTTTCACACTCTGAGGCTTGTGAGATGCTCCAAACAGCAAGGTATCCTTCTACTGGACAGGGTGATTCTGGTTTGTTTACACCAGGTTCCCCCATGTGAAAAGTTTGGGTAGCATAGTACTCCCACGTGGATGTCTGGAAAGCACATCTCCATTGACCAATGCAGCTGAGGAACATGGCATGTTCGTTCTGTTTGCTCTAGGGCAAAGTACCAAGGCCTGGAGTATCATGGAGTCTCATGAAGATGGGTCACAATGCAGGTTTGTTACCAAAGAGATCTTACTATGTGCTGGTGGCTAAGGGGCAATGTAGGATTCATCTATCCTGAGGGTTTGACACTGGTTGAAGAACACGGTTTATTTCTGGGGATTGGAGATATTCTGTTGTGAGGCTCACGGGCCAAATGTTGTATCATAAGTTGGTATTCCAGAACAGGCCTCTGAGGACAGATGCCTTCAAAGTTAATCCAGCATTCCAATGAAGTCCTAGGGGAATGTCAGGTTCAATCATATGACTCAGGACCAATGACTTTGGTGTCTGCATAGATGTAGGCAATCAGCTTGTTTCCGACTTTGCATTTGTGTACAGAGCGGCCTCCAATATTGGGGTGGACTCTGGGGCCTTGCAGATTCCTCCTAATCTGGAAGGTTTGGGCAACATTGATGGGCACAGTTTCCTTGGGGAGGGCGGGAACAGTCTTGTGATATGGCTCAAGAGATCCCATCTTGGAGGGCATGTGAGCCATGGTTTTGGGAGAGAAGTCTTCAAACACAAACTCGGGTTAGGTTTAATGGCGAGGTGATTGTTGGAGCAACGCATATACCTGGAGGGCAGATCGTCAGGAACTGTAAATCAGGTGCCTTAAAGGTGGTAGCACTGGCTTTTGTATCTGGATTGTGTGTCCATGATGGCTTCGGAATGCAGGTGTGGTCTAATGGGTCCATGGGAGACTTTTCCTCTCTAAGGATCCTGGCAGCTCCCAATAGTATGGTGGCTTTCTCGTTGAAGGGAAGAGTGCTGTTTTCCACCTTAGAGCTTCCCCAGACAGGGATTCCAGAGACAGGCTATGGGTCTGGGTGCCTGGAAAATCCCACCAGGTTTAGGATTTGGGCCTAGGGGAGTACCAGGTATGCAATGTGCGACCTGGAGGTGCAACTGAGAGCGTTTGTTTGAAAGCATACTAGTCTGAGTATCACATTGCCTGATGTGCCTGGGGCGGCCTTTATGAGTGGGCATTATCTCCTTGGCCATGCAGCTGGCTCCCACTCTAAGGTAGAACACCCATCCCAACTACCAGGATTCCTGCCATAGAGAAGGAGGAGTTCTCTATTGTGCTTCAGGTTCCCTCATTGTTAGGGATTCCAGCAAATGTCTGGGGACAGATGCCTGAATACCAAGGATGGGTAGAGATGAGGGATTTGAGACATTGCCGGTCTCACATGCTGGATATGGGCCCGACGCTCTGAGTGGATGGCATGAGTTGAGGGCTCAGGCTCTGTCAGACACAGAACTAGTGGCCAGGGCTGACTATAAATCGGGGATCCCTCGAGGGCTGAGCAGATTGATCCTCATGTGGAGTATCTGGGCAGAATCACCAGGCCCTTCTTCTTTCTAAGGGGAAGGCAAAAAGCTCTGTTGTGGCTCTGGAATTCCCTATCAAGAGGGCTTGGGGACCAGTTGGGTGAAAATGGAATTGTAAACCCAAGCTACGGTTCAATTCAGTGCCAAGCAAAAGGCAGTTCCAGTGTGCAGAGGCTGATTCCAGATATCCAACACCGGAGTAAAGGTGCATGTCAAATGTTTGCTCATGCTGGAGTTTTGTCTATGATGACCGACAAATGGAGTGGTGTCCTCAAGAGGCCATGGAGGATTTCACACGCTGGGGCGTGTGAGATGCTCCAAAGAGCAAGGTTTCATTCTACCAGACAGGGGGAGTCTGATTTATTTGCTCCAGGGTCCCCCATGTAGAAAGTTTAGGTAGCAGAGCACTCCTGCATGGATGCCTGAGAAGCACACCTCCATTGACAGTTGCAGCTGAGGAACATGGGCGGTTTGTTCTGGTGGCTCTGGGGCGAAGTACCAAGGCCTGGAGCTGACATGGAGTCTCATGAAGATGGGTCCCAATGCAGATTTGTTACCAGTGAGATCTTACAATTTTCTTGTGGCTAAGGGACCATGTAGGATTCCTCTATCCTGAGGGTTTGACACCGGTCAAAGACCATGGTTTCCTTCTGGCACCAGAGATGTTCTGTTGTGGGGCTCAAGGACCACATGTTGTATCATAAATTGGTATTCCAGAACAGGCCTCTGAGGACAGATTTAATCTAGGGTTCCAATAAAATCCTAGGGGAATGTCAGTTTCAATCATCTGACTCAGGACCATTGACTTTGATGTCTGCCTAGATGTCGGCGATCAGGGTGGTCAAGACTGTGCATTTGTGTGCAGAGTGGCAACCAGTATTGGGGTGGGATCAGGGGCCTTGCATGTTTCTCCTAATCTGGAAGGTTTGGGCAACTGTGACAGTCAGTTTCCTTGGGGATGGCAGGCACAGTCCTATGGTGTGGCTCCAGAGACCCCATCCTGGAGGGCATGTGAGCCATGGTTTTGGGAGGGAAGTCTGCAAACACAAACACGGGTTAGGTTTAGTGGTGAGGTGATCATAGGCCCAATGCATAGACCTGGAGGGCAGCTCGTCGGGAACTGTAAATCACGTGCCTCGGATGTGGTAGCACAGGCTTTTGTATCTGGACTGTGTATCCACAATGGACTAGGAATGCAGGTGTGGTATTAGTGGTCCATGGGTGATTTTTCCTCTCAAGTATCCTTTCGGCTCCCTGTATTTTGGTGGCTTTCTCAGAGAGGGAAGAGTATTATTTTCCATATTAAGGATGTCCCATAACAGGGACATGCTCTGACTCTGGGCACCTGGAAATACCCACCAAGGGTTATGATTTGGGCCTAGGGGCTTACCAGGCCTCCAATGCAAGTCCTGGAGGTACAACTGAGAACGTTTGTTTGAAAGCATGCTCAGGCTGGGGGTCACTATGCCAGCTTTTGCCCAGGGCGGCCCTCAGGAGGGGGCGTGGTCTCAATGGCCATGCAGTAGGCTACCACTCTGAGTGCTGGACACCGTTCCCAACTTCCAGGAATCCTGCCATGGGGAGGGAGAATTTCTCTATTGTGATTCAGGTTCCCCCATTGGTAGGGATTCCAGTAAAGGTCTGGGGACAGATGCCTGAATACCAAGGATGGGTAGAGATGATGGCCCTGGTCCTTGGCCTGTCTCACATGGTGGATATGGGCCCTGACCTCTGGGTGGCTGACACAAGGTCGGGGCTCAGGCCCTGTCAGACACAGCATTAGGGGCCAGTGCTATCTATAATTCGGGGTTCCCTCAAGGGCCGTGTAGATTAATCCTCATGTGGAGTTTCTGGGAAGACTCACCAGGCCCTTCTTCTTTCTATGGGGAAGGAAGAATGCTGTGTTGTGTCTCCAGAATTCCCTATCATGAGGGCTTGCAGACCAGTAGGGTGAATTGTAAATCCAAGGTATGGATAAATTCAGTGACAAGCGAATAGCATTTCCAGTTTGCAGCGGCTGATTTGAATATCCAGCACCGGAGTAAGGGCAGACGTCAGATGTTTGTCCATGCTGGAGTTTGTGTCTATGATGACCAACAAATTGAGGGGGGGTGACAAGAGGCCATGGAGGGTTTCCCATCCTTGGGCTTGTGAGGTGCTCCGAACAGCAAAGTTTCCTTCTACCGGACAGGGGCATTCTGGTTTGATTGCTCGAGAGTCCCCCATTTGGAAAGTTTGGGTAGCAGAGCACTCCCACATGGATGCCTGGAAAGCACACCTCCATTGAACATTGCAGCTGAGGAACATGGCAGGTTCATTCTGGAGGCTCTGGGACGAAGAACCAACGCCTTGAATCTCATGAAGATGGGTCACAATGCTGGCTTGTTACCAGTGAGATGTTAGAATCTGCTGGTGGCTACGGGCCAAGTAGGATTCATCTACCCTGAGCATTTGACACAGGTCCAAGTGTACGGCTTCCATCTGGGGAATAGGAGAGGTTCTGTTGTGGGGCTCAGGGACCACATGTTTTATTATAAGTTGGTACTCCAGAACAGTTCTCTGAGGACAGATGCCTAAAAACCTAATCTAGGGCTCCAATCAGGTCCTAGGGGCATGCGAGGTTCAATCTTCTGACTCAGGACCATTGACTTGGGTGTCTGCCTGGATTCAGGTGATCAGGGTGTTTCAGACTTCGCATTTGTGTCTAGAGCGGCCTCCAAATATTGGGGTGGGCTTAGGGGCCTTGCAGGCTTCTCCTTATACTCATTTTCCTTGGGGATGACAGGCACAATCCTGTGGTATGGCTCCAGAGACCCCAGCCTGGAGGACATATGAGCCATGGTTTTGGGAGAGAAGTCTGCAAACACAAACTCGGGCTAAGGTCAGCGGTGAGGTAATCGCAGGACCAATGCATAGATATGGAGGGCAGTTTGTCAGGAACTGTAAATCAGGTGCCTCGAAGGTGGTAGCACAGGCTTTTGTATCTGGCTTGTGTGTCCAGGATGGCCTCAGAATGCCAGTGTGGTCTCATGGGTCCATGGGAGATTTTTCCTCTCTAAGGATCCTGGTGGCTCCCAATAGTTGGTGGCTTCCTCAGGGAAGGGAAGAGTGCTGTTTTCCATGATAGGGTTGCCCCAACATAGGAATTCCAGAGATGGGCTCTGGGCCTGGTGCCTTGGAAAATCCCACCAAGTGATATGATTTGGGTCTAGTGGCTTACCAGGCCTGCATGCCGGATCCTGGAGGTGGAACTGAGAGGGCTTGTTTGAAATCATGCTCAGGCTGAGGGTCACAATGCCTGCTGTGCACAGGGTGGCCCTCATAAGTGCACGTGGTCTCCTTGGTCATGCAACTGGTTTCCGCTTTGAGGGTTGGACACCTATCCCAACAGCCAGGATTCCTGCCATGGGGAAAGAGGAGTTCTTTATTGTGCTTCAGTTTCCCCCATTAGCAGGGATTCCAGCAAAGATCTGGGGACAGATGCCTGAATACCAAGGATGGGTAGAGGTGACAGACATGGGCCATGGCCCGTCTCAAATCATGGATATGGGTCCCGATCTGTGGGTGGCTGACACTAGGTCTTGGCTCAGGATCTGTCAGACACAGCACTAGTGCCCAGGACAGCCTATAAATCGAGGTTTCCTCGAGGGTCGAGCAGATTGATCCTCATGTAGCATTTCTGGGCAGACTCACCAGGCCCTTCTTGTTTCTATGGGGAAGGAAGAATGCTGTGTTGTGGCTCCAGAATTCCCTATCAAGAGGCTGAAGATGGAATTGTAAACCCAAGCTATGGTTACATTCTCTATCAAGCGAAAGGCACTTCCAGTGTGCAGCGGTTGAATCGAATACTCAGCACCCGAGTAAGGGTGGATGTCAGATATTTGCACATGCTGGAGTTTGTGTCTATGATGACCCACAAATGGAGGGGCGGCATCAAGATGCCATGGAGGATTTCCCAGGCTGGGGCTTGTGAGATGCTCCAAACAGCAAGGTTTCCTTCTACCGGACATGGGCAGTCTGGTTTGTTTGCTCCAGGGTCCCACATGTGGAAAGAATGGGTAGCATAGCTCTCCCTCATGGATGCCTGGAAAGCACACCTGCATTGACCACTGCTCCTGAGGAATGACTATTGGTCCTGAGGCAGGTTCTTTCTGGTGGCTCTGAGGGGAAGTACAGAGGACTGGATTGGACATGGAATCTCATGAAGATAGGTCACAATGCTGGTTTATTACCAGGGAGATCTAAGAATGTGCTGGTGGATAAGGGGACGTGCAGGATTTATCTACCCTGAGGATTTGATACAGTTCCAAGAGCACGGATTCCGTCTGGGGACAGGAGATGTTCTGTTGTGGGGCTCACGACCATATGTAATATCATAAGTTGGTATTCCAGAACATGTCTCTGATGACAGATGCCTAAAAACCTAATCTAGGGTTCCAATGAATTCCTATGGGGCATGTGAGGTTTAATCTTCTTACTCAGGACCATTGACTCTTGTGTCTGCCTGGATGGAGGTGATCAGGGTATTTCAGACTGCGCATTTGCATCCAGAGCGGCATCCAATATTGTGGTGGGCTCATGATCCTTGCAGTTTTCTCCTTATCTGGAGGGTTTTGGCAACTGTGACGGGCACCATTTCCTTGGGGATGGCAGGCACAGTCCTTTGGTGTGGCTCCAGAGACCCCATCCTAGAAGGCATGTGAACCATGGTATTGGGAGAGAAGTCTGCAAACACAAACTCGGGTTAGGGTTAGCATTGTGGTCTTTGCAGGCCCAATGCATAGACCTGGAGGGCAGCAAGTAAGGAACCGTAAATCAGGTGACTCAAAGGCTGTAGCATAGGCTATTGCATCTGGATTGAATTTCCAGGATGGCCTTAGAATGCAGGTGTGGTCTCATGGGTCCATGGTAGATTTTTCCTCTCAAGTATCCTGGTGGGTCCCAAGAGTTTGGTGGCTTTCTCAGGGAAAGTAAGAGAGTTGATTTCCATCTTAGGGGTGCCCCAGGAAAGGGATTCCAGAGACAGGCTTTGGGTCTGGGCACATGGAAAATCCCACCAAGGGTTAGGATTTGGGCCTAGGGGCATACAAGTCCTGCAATGCGCATCCTGGAGGTGCAACTGAGAGCATTTGTTTGAAAGCATGCTCAAGTTGAGGGTCACAATTCATGCTTGTGCCTAGGCAGCCCTCAGGAGTGGGTGTGGTCTCATTTCCAATGCAGCCGGATCCCATTCTGAGGGTTAGACACCCATTCCAAAGCCGGGATTCCTGTCATGGGGAAGGAGGAGTTCTCTATTGTGCTTCAGTTTCCCCCATTGGTAGGGATTTCAGCAAAGTTCTAGGGGACAGATGCCTGAATACCATGGGTGGGTAGAGAAGACGGACATGGGCCATCACCAGACTCACATACTGGATATGGGCTCCGCCCTCTGGGTGGCTGACACGAGGTCGGGGCTCAGGCTCTGTCAGCCACAGCACTAGTGGCCAGGGAAAACTATAAATCAGGGTTTCCTCGTGGGCCAAGTGGATTGATCCTCATGTGCAGTTTCTGGGCAGACTCACAAGGTCCTTCTTTCTATGGGAAAGGCAGAATGCTGCATTGTGGCTCCAGAATTCCCTATCAAGTGGGCTTGCAGACCAGTAAGGTGAGGATGGATTTGTAATCCGAAGCTAGGGGTATATCAGTGCCAATCTAAAGGCATTTCCAGTGTGTAGCGGCTGATTCCAATATCAGCACCTGAGTATGGGCGGATATCAGATGTTTGCTCATGCTGGAGTTAGCGTCTATGATGACCGACAAATGGAGGGGTTGTGTCAAGAGGCCATGGAGGATTTCCCACCCTGGGGCTTGTGAGATGCTCCAAACATCAAAGTTTCTTTCTCCTGGACAGGAGGAGTCTGGTTAGTTTGTTCCAGGGTCCCCCATCTGGAACGTCTGTGTAGCAGAGCACTCCCGCATGGATGCCTAGAAAGTACACCTCCATTGACCATTGCTGCTGAGGACCATGGCAGGTTCGTTCTGGTGGCTCTGGGACGAAGTATCAAGGCCTTGAGTTGCCATGGAGTCTCATGAAGATGGGTCACAATGCTGGTTTGTTACCAGGAAGATCTTAGAATGTGCTTCTTGCTAAGGGGCTGTGTAGGATTCATCTACCCTGAGGGTCTGACACAGGTTCACAAGCACGGCTCCCTTCTGAGACCAGGAGATGTTCTGTTCTGTGGCTCAGGGACCACATGTTGTATCATAAGTTGGTATTCCAGAACAGGCCTCTGAAGATAGATACCTGAAAACCTAATCTAGTGTGCCAATGAAGTCCTCGGGGCATGTCAGCTTCAATCTTCTGACTCAGGATCATTGACTTGAGTGTCTACCTGGATGGAGGTGATCAGGGTTTTTCAGACTGAGAATTTGAGTCCAGAGTGGCCTCCAATATTGAGGGGGGCTCAGGGACCTTGCAGGTTTCTCCTAATCTAGAGATTCTGGGCAACAGTGACGGGCACAATTTCCTTGAGGAAGGCAGGCATAGTCCTTAGGTGTGGCTCCAGATACCACAACCTGGAGGGCATGTGAGCCATGGTTTTGAGAGGGAAGTCTGCAAACACAAACTCGGGTTAGGGTTAGTGGCGAGGTGATCGCAGGCCCAATGCATAGGCTTGGAAAGCAACTCATCAGGAATTGTAAATTAGATGACTCGAAGGGAGTAGCACAGGATTTTGTATCTGCATTGTGTGTCCAGGATGGCCAAGGAATGCAGGTGTGTTCTAATGGGTCCATGGAGATTTTTCCTCTCTGTTACCTGGTGGCTCCCAATAGTTTGGTCGCTTTCTCAGGGATGGGAAGAGTGCTGCTTTCCATCTTGGAGGTTCTCCAAATTAGGGAATTCCAGATACTGGCTCTGGGTCTGGGCCCCTGGATAACCCCACTAAGTGTTAAGATTTGGGCCAAAGGGCATAGCTGGCCTGCAATGTGGGATACTTTTGGATCAACTGGGAGGGCTTGTTTTAAAGCAAGCTCAGGCTGAGGTTTACATTGCTTGCTTGTGCCCAGGGTGGCCCTCATGAGTGGGCATAATCTCCTTGGCCATGAAGCCAGTGCCCAATTTGAGGTTGGACACCCATCCCAACAGCCAGGATTCCTTCCATGGTGAAGGAGGAGTTTTCTATTGTGCTTCAGGTTCCCCCACTGGAAGGGATTACAGCAAAGGTCTGGGGACAGATGCCTGAATACCAAGGATGCATAGAGGTGATGGACTTGGGCCATGGCCGGTCTCACATGCTGGATATGGGCACCGATCTCTGGGTAGTTGACACAAGGTCTTTTCTCAGACTCTATCAGACACAACACTAGTGCCCAGGGCAGCATATAAATCGGGGTTCCCTTGAGCACTGAGCAGAACGATCGTCATGTGGAGTTTCTGGACAGATTCACCAGGCACTTTTTCTTTCTATTGGGAAGGCAGAATGCTGTGTTGTGGCTCCAAAATTCCCTATCAAGGGGGCTTGCGGACCAGGAGGCTGAGGATGGAATTGTAAACCCACGCTATGGTTAAATTCAATGTCAAGTGAAAGGCACTTCCAGTGTGCAGCGGTTGAATCAAATATCCATCACTTGAGTAAAGGCGGATGTCAGATGTTTGCTCATACTGGAGTTTGTGTCTATGATGACTGACAAATGGAGGGGTTGTGTCAAGAGGCCATGGAGGATTTCCCAGGCTGGGGCTTGTGAGATGCTCCGAACAGCAAGGTTTCCTTCTACTGGACAGGGGCAGTCTGGTTTGTTTGCTCCAGGGTTCTCCATGTGGAAAGATTGGATAGCATAGCTCTCCTGCATCGATGCCTGGAAGGCACACCTCCATTGACCATTGCAGTGGAGGAACATGGCAGGTTCATTCTGTTGACTCAGAGGCGAAAAACTAAGGACTGGATTGGACATGAAACCTCATGAAGATGGGTCAAAATGTTGGTTTGTAACCAGGGAGATCTTAGAATGTGCTGGTGGTTAAGGGGCCGTGCAGGATTCATCTAGCCAGAGGATTTGACACAGGTCCAAGAGCCCGGATTCCGTCTGGGGACAGGAGATGTTCTGTTGTGGGGCTCAGGGACCATATGTTGTATCATAAGTTGGTATTCCAGAACATGCCTCTGAGGACAGAAGCCTGAAAATCTAATCTAAGGTTCGAATGAGTTCCTAGGGGAATGTCAGGCTCAATCTTCTGACTCAGGACCATTGACTCTGATGTCTGACTGGATGCAGGTGATCAGGGTGTTTCAAACTGCACATTTGCGTCCAGAGTGGCGTCCAATACTAGGGTGGGCTCAGGGTCCTTTCAGGTTTCTCCTTATCTGGAGGATTTAGACAACTGTGACATGCAGTTTCATTGGGGATTGCAGGCACAGTCCTGTGGTGTGACTCCAGAGACCCCATTCTGGAGGGCATGCGCACCATGGTTTTGAGAGAGAAGTCTGCAAACACAAACTCAGGTTAGGGTTAGTGGCGAGGTGATCCTAGTCCCAATCCATAGACCTGGAGGGCAGCAAGTCTGGAACTGAAAATCAGGTGACTCAAAGGCAGTAGCACAGGCTACTGTATCTGGATTTAATTTCCAGGATCGCCTTGGAATGCAGGTGTGGTCTCATGGGTCCATGGGAGATTTTTCCTCTCAAGGATCCTGGTGGTTCCCAATAGTTTGGTGGATTTCTCGGGGAAGGGATGAGTGCTGTTTTCCAGCTTAGTCATGCCCCAAAACAGGAATTCCAGAGATGGACTCTGGGTCAAAGCACTTGGAAAATCCCACCAAGGGTTAGGATTTGGGCCTAGAGCCATAGCAGGCCTGCAAAGTGGTATGAGAGCGTTTGTTTGAAAGCATGCTCATGCTGAGGGTCACAATGCCTGCTTGTGCCCAGAAGGCCATTAGGAGTGGGCGTTGTCTATTTGGCTATGCAGCCGATTCCCATTCTGAAGGTTGAACACCCATCTGAAAGCCAGGATTCCTTCCATGGGGAAGGAGGAGTTCTCTATTGTGCTTCAGGTTCCCCCATTGGTAGGGATTCCAGCTAAGTTTCAGGGGACAGATGCCTGAATACAAAGGGTGGGTAGTGATGATGGCCCTGGGCAATGGCCGGTCTCGCATGCTGGATATGGGCCCCACCCTCTGGGTGGCTGACACGAGGTCGGGGCTCAGGCTCTGTCAGACACAGCTCTAGTGGTCAAGGCAAACTATTAATAGGGGGTTCCCTCCTGGGCTGAGTATATTGATCCTCATGCACAGTTTCTGGGCAGAATCACTGGATCCTTCTTTCTATGCGGAAGGCAGAATGTTGCACTGTGGCTCCAGAATTCTTTATAAGAGATATTGCGGACCAATAGGCTTTGGATGAAGTTGTAATCTGAAGCTGGGGTTAAATTCAGTACCAAGCGAAAGGCAGTTCCAGTGTGCAGCAGCTGATTCCAATATCAGCACCTGAGTATGGGCGGTTGTCAGATATTTGCTCAGGCTGGAGTTTGTGTCTATTATGACCAACAAATGGAGGGGTGGCCTCAAGAGGATTGAGGATTTCCCACGCTGGGGCTTGTGAGATGCTCCAAACATCAATGTTTCTTTCTACTGGACGGGGGGAGTTTGGTGTGTTTGCTCCAGTTTCTCATGTGGAAAATTTTTGTAGTAGAGCACTGCCATATGGAGGCCTGGGAAGCACAACTCCATTGACCATTGCAGCTGAGGAACATGGCATGTTCGTTATGGTGGCTCTGAAGTAAAGTACCAGAGCCTTGAGCTGACATGGAGCCTCATGAAGATGGGTCACCATGCAGGTTTGTTACCAGGGAGATCTTAGAATGTTCTGGTGACTAAGGGCCTGTGTGAATTCATATACCCTGAGGGATGGACACAGGTCCAAAAGCACGGCTTCTGTCTGGGGACAGGAGATTTTTTTGTTGTGGGGCTCAGGGACAATATGTTGTATCATGAGTTGGTATTCCAGAACAGGCCTGTGAGGACAGATGCCTGAAAAGCTAATCTAGGCTTCCAATGAGGACCTATGGCCATGTCAGGTTCAATTATCTGACTCAGGACCATTGACTTGGGTGTCTGCCAGGATGGAGGTGATGAGGTGTTTCAGACTGTGCATTTGCATCCAGAGCGGCCTCCAATATTGGGGTGGGCTCAGGAGCCTTGCAGGTTTCTCCTAATCAGGAGGTTTTGGGCAACTGTGATGGGCCCAGTTTCCTTGGGGATGGCTGGCACAGTCCTGTGGTGTGACTCTAGGGGCCCCATCCTGGAGGGCATGTGAGCCATGGTTTCGGGAGAGAAATCTGAAAACACAAACTTGGGATAGGGTTAGTGGTGAGGTGTTCGCAGTCCCAATGCATAGACCTGGAGGGCAGCACGTCAGGAACTGTAAATCAGGTGACTCGAAGGTAGTAGCACAGTCTCTTGTATCTGGATTGTGTATCCATGATGGCCTCGGAATGCAGGTGTGGATTCATGGGACCATGAGAGATTTTTCTTCTCAAGTTTCCTGGGGCCTCCCAGTAGTTTGTTGGCTTTCTCAGGGAAGTGAGGAGTGCTGTTTTCCATCTTAGTGGTGCCCCAAAACAGGGATTCCAGTGATGGGCTCTGGGTATGGGCATATGGAAAATCCCACCAAGTTAGGAGTTGGTCCTAGGGTGAACCAGGCCTTCACTGGGGGATCCTGGGGTCCAACTGAGAGCATTTGTTTGAAGGCATGCTCAAGCTGAGGGTCAAAATAGCTGCTTGCGCCCAGGGCAGCCCTCATGAGTGGGCGTTGTCTCCTTGGCCATGCAGCTGGCTCCCACGTTGTGGTTTGCACACCCATATCAACAGCCAGGATTCCTGCCATTGGGAAGGAGGAGTTCTCTATTGTGATTCAGGTTCCCCCATTGGCAGGGATTGCAGCAATGGTCTGGGGACCGATACCTGAATACCAAGGATGGATAGAGGTGACAGACTTGGGCCCTGGCCGATCTCACATGCTGGATATGTACTCAGATCTATGAATGGCTGAAGCTAGGTCTTGACTCGGGCTCTTTCTGACACAGAACTATTGCCCAGGACAGCTTATAAATCAAGATTCCCTCGAGCGCCAAGCAGATTGATCCTCATGTGGAGTTTCTGGACAGATTCACCAGGCCCTTTTTCTTTCTATTGGGAATGCAGAATATTGCTATGTGGCTCCTGAATTCCCTCTCAAGAGGGCCTTTGGACCAGGAGGCTGAGGATGCAATTCTAAACCCAAGCTATGGTTAAATTCGGTGTCAAGTGTAACAGTTCCAGTGTGCAGCGGTGGAAATGAAAATCCAGAACCTAAATAAGGGCAGATGTCAGATGTTTGCTCATGCTGGAGTTTGTGTCTATGATGCACAACAAATGGAGGGGCTGTGTCAAGAGGCATGGAGGATTTCTCACTTGGTGCTTCTGAGATGCTCCAAACAGGAGGTTCCCTTCTACCACTCAGTGGCAGTCTGGTTTGCTCCCTCCAGGGTCCCACATGTGGAAAGACTGGGTAGCAGATCACTGCCACATGGATGACTGGATAGCACACTTCCGCTGACCATTGCAGCTTAGGAACATGGCAGGTTCATTCTGGTGGCTCTGGGGTGAATTACCAAGGACTTGATGTGACATGGAATCTCATGAAGATGTGTCACAACGCTGATTTGTTACCAGGGAGATCTTAGAATGTGCTGGTGGCTAAGGGGTTGTGCAGAATTCATATAACCTGAGGGTTGACACGAGTCAAAGAGCACGGATTCCCACTGGGGACAGGAGATATTCTATTGTGGGGATCAGGGACCATATGTTGTATCATATTGGTATTCCAGAATAGGCCTCTGAGGCGAAATGCCTGAAAAGCTAATCTAGGATTCCAATGAAGTCCTACAGGCACGTCAGTTTTAATCGTCTGACTCAGGACAATTGACACGGGTGTTTGCCTGGATGGAGGTGATCATGGTGTTTCAAACTGCGCATTTGTATCCAGAGCTGCCTCCAATATTGGACTGGGCTCAGGGGACTTGCAGGTTTCTCCTAATCTGTAGGGTTTGGGCAACTGTGACAGACACATTTTCCTTGGGGATGGCAGGAACTTTCCTGTGGTGTGCTCCAGAGACTCCATCCTGGAAGTCATGTGAACCATGATTTTGGGAGAGAAGTCTCCAAACACACACTTGGGTTAGGGTTAATGGTGAGGTGACCACAGGCCCAATGCGTAGGTCTGTAGGGAAGCTCATTTGGAACTGTAAATCAGGTGACTCGAAGGCATAGCACAGGGTTTCGTATCTGGATTGTGTGACAAGGATGGCCTCTGAATGCAGCTGTGGTCTCATGGGCCCATGAGAGATTTTTCCTCTCCAGGCATCCTGGAGGCTCCCAATAGTTTGGAACCTTTCTCAGGGAAGGGAAGAGTGCTGTTTCCCATCATAGGGGTGCTCCAAAACAGAGATTCCAGAGACGGGCTCTGGGTATGGTGGCATGCAAAATCCCACCAAGTGTTAGGTATGATCCTAAGGGCATACCAGGCCTGCAATGCGGGATTTTGGAGATACAGCTGAGAGTGTTTGTTAGAAACATGCTAAAGTTGAGGGACACAATGCCTGCTTTTGCCCAGGCGACCCTCCGGACTGGGCGTTGTCTCATTCGCCATGCACCTGGTTCCCATTCTGAGGGTTGGGCAACCATCACAACCGCCAGGCTTCCTGCCATGAGGAAGGAGTTCTCTATTGTGCTTCAGGTTCCCCCATTGGTAGGGATTCCAGGAAAGTTCGGGGGACAGATGCCTGGATATCAAGGATGAGTATAGATAACGGCCCAGGGACATTATCTATAATGACATTATCCAGGCCTAACTCTCATGCTGTATATGGGCCCCGACCTCTGGGTGGCTGACACGACCTCTGGGTGGCTGACACGAGGTCAGGGCTCAGGCTCTGACAGACACAGCACTAGTGCCAGGGAAAACTATTAATCGGGGTTGCCCCATGGGCCAAAGAGATTGATCCTCATGTGCAGTTTCTGGGCAGTCTCAACAGGTCCTTCTTCTTTTTATGTGGAAGGCAGAATACTGCATTGTGGCCCCAGAATTCCCTATCAAGAGATATTGTGGACTAGTAGGGTGAGGATGGAATAGTAATACAAAGCTCTGATTAAATTCATTGCGAAGCGAAAGGCTGTTCCAGAGTGCAGGTGCTGTTTCCAATATCCAGCACCTGAGTAAGGGCCGATGTCAGATGTTTGCTCTCGCTGGAGTTTGTGACTATGATGAGCCACAAATGGAGGGGTGACATCAAGAGACCATGGAGGATTTCTCACGCTGGGGCTAGTGAGATGCTCCAAATAGCAAAGTTTCTTTTTATGGGACAGGGGGAGTCTGGTTCGTTTTCTCTAGTTTCTCCATGTGGAAAGTTTGTGTAGCAGAGCATCCCACATGGATGCCTGGAAAGCACCCCTCCATTGACCATTGCAGCTGGGGAACATGGCAGGCTCGTTCTGGTGGCTCTGGGGCGATGTATCGAGGCCTTCAGTTGACATGG
Source organism: Neogale vison (assembly GCF_020171115.1). Lineage (NCBI taxonomy): Eukaryota > Metazoa > Chordata > Mammalia > Carnivora > Mustelidae > Neogale > Neogale vison. The sequence goes on from NC_058095.1 coordinate 49,681,491, forward strand.
AGTCTCATGAAGATGGGTCACAATGCTGGTTTGTTACCAGGGAGATCATAGAATGTATTGGTTGCTAAGGGGCCATGCAGGATTCAACTACCCTGAGAGTTTGACACAGGTCCAAGAGCCCAGCTTCCTTCTCGGGGAGGAGATGTTATGTTCTGTGGCTCAGGGACCATATGTTTTATCATAAGTTGGTATTCCAAACAGGCCTCTGAGGACAGATACCTGAAAAGCTAATCTAGTGTGCCAATGAAGTCCTCGGGGCATGTCAGGTTAAATCTTCTGACTCAGGACCATTGACTTGGGTGTCTGCCTGAATGGAGGTGATCAGGGTGTTTCAGACTGTGCATTTGCGTCCAGAGCAGCCTCCATTATTGGGCTCGGCTCAGGGGACTTGCTGGTTTCTCCTAATCTAGAGGTATTAGGCAAAAGTGATGGGAACAGTTTCCTTGAGGATAGCAGGCACAGTCCTGTGGTGTGGCTTCAGATACCAGAACCCGGAGGTCATGTGAGCCATGGTTTTAGGAGGGAAGTCGGCAAACACAAACTCGGGGTAGGGTTAATGGCGAGGTGATTGCAGGCCCAATGTATAGACCTGGAAGGCAGCTCGTCAGGAACTGTAAATCAGATGACTCGAAGGTGGTAGCACACGATTTTTATCTGGATTGTATGTCCAGGATGGCCACGGAATGCAGGTGTTGTCTCATGGGTACATGGAAAGTTTTCCTCTCAAGGATCCTGGTGGCTAGCAGTAGTTTGGTGGATTTTACGGGGAAGGGAAGAGTGCTGTTTTCCATATTACTGGTGCCCCAAAATAGGGATTCCAGAGACTGGCTTTGTGTCTGGGCCCCAGGAAAATCCCACCAAGGGTTAGGATTTGGAATTAGGTGTGTACCAGGCCTTCAATGCGAGATCCTGGTGGTACAACAGAAAGCGTTTGTTTGAAAGCATGCTCAGGCTGAGGGTCACAATGCCTGCTTGTGCCAGGGTGGCCCTTATGAGTGGGCTTGGTCTCCTTGGCCATGCAGCTGGCTCCCACTTTGAGGGTTGAACACCCCTCCCAACAGCCAGGATTCCTGCCATGGGGAAGGTGGAGTTCTCTATTGTACTTCAGGTTCCCCCATTGGCAGGGATTCCAGCAAAGGTCTGGGGACAGATGTCTGAATACCAAGGATAGGAAGAGATGACGGACTTAGGCCATAGCCGGTCTCACATGCTGGATATGAGCCCTGATCTCTGGGTGGCTGACACTAGGTCTTGGCTCAGGCTCTGTTAGACACAGCACTAGTGCCCAGAGCAGTCTGTAAATCAGGGTTCCCTTGACAACCGAGCAGATCGGTCCTCATGTGGAGTTTCTGGGCAGACTCACCCGGTCCTTCTTCTTTCTATGGGGAAGGCAGAATGTTGCATTGTGGCTCCAGAATTCCCTCTCAAGAGGGCTTACTGACCAGGAGGTTGAGGTTGGAATTTTAAACCCAAGCTATGGTTAAATTCAGTCAAGTGAAAGGCAGTTTCAGTGTGCAGCGATTGAATCGAAAATCCAGCACCTGAGTAAGGGCGGATGTCAGATGTTTGCTCATGCTGGGGTTTGTGTTTATGATGACCAACAAATGGAGGGGTGGCGTCAATAGGCCATGTAGGATTTCCCACGCTGGGGCTTGTGAGATGGTCCAATCAGCAAGATTTCCTTCTACCAGACAGGAGCATTCTGGTTTGTTGTCTCCAGGTTCCCCCATGTGGAAAGTTTGTGTAGCAGAGCACTCCAGTATGGATGCCTGGAAACCACAACTCCACTGACCATTGCAACTTAGGAACATGGCAGGTTCATTCTGGTGGCTCTAGGGAGAAGTACCAAGGACTTATTTTGACATGGAATCTCATGAACATGGGTTACAAAGCCGGTGTGTTACCAGGGAGACCTTAGAAACGCCGGTGGCTAAGGGACCGTGCAGGATTCATCTACCTTGAGGGTAGATGAATACCAAGAGCACGTATTCTGTCTGCTTTCAGGAGATGTTCTATTGTGGGTCTCAGGGACCATATGTTGTATCATATTGATATTCCAGAACAGGACTCTCAGGCCACATGCCTGAAAACCTAATCTAGGGTTCCAATGAGGTGATAGGGGCATGTCAGGTTCAATCTTCTGACTCAGGACCATTGACATGACATCTTCCTGGAAAAATGGTGATCAGGCTGTTTCAGACTGTGCATTTGCGTCCAGAGTGGCCTCCAATACTAGGCTGGGCTCAGGGGCCTTGCAGGTTTCTCCTAATCTGAAGATTATTGGGCAACTGTGATGGACACTTTTTCCTTTGGAATGGAAGGCACAGTCCTGTGGTGTGGCTTCAGAGACCCCATCCTGGAAGGCATGTGAGCCATGGTTTTGGGAGAGAAGTCTTCAAACACAAATTCAGGTTAGGGTTAATGGCAAGGTGATCGCAGGCCCATTGTGTAGACCTGGAGGGCAGTTCGTCTGGAACTGTAAAACGGATGATTCGAAGGCAGAAGCACAGGCTTTTGTGTCTGTATATTGTGTCTAGGATGGTCTCGGAATGCAAGTGTGGTCTAATGGGTCCATGGGAGATTATTCCTCTCTAATGATCCTGGCGGCTCCCAATAGTTTGGTGCCTTAACCGAGGAAGGGAAGAGTGCTCTTTTCCACCACAGGGGTGCCCCAAAACAGGGATTCCGGAGATGGGTTCTAGGTATAGGCACCTGGAAAATCCCAGCAAATTTTAATATTTGGGCCTAGGGGCCTACCAGGCCTGCAATGCGGGTCCTGGAGGTGCAACTGAGAGTGTTTGTTTGAAAGCATGCTCAGGCGGAGAGTCACAATTCCTTCTTCTGCCCAGGACAGCCCTCTGGAGTGGGCGTGGTCTCATTGGACATGCAGCTGGCTCCCACTCAGAGGGTTGGATACCCATCCCAACTTCCAGGAATTCTGCCATGGGGAAGGAGTTCTCTATTGTGCTTTAGGTACCCCATTGGTAGGGATTCCACGAAAGGTCTGGGGACAGATACCTGAATACCCAGGATTGCTAGAGATGATGGCCCTGGTCCATGGCCTGTCTCACATGCTGGATATGGGTCCCGCATCCTTGGTGGCTAACACGAGGTCAGGGCTCTGGCTCTGTCACACAGTACTAGTGACCAAAGCAGTGTATAAATCGGGGTTCCCTCGAGTGCTGAACAGATCTATCCTCATGTAGAGTTTCTGGGCCAGATGCAGCAGGCCCTACTTCTTTCTATGAGTAAGACAGAATGTTGGGTTGTTGCTCCAGAATTCCCTATCAAGAGGGCTGGCGGACCAGTAGGGTGATGATGGCATTTTAAACAGAAGCTACGGTTCAATTCAGGGCCAAGAGGAAGGCAGTTCCAATGCACAGTGCCTTATTCGAGATATCCAGCACCTGAGTAAGGGTGGATGTCAGATATTTGCTCATGCTGGGGTGTGTGTCTATGATGACCGACTAATGGAGGGTGGCGTCAAGAGGCCATGGAGGATTTCCCCCGCTGAGGCTCGTGAGATGCTCCAAACAGTAAGGTGTCCTCCTACTGGACAGGTGTAGTCTGGTTTGTTTGTTCGAGGTTTCCCCATGTGGAAAGTCTGGATAGCAGAACTCTTCGGCATGGATGCCTGGAAAGCACACCTGCATTGACCATTGCATCTGAGGACCATGTCAGGTTTGTTCTTGTGGCTATGGGTCAAAATACCAAGGCCATGAGTTGACATGGAGTCTCATGAAGATGTGTCACAATGCTGGTTTGTCACCAGGGAGATCTTAGAATGTTCTGGTGGCTAATGGGCTGTCCAGGATTCATATACCCTGAGGGTTTGACTAAGGTCCTGAGTGTGGCTTTCATCTGGGGACAGGAGATGTTCTGTTGTGGGACTCAGGGACCATACGTTGTATCATAAGTTGGTATTCCAGAAGAGGGCTCTGTGGACAGATGCCTGAGAGCCATTCTAGGCTTCCAATGAGGTCCTAGGTGCATGTCAGGTACAATTATCTGACTAAGGACCATTGACTTGGGTGTCTGCCTGGATGGAGGTGATCAGGAAGTTACAGACTGCGCATTTGCATCCAGAGCAGCCTCCAATATTGGGGTGGGGTCAGGGGCCTTGCAGGTTTATCCTAATCTGGAGGGTTTGAGCAACTGTGATGGACACAGTTTCCTTGGGGATGGCAGGCACAGTCCTGTGGGGTGACTCCAGAGACCCCACCCTGAAGGGCATGTGAGCCATGGTTTTGGGAGAGAAGTCTGCAAACACAAACTTGGGTTAGGGTTAGTGGTGAGGTGATCGCAGGCCCAGTGCATAGACCTGGAAGGCAGCACGTCAGGAATTGTAAATCAGGTGACTCAAAGGCAGTAGCACAGGCTACTGTATCTGTATTTTGTATCCACAATGGCCTTGAATGCAAGTGTTGTCTCATGGGTCCATGGGAGATTTTTTCTCTGAAAAATCCTGGTGGCTCCCAATAGTATGGTTGCTTTCTAAGGGAAGCAAAGAGTGCTATTTTTCATCTTAGGGGTACCCCAAAACAGGGATTCCAGTGACAGACTCTGGGAATGGGCCCATGGAAAATCCTACCAAGATTTAGGATTCGGGCCAAGGTGCATACCAGTCATGCAATGCTGGATCCTGGAGTTGCAAGTGAGAGTGTTTGTTTGAAAGCATGCTCAGACTGAGGGTCACAATGCCTGCTTGTGTTCAGGGCAGCCCTCAGGTGTGCACGTGGTCTCCTAGGACATGCAACTGGTTCCCATTCTGAGGGTTTGACACCTATCCCAACAGTCAGGATTCCTGCCATTTTGGAACAAGGAGTTCTCTTTTGTGCTTCAGGTGCCCCCATTGGTAGGGATTTCAGTAAAGGACTGGGGCAGTTGCATGAATACCAAGGATGTGTAGAGATGACAGCCCTGGGCCATGGCAGGTCTCACATGCTGGATATGAACCCCGCACTGTGGTTTGCTGACATGACGTAAGGACTCAGGCATTGTTAGACACAGCACTAGTAGGCAGGGCAAAGTATAAATCTGGGTTCCCTCGAGGGCCGAGTAGATTGATCTTCATGGGGAGTTTCTGGGCAGACTCACCAGGCCCTTCTCTATGCTTTCAAACAAGCCCTCTCAGTTACACTACCAGGATCCTGAATTGCAGTTACGTTACGCCCCTAGGCCCAAATCCTAACACTTGGTGGGCTTTTCAAGGCACCCAGACCCAGAGCCCATCTCTGGAATCCCTGTTTTGGGACACCCCTAAGATGGAAAAGTGCATTCTTCCCTTTCCAAAAAATGCAATCAAACTATGGGGAGCTGCCAGGTTCCTTAGAGAGGAAAAGTGTCCTATGGACCCATGAGAACACACCTGCATTCCGAGGCCATACTGGACACATAATCCTGATAGAAAAGACTGTGCTACCGCCTTCCCATCACCTCAATTACAGTTCCTGATGAGCTGCCCTCCAGGTCTACACATTAGGCTTGCGACCACCACACCACTAACCTTAACCTAAATTTGAGTTTCAGATTTCTCTCCAAAAACCATGGATCACATGCCCAACAGGATTGGGTCTCTGGAGCCACACTACAGGACTGTGCTGCTATCACCAAGGAAACTGTGCCCGTCACTGTTGCTCAAACCTTCCAGATTTGGAGAAACATGCAAGGCCCCTAAGCCAACCCCAATACTGGTGGCCACTCTGGACGCAAATGCACAGTCTGAAACAACCTAATTACCTACATCCAGGCAGACGGCCAAGTCAATGGTTCTGAGTCAGAAGATTGAACCTGACATGCCCCTAGGACTTTATTGGAACCCTAGATTAGGATTTTAGACATCTGTGCTCAGGGGTCTGTTCTGGAATACCAAGTTAGGATACATCATGTTGTCCCTGGACCACACAACAGAACATCTTCTGTCCCAGGAAGGAAACCGTGCTCTTTGACCTGTGCCAAACCCTCCATGTACGAGAATCCTGCATGGCCCATTAGCCAACAGCACATTCTAAGATCTCCCTCAAACAAACCAGCATTGTGACCAAACTGCCAGAGATTCCTGTCAACTCTGGGCCTGGGTACTTCATCCCAGAGCCACCAGAACGAACCTGTCATGTTCCTAAGCTGCAAATGTCAATGGAGTTGTGCTTTCCAGGCATCCAAGTGGGAGGGCTCTGCTACCCATACTTTCCACATGGGAGACCCTGGAGCAAACAAACCAGACTCCAACTGTCCTGTAGAAGGAAAACTTGCTGTTCGGAGCATCTCACAAGCTTTCGCGTGGGAAATCCTCCATGGCCTCTTGGTGCCACCCTCCACTTGTCGGTCATCACAGACACAAATTCAGTGTGAGCAAAGATCTGACTTCTGCCCTTTCTCAGCTGCTGGATATCTCGAATAAGCCACTGCACATTGGAACTGCTTTCTACTTGGGACTGAATTGAACTATACCTTGTGGTTACAAATCCATCGTTAACCTACGACTCCCCACACCCTCATGATAGGGAATTCTGGAGCCACAATGCAGTATTATGACTTACCCATAGAATGAAGTGGTGCCTGTTGAGTCTGTCCAGAAACCCCACATGAAGATAAATATGCTCGGGCCTCAAGGGAACCCCGGTTCATAGACTGCCCTGGCCACCAGTGCTGTGTCTGACAGAGCATGAGCCCCGACATAGTGTCAGCCACCAAGAGAGCGGGCCCCATTACCAGCATGTGAGACCGGCCATGGCCAAAGTCTGTCATCTCTACACATCCTTGGTATTCAGGCACCTTTCCCCAACCTTTGCTGGAAACCCTGGCAATGGGGGTCCCAGAAGCACAAGAGAGAAATCCTCTTTCTACGGCAGGAAGCCTGGCTGTTTAGATGGGTGTCCAACCCTCAAAGTGGGAGCCAGCTTTATGGCCAGTGAGACCACGCCCTCTCCTGAGGGCCCCCCTGGGCACAAACAGGCATGGTGACCCTCAGCCTGAGCATGCTTTCAAATAAGCCCTCTCAGTTACACCACTAGGATCCTGAATTGCAGGCCTGGAATGCCCCTAAGCCCAAATCCTAAGACTTGGTGGGATTTTCCAGGTGCCCAGACCCAGAGACCATCTCTGGAATCTCTGTTTTGGGGTACACCTAAGATGGGAAACAGAACTCTTCCCTGTTTTGGGACACCCCTAAGATGGAAAAGAACACATTTTTCTTTTCTGAAATAGCCACCAATCTATGGAGAGCCACCAGGATCCTTAGAGAGGAAAAGTCTCCCATTGAACCATGACACCACACCTACATTCCAAGCCCATCCTGGACACACAATCTAGATAGAAAAGCCTGTGCTACCAGCTTCAAGTCACCCTAATTATGATTCCTGATGTGCTGCCCTCTAGGTCTATGCATTGGACCTGTGATCACCTTGCCACTATCCCTAACCCAAATTTGTGTTTCCAGACTTCCCTCCCAAAACCATGGCTCTCATGCCCTCCAGGATGGGGTCCCTGGAGCCTTACACAGGACTGGGCGTTCCATCCCCAAGGAAACAGTGCCAATCACAGTTGCCCAAAGCCTCCAAATTAGGATAAACCTGCAAGGCCCCTGAGCCCACCCCAATATTCTAAGTAGCTCTGGATGCAAATGCACAGTCTGAAACACCCTGATCACCTACTTCCAGACAGACATTAAAGTCAATGGTCCTTAGTCAGATAATTGAACCTGACGTGCACCTAGGACATCATTGAAACCCTAGATTAGGTTTCAAGCATCTGTCCTCAGAGGCCTGTTCTTGAATACCAAGTTAGGATACAGCATATGTACCCTGAGCCACAAAACAGAACATCTCCTTTCCCAGGAAGGAAACTGTGCACATCGACCTGTGCCAAACCCTCAGAATAGGAGAATCCTTCATGGCTCCTTAGCCAACAGTACATTCTAAGAACTCCCTTGTAACAAACCAGTATTGGGACACTTCTGCAAGAGATTCCAAGTCAACTCAAGGCTTTGGTACCTGGTCCCAGAACCACCAAAACGAACCTGTCATGTTCTTCAGCTGCAATGGTCATGGAATGTGTGCTTTCCAGTCATCCATGTGTGAGGGCTCTGCTACCCAAACATTTCACATGGGGGACCCTGGAGGAAACCAACCAGACTCGTCCTGTCCATTAGAAGGAAACCTTGTTGTTTGGAGCATCTCACAATCCTTAGCGTGGGAAATCTTCCATGGCCTCCTGAAGCCACCCCTCCATTTGTCGGTTATCATAGACACAAACTCCACTGTGAGCAAACATGTGACATCTGCCATTTCTCAGGTGCTAGATATCTCGTATAAGCTGCTGCACATTGGAACTGACTTCCGCTTGACACTCAGTTTAAGCATAGCTGGTGTTTACAATTGCATTCTCACCCTACTTGTCCCCAAGCCCTCTTGATAGGGAATTCTGGAGCCACAACGCAGCATTCTGCCTGCCCCATAGAAAGAAGTGCTTCGTGAGTCTGCACAGAAACCCCACATGAGGCTCAATCTGCACGGCCCTCGAGAGAACCCCAATTTATAGGCTTTTCTGGACACTAGTGCTATGTCAGACAGAGCCTGAGCCCAGACCTCATGTCAGCCACCCAGAGAGCGGGGCCCATATCCAGCATGTGAGAATGGCCATGGCCCAAATCTGTCATCTCTATGCATCCTTGGTATTCAGGCATCTGTCCCAAGACCTTTGCTGGAATCCCTGTCAATGGGGGAACCTGAAGCACAAGAGAGAATTCCTCCTTCCCCATGGCTAGAAACCTAGCCATTGGAATGGATGTCCATCTCTCAGGGAGGTTGGAGTTTTCTCCTAATTTGTCCTGATTGGTGCCACCCCGACATTCACAGCCATTGTCGACACAAAATACAGTGACAAAAACCTGAGCAAGCGCCTCATACTCGCCCTTTGTTCATATACCCAAGAGTTCTCCTCAAGGTCTGTAGGCCATGCCTGCCATACCTACGTCCCCAAATCTAAGCGAGTTTGCGTTTCAGACTTCTGTCCCCACAGTCCTGGCCCACAAAACCTCCAACTTTGGACCCCTGAAGCCACACCTCAGGACTGTGCCTGCCCTCTCCAGGGGAATCCTGTCCATTCCAATGGCCAAAACCCTACAGATTAGGAGAAACTTCCAAACTTCCCGAGGCCAACCCAATAGTGTCTGCCACCCAGGACAAACAGGGGTGATTGGTCACAAGTTAAGCAACTACCTCCACTCAAACCCAGAGAGAGATATCCACAAAGAAGAAGATTGAACCGGACAGGCACCTAGGCCCTAATCGGATCCATTGCTTTTGTTTGCAGGCATCTGTCCTCAGCTGCCTGGTTTCCAATACCAGCATATGGGGGATTACTGAGGCACTCATCAGAAAAATCTCGTCTCCCATAGGAAACGTACTCTTTGGAGCTCTTTCAAAACCTCCGTTAGGATAATATTTAAGGGCCCCAGATCAAGTGCATCATTCCAAGGTCTCAATGGACACAAACCCACATTATGACCCATTCTCAGGAGAGTTCATTTCATCTCAACCCTCTTGGTTTCTCCGCCAGAGCCAGCAGATCAAACGTGTCTTGTTGCTAGGAGACAACTGAATGGGAGGCAGGCTGCCCAGGCATCCATCCTTAGAACCCTGCTCTGGAGTCGTTCCATATGGGACATCCTGGAGCCATCCAACAGGTCTCGAGTGTCCCACAGAAGGAATCTTTGCGGTTTGGAGCATCTCACAACTCCCATTGTGGGAAAATGTTCATGGCCTCTAGAGACGCTCCACTTTATAAAGGGGCCATCACGGACAGAAACTCCAACCTGAGCAAATGTCTGATATTCACCCTGGCTTCAGGTACATGATATCTCGATTCAGCTCTGCAGAGTGTGTTTGCCGTGACCTCGCCACAAAACCTAATCCTAGCTTGTGTTCTCAGACTTCCATCCTCACACTCCTGGCCGACAAGCCCTCCAGTTTGGGAATTCTGGAGACACAATGCCACACTCTCCCTGCCCTCCAGAAGAAAATATTTGCCCTATGGAGCTACCCAGAAACCCCAAATGAGGATCAACCTGCATGCCTCTAGACTGCACCCCAATTATACAGTCTACCCTGTCTAATGCCCTGTCTGACACAGCCTGACCCTGCACCTCCGGACCAACACTCAACAGCTGGCTGCACACTGAGCTCATCGGATGCACCAGGTCCTTAGGTCCTCATCTCTTCCCAACCTCGGTTTTCAGGCTTCAGAAACTAGACCTGAACTCCAATCACTGTCCAAGGGTGAATGTGATGCAGAAATCAGAACTCCTCCTTCTTCATGGCCATAAACCTTGGCATGTTCTCCAACATTCAGTGTAGGAGAAACCAGCGTGGCCCATGAGGCCCCACCCATGTTTGAGGGCCTCGTTGGGCACAAATAGGCACTGTGACCCTCAGAGTGAGCTCTGTCCTCAAGGAATGCCTCTCAGTGTCTGGAAAAAGAGCACGCATATGGGACTTGCCATGCCCCTAGGCCCCCAAACTTAACCAGAGGTGGTGATGTCCAGTTGCCCCTCCCAAGGGCTCTGCTCTGGAATCCCTCTTTTGGTGGGACACAGGAGGTTAAAAAAAAAAAAAAACAGAAAGGACTCCTTCCATCCCACAGAATGTACCCAAACTCTTGGGATTGGACCAAATTCTCAGAGAAGGAAAAATGTCCATGGCCCATGAGGCCATGCAACATTCCACCAACATTGTTGACACAAATCCAAAGACAAAACCTGAGCAAGCACCTCAAATTCACCCTTTTTCATATCCTGAAGAGTTCTCCTCATGGTCTGTAGATCGGGCGTGCCTTACCTACGTCCCAAATCCTAAGTGGAGTTTATGTTTTCAGACTCTGTTCCCACTGGCCTGGCCACACACCCTCCAGGCTGGGGCACCTAGAGCCACAACTCAGGACTGTACCTGCCCTCTCCAGGCCAATTCTGCCCATTCCATTGGTCACAACCATACAGATTAGGAGAAAACTCCAAAGTCCCGAGGCCATCCCAATATTATAGGCCGCCCAGGACAAACAGGTGTGATCAGACACCAGCTGAGCAGCTATCTCCACTCAGACCCGTTGACAGATGTCCCCAGAGAAGAAGATTGAACCGAAAAGGCCCCTAGGCCCTAATCCGATCCATTGCTTTGGTTTCCAGGCATCTGTCCTCAGAGGCCTGGTTTCCAAAACCAGCATACGGTGGTTTCCTGAGGCACAAATAAGAACAAATATCATCACCCCATGAAAAGCTTGCTCACTGGAGCTGTGGCAAAACCTCTGGTTAGGAGAATCCTTCAGGGCCCTGGTGCCACTGCCCCATTCCAAAGTCTCCATGGACTCAAACCTACATTATGACCCATCCTCAGGAGAGTCCATTTCAACTCAGCCACCTCGGTTGCTACCCCAGAGCCAGCAGATCAAACGTGGCTTGTCACTAGGAGACAATTGGAATGTGAGGCTGGCTGCCCAGGCATCCATCCTTAGAACCCTGCTCTGGAGAACTTCCTTAAAGGATGTCCTGGAGCCATCCAACAGGTCTTAATTATCCCGCAGAAGAAATCCTTGCGGTTTGGAGCATCTCACAACTCCCATCGTGGGAAAACCTCCACGGCTTCGCAATGCACCCCCCCCCTTCATGAAGGGGCCAACATGGACAGAAACTCCAACCTGAGCCAATGTCTGATCCTCACCCTGACTTCAGATGCATGAGATCTTGATTCAGATCTGCAGAATATGCCTGCCGTGCACTTGCCTAGAAACCCAAGCCAAGCCTGTGTTCTCAGACTTGCGTCCTCACATTCCTGGCCCACAAGCCCTCCAGTTTGGGAATTCCAGAGCCACAATGCAGCACTCTGCCTGCCCTCCAGAAGAAAAACTTTGCCCTATGCTGCTAATGAGGAAACCCCAAATGATTATCTAATGCACTCCATCCGACTGTAAAGAAATTATACAGCCTATCCTGTGTACTAATGCCCTGTCTGGCACAGCCAGAGACCAGACATCTCAAATGACACGCAGTCAGCTGGCCCCGAACTGAACACATCGGACCTGCCATGGCCTTAGGTAGTCATCTCTTCCCAACCTCGGTTTTCAGGCTTCAGAACGTAGATCTTATCTCCAATCACTGTCCAGGGGTGAACGTGATGCAAAAATCAGAATTCCTCCTTCTCCATTGCAAGAAACCTTGTTGTTGGCATGTTGTCCAATGTTCAGTACAGGAAAACCTGTGTGGTCTGAGAGGCCAGGCCAGTGCTTGGGGGCCGCCTTGGGCACACACACGCATTGTGACCCTCATCGTGAGTTCCATATACAAGTAAAGCCACACAGTGGCTGGACCAATATCTCGCATATTCTGTGTTGCCCAGAAACCCCAAATGAGGATCAAACTCCTCAGCCCTTGGCAACACACCAACTGCTTAGGCTACCCTTAAGCACTAATGCTCTGTCTTAATAGCCTGAGCCCAGACCTTCCAACAGACACTGAGACAGCTTGCCCCACACCCAGCACATCTGACCCGCCATGGCCTTAGGCCATCATCCTTTCCCAACCTGGTTTTTCAGGCATCAGCACCTAGACCTTTTCTCCAATCCCTGCACAGGGGGGTATCTGATGCACAAGCCAGATCTCCTCCGTCCCCATGAAAAATCCTGCTGTTGCCAGGGAGTCAAGCCTTCAGTGTAGGATAAACCTGCATGGCCCATGAGGCCATGCCCATGCTTGAGGGCCGCCTTGGGCACACACACGCATCGTGACCTTCAGCATGAGTTCTGTATTCAAGTAACGCCACTCAGTGGCTGGACCACTAGCTCGCATATGGGGTTTACCATGACCATAGGACCCCATGCCTAATCAGAGGGTGGGTATTCCAGTTATCAGTACCCACTGCTCTGTTCTAGATTTCCTCTACTGGTGGGGACAGCTGAGGCAGAAAACAGGACTCCTCCCTTTCCACAGAATGACCCTAAACTCTAGGGAGCTGGGCAAATCACCAGAGAGGGAATACTCTTCCTCGGCCCATGATGCCACCCCTCTATTAAATGGCCATTGTGGACAAAATATCCAGAGACAAAAGCCTGAGGAACCGCCTCCCATGCGCTCCCCTTTCATATCCCGAGGTGATCCCTTCACAGACTGTAGATGAGGCCTGGCATAATCTCCGTCCCAAACCTGAGCCGAGTTTGTGTTTTCAGACATCTGTCCCCACAGCCCTGGCACACACAGCCTCCAGGATGGGGCCTCTGGATCCACACCACAGGACTGTGCCTGCTCTCTCCTAGGAAACTGTGCCCATTCCATGGGCCACAACCCTACAAAATAGGAGAAACCTCAAGGTCCTCGAGGACATCCCACTACTGTAAGCCACCCTGGACACACAGGGGCATCCTGACACAAGCTGAGCAACTACCTCCACGCAGACAGGGAGACAGATGTCCACAGAGATGGTAGATTGAACCGGACAGGCCCGTAGGCCCTAATCTGAACTCTTGCTTTGGTTTCCAGGTGTCACTCCTCAGAGGGCTGGGTTCGAAGAACAGCATATGGGGCTTTCTTGAGGCACCAAACAGAACACCTCTTGTCTCCACATGGGAAGCTACCTTGTTGGAGCTGTGTCAAACCCTTCGGGTTGGAGAATCCTGTAAAGACCCTGAGCCACCACCACATTCCAAGGTCTCCATGGCCACCAACCCATATTATGACCCTCTGGGTAGCACGCCCAAGATCCCGCAGATTGAGCCTACCTTATCCCATCCAGTCATTGGGAATGTGAGGTGGTGTTTCCAGGCATCTATGCTTAGACACCTGCTCTCGAGACTTACCATATGGGGCGTCCTGGAACCATCCAAAGGACTCAACTGTCCTGCAGAAGGTAACCTTGAGGTTTGGAGCAGCTCACAACTCCCAGCAGAGGGAAATGTCTCTGTCCTCATGACAGCACCACCCCCTTCAGGAAGGGGCCATCATGGACAGAAACTCCAGCCTGAGGCAACGTCTGATACTCGCCCTGGCTTCAGATGCAGGACATCTCGATTCAGCCTCTGCAGAGTGGGCCTGCCATTCTCTCAGACCCAAACCTCACACTAGCTTGTATTTTCAGACTTCCTTCCTCACACTCATGGCAAACAAGCCCTACATACTGGGAATTCCGGAACCACCATGCAGCCCCCTGCCTGTCCACCAGAATAAAAACGTTGTCCTATGGGGCTCCCCAGAAACCCCAAATGAGGATCCATCTGCTCGAGCCTAGACCGCACCCCAATTGGATAGGCTGCCCTGGGCACTAATGCTCTGTCTGACACAACCTGAGACCAAACGTCCCGCCAGACAAGGAGACAGCTGGCCTCACACCCAGCACATCAGACACGCCATGGCCTTAGGCCGTCATCTTTTGCCAACCTGGGTTTTCAGACATCGAAACCTAGACATTATATCAAATCCCCACACAGGTGGGTACCTGAAACACAAATCAGAACTCCTCCTTCCCCATGGCTGTAAAGCTTGCTGTTGGCATGGAGGTACACCTTCAGGGTAGGAGAAACCTTCTTAGCTCCTGAGGCCACGCCCAAACTTGAGTGCCTTCTTGGGAACAACCTCGCATTGTGACCCTCAGCATGAGCCCCATGTCGAAGTAAGGTATCTCAGAGCCTGGACCAAGGGACAGCATCTGGAGCTTACCAAGCCTCTGTGTTCCCAATCCTCACCAGAGTTCGGGTTTTCCAGTTGCCTGTACCTGGGGCTCTGCTCTGGAATCCCTCTCTTGGAGAGACACCTGAGCAAGACATCAGGACTCCACCCTTCCCACAAAATGACCCCAAACTCTTGGAAGCTGGGCCAAATCCCCAGAGAGGGAGACTCAACCATAGCCCCTGAGGCCACCCTACAATCCACGGATATCCTGGACACAACATCCAGAGACAAAATCCTGAGGGACACCCTTCCACTTGCCCTTCGTTCAATAGCCGAGGAGCTCCCCTAACGGTCTGTAGAAGAGGCCTGTCATACGCTCAGTGCCACATCTGAACCGAATTTCTGTTTTCAGACTTCTGTGCTCACAGCACGGACCCACACACCTTCCAGGCTAGCGTCTATAGATCCACACCAAAAGACTGTGCCTGTCCTCTCCAAGGAAATTGTGCCCAATCAATTGGCCATAACCCTACAGATTAGGAGAAATCTCCAAGGCTCCCAATGCCATCCGGATAGTGTAGGCTGCCCTGGACTAAGAGGGGCACTCTGGCACCAGCTGAGCAACTATCTCCAGCTAGATACTCAGACGGTGTATCCCAGAGACAGAAGATTGAAAAAGACAGGCCCCTAGGCCCTAATCTGAACCCTAGCTTTGGTTTCCAAGTGTCTCTCCTCAGAGGACTGGTTTTGAAGACCAGCATCTGTGGCTTTTCTGAGGCACCAAATAGAACCTCTCTCGTCTCCACATTGGGAGCTTCCTTATTGGAGCTGTATCAAACCCTTCAGGTAGGCGAATTCTGCAGGGCCCCTGAGCCACCAGCACATTCCCAGGTCTCCATGGACACAAACCCACATTATGACCCATTCTCAGGAGAGTCCGTTTCAACTCAGCCCCCTGGGTAGCTCGCCCCAGAGCCAGCAGTTCACACATGTCTTGTCCCAAATAGCCAATGGAAATGTGAGGTATGCTGTACAGGCATCCATCCTTCGATCCCTGCTCTCCAGTTCTTCTGTATGGGACGTCCTGGAGCCATCCAACACTACTCGACTGTCACTCAGTAGGAAACCTTGTGGTTTGGAGCAACTCACAAACTTAGCATGGGAAAACCTCCTTAGCCTCATGAGGTCCCCGCTTCATGAAATGGCCATCATGGAAACAAACTCCAGCCTCAGCCAAGGTTTGACCCTAACCCTGACTTCAGATGCAGGAGATCTCAATTCAGCCTCTGCAGAGTGTGCCTGCCGTGCCCTTGGCCCCATACCTCACCCTAGCTTGTTTTCAGACTTTCATCCTTACACTCCTGGCCCACAAGCCCTCCTGATTGGGAATACTGGGGCCAAAACGAAGCACTCTGCCTGCGCACCGGAAGAAATTCATGTTCTATGGCGTTGCCAAGAAACCCAAAACGTGGATCAACCTGCTCGTCCCTCGGCAACACCCCAATTGCATAGGCTACCCTAAGCACTAATGCTCTATGTTACATAGCCTGAGCCCAGATCTCCCGATAGATACCGACACAGTTGGCCGCACAAGAGGTACCTTGGACCCACCATGGTATTAGGGCATTCATCCCTTCCCATTGACCTGAATGTCTTCCTGGAGGTATGCTCTGAGGCTGTGTCAGACTGTGCATTTTTCCAGAGTGGCCTATGGAATTGGGGTGGGCTTAGGGACCTTGCAGGTTTCTGCTAATCTGGAAGGCTTGGGATACTGAGACGGAGAGAGTTTCCTCAGAAGATCAGGCCAAGTGATGTGATGTGGTTCTGGAGGCCCCATCCTGGAGTTCATGTGGGTCAGGACTTTGGGACCAAAGTCTTCAGACACAAACTCAAGTAAGAGTTAGGGGGGAGGTGATGGCAGGCCCGATCTTCAGACCCTGAGGGAAGGTGCTCAGGATTTGAAATTCAGACGGCTGGGAGGCAGAAGCACAGGCTTTTCTGTCTGGATTGTGTGTCTAAGATGGCCACGAAATGGAGGGGTGGCCTCATGGGTCCATGGGAGATTCTACCTCTCTGGGGATTCTGCCCAGCACCCCAGAGTTTGGTGTCTTTCTGGGGGAAGGGGAGAGCATGGTTTTCCATCTCAGGGGTCCCATCCAAACAGGCATTCCAGAGATTGGTTCTGGGTCCGGGCACCTGGATAACCCCACCAAGGCTTAGGATTTGGGCCTATGAGCATGACAGGCCCACTTTGTGGGCTCCTGGTCCAGCTCGCTAGGGGGCTTGTTGGAAAGGGTCTTAGGGTGAGGGTAACAATGCCTGTTTGTGCCAGCTGCCCATCCTGAGTGGGCATGGTCTCATGGGCCATGCACCTGGCTCCCACTCTGAGGCTTGGACTGTCATCTCAACATTCAGTTTTCCTGCCACGGGGAAGGAGTAGTACTAATTTCTGCTTCAGGGTCCCCCATGGGCAGGAATATGTTCTAAGTTTTGGGACAGGTACCTGATTACGCAGGTTGATTCAAGATGACGGCCTCGGGCCAAGGCAGGACCCACCTGCTGGATATGGGGAACACTGTCTGGGTGGCTGACGGGAGGTCGGGGCTCGAGCTGTGTCAGACAGAGCATTCGGGCAGAGGGCAGCCCATGTTATTGGGGTGCCGTTGAGAGCTGTGCAACTGGATCCTCATGTGGGGTTTCTGCGCAGACACTTAGAGCACTTCTTTCTGGTGGGTAGACAGTAGGCTGCGTTGTTGCTCCAGAATTCCTAATATGGAGGGCTTGCAGGTGAGGAATGTGAGGACAGAAGCCTGAAAACACAAGCTATGGTTAAGCTCAGTGCCGAGCACATGGACGTTCCAATGTACATCGCTTCTTTCGAGATCTCCAGCACCTGAGTATGGTCGAGGGTCAGATGTCTGCTCAGCTGGAGTTTGTATCCATGATGGCCAATGAATGGTGGGGTTTTCTCAAGAAGCCTTGGAGGTTTTCCCAACTAGAGCTTGTGAGTGGCTCCAAACAGCAAGGTGTCCTAGTGCAGGACAGGGGAAGTCTGCTTAGAGAGCTCCAGGTTCCCCATATGGAAGATTCGATAGCACATGTCTCTGAATAGAGGCCTGGGAAGCCCACCTCGAGTTACCATTACAGCTGAGGAACAGGGCAGGCTTGATTCTCTGTCTTTGGTTCCAAGTTCCAAGTGATCTGAGTTGACAGAAGTTCTCAGACTAACGGGTCCCAATGCTGCTTCATGTCCGGGGAGACCTTAGAATGTAGCGGAGGCCCTGGGACCATGATGGATTCTCCTATCCAAAGTGTTAGACCCAGTTCCCAGGAGAAAGGTTTCCTTCTCGGGACAGGAGGGGTTCTCTTGTATGGCTCACGGACCACAGGTTGGACCATATATTGGTTTTCCAGAACAGAACTCTAGGGACAGAGGCCTCAAAACCCAAACTAGGGTTCTGATGAGATTTTAGGGGCATGGCAGATTCAATCTTCGGACTCAGCGCCATTGACCTTTTTGTCTTTCTGGAGGTAGGTGCTGAGGCTGTATCAGACAGTGCATTTTTTTCCACAGCGGCCTGTGAAATTGGGGTGAGCTCAGGGGCTTTGCAGGTTTCTCCTAATGTGGAGGGTTTGGGCAACTAAGATGGGCAGAGTTTCCTCCAGAGAGCAGGCCCAGTGATGTGCTGTGGTTCTGGAGGCCCCATCCTGGAGGGCATGTGGTTCAGGGCTCTGGGACCAAAATCTTCAGATACAAAATTGGGTACAAGTTCGGGGCGAGGTAATGGCAGGCCCGATCTGCAGACCCTGAGGGCAGCTCCTTGGATTTGAAATTCGGGCGGCTGGGAGGCAGGAGCACAGGCTTTTCTGTCTGGATTGTGTCTAGGATGGCCATGGAATGGATGGGTGTTCTCATGTGCCCAAGGGAGTTTCTTCCTATCTGGGGTTTTGCCCAGCACCCAAGTGTTTGGTGTCTTACTGGGGAACGGGAGACTGCATTTTACCATGTCAGGGTTCCTGTCACAACATGGAATCCAGAGATGGTTTCTGGGTCCTGGTGCCTAGGTAACCACGCCAAGACTTAGGATTTGAGCCTAGGGGCCTGACAGGCCCGCTCTGTGGGGTTCTGATCCAGCTCCCGGAGGGTCTTGTTGGAAATGGGTCTCAGGGTGAGGGTCACAATGCCTATTTGTGCCCAGTTCCTCATCCTGATTGACCTGGATCCCAATCTGAGGGTTGGACAGACATCTCAACATTTCGTTTTCCTGCCATGGAGAAGGAGGAGTAATCCTTTGTGTTTCAGGGTCCCCCATGGGCAGGAATTTGAGCTATGTTCTGGACCAGGTACCCGAATACCCAGGTTCATTTTAGATGAAAGACTCAGGTCAAGGAATCTCACACCTGTAGGATATGGGGTCCATTATCTGTGTAGCTGCCAGGTGTTCAGGGCTCGGGCTGTGTCAGACAGAGCATTAGTGCACAGGGTGGCCAATTATATTAGGGTGCCATAGAGGGCCATGCAGGTGGATGCTCATGTGGATTTTCTTCACAGACCCTTAGGGCACTTCTATCTGGTGGGCAGGCAGAAGGCTACATTGGGGCCTACAGGCGAGGAGTGTGAGGACAGAAGTCAGAATAAAGAAGCTACATTTAAGCTCAGTGCCGAGCACATTGCCGTTCCAATGTGCAGCGATTTTTTCAAGATCTCCAGCACCTGAGTATGGGCGAGGTCAGATGTCTGCTCACGCTGGAGTTTGTATATATGATGGCCAACGAACGAGATATCCAGCACCTGAATAAGGGCAGATGAATGATGTTTGCTCACACTGGAGGTTGTGTCTATGATGACTGACAAATGGAGAGGTGGCATCAGGAGGCCATGGAGGATTCCCCACGCTGATGCTTGTGAGATGCTCCAAACAGCAAGGTTGTTTTTTCTACTGACAGGTGGAGTCTGGTTTGTTTGCTCGTGAGTCCCCCATGTGGAAAGTATGGATAGCAGAGCTCTTCCGCATGGATGCCTGGAAAACACAACCCGAATAACCATTGCAGCTGAGCAACATGGCATGTTCCTTTTGGTGGCTTTGGGGCGAAGTACCAAGTCCTTGAGTTGACATTTAATCTCTTGCAGATAGGTCACCATGCTGGTTTGTTACCAGGGAGATCTTAGAATTTGCTGGTAGCTAAGGTGCCATGCAGGATTCTAATACCCTGAGGGCTTAACACAGGTCGATGAGCTGTGTCCCCTTCTGGGGCCAGGAGATGTAGTGTTGCGTGGCTCAGGGACCACATGTTGTATCATAAGTTCATATTCCAGAACAGGCCTCCAGAACAGAACAGATGCCTGAAAACCTAATCTGGGGTTCCAATGAAGTCCTGAGGGCATGTCAGGTTCAATCTTCAGACTCAGGACAGTTGACTTGGGTGTCTGCCTAGATGTTGGTGATCAGAGTGTTTCAGACTGTGCATTTGCGTCCAGAGTAGCCTCCAATATTACGGTGTGCTCAGGGGATTTGCAGGTTTCTCCTAATCTGGAGTTTTGGGAAACTGCAATGTGTACATTTTCCTAGGGTATGGCACGCACAGTTCTGTGGTGTGATTCCAAGACCCCACCCTGGAGAGCATGTGAGCCATGGATATGGAGAGAAGTCTGCAACACAAACTCGGGTTAGGGATAATGGCGAAGTGATCGCAGTCCCAATGCGTAGACCTCAAGGGCAGCTCATCAGGAACTGTTAGGATGACACGAAGTCAGTAACACGGTCTTTTATATCTGGATTTTGTATCCAGGATGGCCTTGGAATGCAGTTGTGGTCCCATGAGTCCATGGGAGATTTTACTCTCTAAGGATCCTGGCCTCTCCCAATAGTTTGGTGGGTTTTTCAGGGAAAGGAAGAGTGCTGTTTTCCATCTTAGGGGAGTCCCAAAACAGGGATTCCACAGACGGGCTCTGGGTCTGAATGCTTGGAATATCCCACTAGGGCTAGGTATGGGCCTAGGGGTGTCCCTGGCCTACAAACCGGGATCCTGGTGGTGCAACTGAGAGGGCTTGTTTGAAACCATGCTCAGGCTGAGGGGCACAATGCCTGTTTGGGCCCTAGGTGGCCCTCAAGTGTGGTTATGGTCTCATTGGCCATGAAGCTGGCTTCAACTCTGAGAGCTGGACACCCATCCCAACAGTTAGGATTCCTGCCATGGAAAAGGTCAAGTTCTCTGTTGTGCTTCAGGCTCATGCTCTGACAGACACCGAACGAGAGTCCAGGGCAGCCTAGAAATCGGGGTTCCCTCAGGGGCCTCACAGATTGACCCTCATGTGGGTTTTCTGGGCAGACTCACCAGGCACTTATTCCTTCTATGGGGAAGGCAGAATACCTTGTTGTGACTCTGGAATTCTGTATCCAGAGGGCTTGGGGACCAGTAGGGTGAGAATGGAATTGTAAACACAAGCTATGGTTAAATTCAGTGCAAGGTGGAAGGCTCTCCCCATCTGCAGCATATTCTGTGAGATATCCAGCACCTGAGTAAGGGAGGATATCAGATGTTTGCTCACACTTGAGTCTGTATCTATGATGACCAACAAATGGAGAGGTGGCGTCAAGAGGCCATGGAGGATTTCCAACGCTGGGGCTTGTAAGATGCTCCAAACAGAACAGATTCCTTCTACTGGACAGGTGGAGTCTGGTGTGTTTGCTCCAGGGTCCCCCATGTGATAAGTTAGGTAGTAGAATTTACCCGGATGGATGCCTGGAAAGCACACCTCCATGGTCCATTTCAGCTGAGTATCATGGCAGATTCGATCTGGTGGCTCCGGGGATAAGTTCCAAGCAGCTGAGTTGACATGGAGTTTCATGCTGATGGATCACAATGCTGGTTGGTATCCATGGAAAAACTAGAATGTTGATTGATCAGAAGGCCATGCAGGATTCTCCTACAATGTATCTGGGATAAATCTACCAAAAGCAAGGTATCCTTCTGGGGACAGGAGGAGCTCTTTAGTGTGGCACAGGGACCACATGTTGGAATATAAGTTGGTATTGGGGAACAGGCCCCTGTGGACAGGCACCTGAAAACCTAAGCTCGGGTATTGATGAAGTCCTAGAGGAATGTCAGGTTCAATCTTCTCTTTCAGGGCCTTTGACTTTAATGTCTGCTTGGAGGCAGGTGCTCATTGTGTGTCAGAATGTGCACTTGGGACCAGAATGTTCTTCAATATGGAGGTGGACTCAGGGGCTTTTACTTTGCTCCTAATCTTCAGAGTTTGGGCAACAGTGAAGGGCAGAGTTTCCTTCAGAAGGATAGGCGCAGTCGTCTGGTGTGGCTCCAGAGTCCCCTTCCTGAGGGCATATGGGCCAGGGCTTTGGGGACAGAAATCTGCAAATGCGAACTAGGGTTAAGGTGAGGGCCACGGTAATCACAGGCCCGATCTGCAGTCCCTAAGAGCAGCTCATATTGTAGTGAAATTAAGGTGTCATGGAGGCAGTAGCACAGGCTTTTCTGTCTGGATTGTGTATCCAGGATGGTCGAAAAATGTAGGGGTGGATCATGGGGCTATGGGAGATTCTTCGTCTCTGGGGGTTCTGCCAGCTCCCTAGAGTTTGGTGTGTCTGGAGGAAGGGAAGACTGCTGTTTTCCGTCTCAGGGGACCCACAAAAGAGGGATTCCAGAGACAGTTTATGGGTCTGGGTGCCTGGAAAACACAAACGAGTGTGAGGATTTGGCCCTAGGGACTTGTCAGGCCTGCCCTGTGTCGTCCTGGTCTCAGGGGACTCCCTGTTTTCGGTCTCAGGGGACTCCCAAAAGAAGGATACCAGAGACAGTGTCTGGGTGGGAGCATTGAAATAATGAAAGATGGTGAGGATTTGGCCCTAGGAACCTGGAAGGCCTGGTCTGCAGGTTCCTGGACCAGCTATTGAGGGGTTTTTTTGAAAGCAGACTCATGCTGAGGGTCACAACGATTGTTTGTACCCAAGACAGCTCCTGTGAGTGACCGTGGTCTTATGGCCCATGCAGCTGGCTCCACTCTGAGGGTTGGACACCCATCTCATCAGCCATGTTTCCTGCCATCGGGAAGGAGGAGTACACTTGGGCTTCAGGTTCCCCCATAGGCAGGTATTTGAGCTACGGTATGGGGAGAGATGCCTGAATATCTAGGTTGAGTAGATGTGATGGCTTCGCTCCACGGCAGGTCCCTTCTGAAGGATATGGGTTCCACTGTCTAAGTGGTGTCTTGAGGTCGTGGCCCAGCCTGTGTCAGACATATTCTCAGTGCCCATGGCAGCCTATGATATAAGGGTGCCACCGAGGACCACGCAGGTAGATCCTCATGTGGGTTTTCTGTGCAGTCTCACCAGGCACTTCTTCTTCTGTGGGACAGGCAGAATGCTGTGTTGTTGCTCAAGAATTCACTATCAAGAGGGCATGTGCAAAAGGAAGGTGAGGATGGAATTGTAAACACAATCTACGGTTTAATGCAGTGACAAGCAGAAGGCAGTTCCAGTGTGTAGCAGCTGATACAAGATATCCAGCACTGGAGTAAGTGTGGATATCAGATATTTGCTCACACTGGAGTTTGTGTCTGATGACTGCCAAATGGAAGGGTGCCCTCATGAGGCCATGGAGGATTTCCCACTCTGTGACATGTGAGATGCCCCAAACAGCATTGTTTACTTCTACTGGACAGGTGGAGTCTGGTTTGTTTGCTCCAGTGTCCCCAATATGGAAAGGTTGTGTAGCAGAGCTTCTCCTCATGGATGCCTGAAAGCACAACTCCATTGACCATTGCAGCTGAAAAACATGGCGGGTTCTATATGGTGCTTCTGAGGCGATGTTCCAGGAGGCCTTAGTTGAGATGGAGTTTCATGCTTTTGGGTCACAATGCTGGCTCTTATACAGGGAGACGTTAGAATGTATGGGTGATCATGGGCCCATGCAGTATTGTTCTGCACTGAATCTTGGACACAGCTACCAAGAGCAAGGTGTCCTCCTGGGTACAAAAAGGCTTCTGTTGTGTGGCTCAGGGACCACATGTTGGAATATAAGCTGGTAGTGGGTAGCAGGACTCTGGGTAAAGGAGTCTAAAAACCTAAGTTAGGGTATCGATAAAGTCCTAGAGCCATGTCAGGTTCAAACTTCTGACTCAGGGCATTTTATTTGGATGTCTGTCTGGAGGCAGGTGCACATTGTGTGTCAGAATATGTACTTGGGTCCAGAGCATTCTTCAAAATTGAGCTGGGCTCAGGGGCTTTGTACTTTGCTCCTAATATTCACGGTTTTGGCAACCGTGAAGAGCAGAGTTTTCTTCAGGAGGGTAGGCACACTTGTCCGGTGTGGCACCAGAGGCCTCATCCTGTAGGGCATGTGGGCCATGGCTTTGGGGACAGAAATCTGCAAACACAAACTATGGTTAGTGTGAGGGCCAGTGTGATCACAGGCCTAATCTGCAGGGCGTGAGTGAACCTCATAGTGTACTGAAATTAAGGTTTCATGGAGGCAGTAGCGCAGACTTTTCTGCCTGGATTGTGTGTCTAGGACAGTCGCCAAATGTAGGGGAGTCTTCATGGGTCCATGGGAGATTCTTCGTCTCTGGGGGTTCTGCCAGCTCCCTAGAGTTTGGTGTGTCTGGAGGAAGGGAAGACTGCTGTTTTCCGTCTCAGGGGACCCACAAAAGAGGGATTCCAGAGACAGTTTATGGGTCTGGGTGCCTGGAAAACACAAACGAGTGTGAGGATTTGGCCCTAGGGACTTGTCAGGCCTGCCCTGTGTCCTTCTGGTCCAGCTACCAAGGCGGTTAGTTTGAAAGCAGGCTCACGTTGAGGGTCACAATGCCTGTTTGTGCCCAGGGTGGCTCCCATAAGTGGCTGTGGTCTCATGGGACATGTAGCTGGTTCCCACTGTGAGGGTTGGATGCCCATCAAAACAGCCAGGATTCCTGCCATCGGTTAGGAGGAGTACTCCTGGGCTTCAAGTTCTTCCATAGGCAGGAATTTGAGCTATGGTCTGGGAAGAGACGCCTGAATATCCAGGTTGAGTAGATGTGACGGCCCCGGGCCACAACAGGTCCCACCTGCAGGATATGAGGTGAACTGTCTGTGGGTCTGTCTAAAGGTCGAGGCTCAGGCTGTGTTAGACAGAGCCTGATTGCCCATGATGGCCTATGATATTAGAGTGCCATCGAGGGCCATGCAGGTGGATCCTCATGTGGGGTTTCTTGGCAGACTCACCAGGCACATCTGTTGTGGGGTTGGCAGAATGCTGCATTTTGACTCCAGAATTCCCTGTCAAGTGGGCTTGGGGACAAGGAGGGTGAGGATAAAATTGTAAACACAAACTGCGTTTAAATTCAGTGCCAAGTGGAAGGCAGTTCGAGTGTGCAGTGGCTGATTCGAGATACCAGCACCTGAGTAAGGGCTAATGTCAGATGCTTGCTCACAATGGACTTTCTGTCTATGATGACCACCAAATGGAGTGGTGGCATCACGAGGCCATGGAGGATTTCCCACGCTGGGTCTTGTGAGATGCTCCAAACAGCAAGGTTTTTGTGTACTGGACAGGGGAAGTCTGATTTGTTTGCTCCAGAGTCCCCATATGGAACATTTTAGTAGCAGAGCTCTCTAAAATGGATGCCTAGAAAGCACACCTCCATTGACCATTGCATCTGAGGAACATGGTAGGTTCATTCTGGTGACTCTGGAGCGAAGTTCCAAGTGGCCTGAGTTGACATGGTGTTTCATGCTGTTGGATCTTAATGATGGTTTGTATTCAGGAGACGTAGAATATTGGGGTGGTCAGGGTCCATGCAGGATTCTCCTACACTGAGTCTTGGACAAAGCTACCAAGAGCAAGCTATCCTACTGGGGACAGGACGGGTTCTGTTGTATGGCTCACGGACCTCCAGTTGGAATTTAAGTTGGTATTGGAGAAAAGGCCTGTGGGGACAGACACCTGAAAATCTAATCTATGGTATTGATGAAGTCCTAGGGACATGTCAGGGTCAATATTCGGACTCAGGGCCTTTGACATGGATGTCTGCCTAGAGGCAGGTGCTCATGGTGTGCTAGGATGCACATTTCAGTCCAGAGTTTTCCTCTAAATTTTGGTGCACTCAGGGGCTTTGTACATTGCTCCTAACTTCAGGATTTGGGCAACAGTGAAGGGCAGAGTTTCCTTCAGGCGGTTAGTCACACTTGTCTGGTGTGGCTCCAGAGTCCCCATCCTGGAAGGCATGTGGGCCAGGGCTTTGGGGACAGAAATCTGCGAACGCGGACTAGGGTTAGGGTGAGGTCTGAGGTGATCACAGGCCCGATATGCAGGCCCTGAGGGCAGTGCATAGTGTACTGAAATTACTGTCTCTTGGAGGCGGTAGCGCTGGATTTTCTGTCGGGATTGTATGTCCTGGACGGTCGCAAATTGTACCGGTGGCTTCATGACACCATGGGAGATTCTTCGTCTATGGGGATTCTGCCCAACTCCTACGAGTTTGGTGTCTCTGGTGGAAGGGAAGATTGCTGTTTTCCATCTCAGGAAATACCAAATGTGGGATTCCAGAGAGAGTTTCGGGGTCTGAGTGCCATGAAACACAAACGAGGGTGAGGATGTGGCTCTAGGGACCCTGCAGGAACCCTTGGCTGGGTCCTAGCCTAGCTACCAATGGCGTTTGTTTGAAAGCAGGCAAATGCTGAGCGTCACAATGTCTGTTTGTGCCCAGGGTGGCTACCAAAAGTGGCCGTTGTCTCATGGGCCATGCAGCTGTTTCCCACTCTGAGGGTTGGACACCCATCTCAACCGCCAGGTTTTCTGCCATCTGGAATGAGGAGTACTCTTGTGCATCAGGTTCCCCCATACTCAGGAATTTGAGTTACAGTCTGGGGAGAGATGCCTGGATATCCAGGTTGAGTAGATGTGACGGCATCGGGACAAGGCAGGTCCCACCAGCAGGTTATGGGTCCCACTTACCACATGCCAGACTATAGTCTGTGGCTCAGGCTCTGTCAGACAGAGCCTGAGTGCTCTTGGTGGCCTATGATATTAGGGTGCCATCGAGGGTCATGCAGGTGGATCCCCATGTGGGTTTCTGGGCATACTCATAACACAATTCTTCTTCCTGTGGGGCATGCAGAATTCTGAGTTAGATCCAAAGCTGGTCTCTGGAATCCCTGTTTTGTGGCACCCCTAAGATGGAAAAGAGCATTCTTCCCTTCCCTGAAAAATCCACAAAACTATGGGGAGCCACCAGGATCCTTAGAGAAGAAAAGTGTCCCATGGACCCATGAGACCACACCTGCATACCGAGGCCATCCTGGACACACAATCCAGATAGAAAACCCTGTGCTACCGCCTTCCCATCACCTTAATCACAGATTCTAATGAGGTCCTCTCCAAGTCTATGCATCGGGCCTGCGACCTCCAACCCACTATCCTTAACCCAAATTTGGGTTTGCAGATTTCTCTCCAAAAACCACGGCTCATATGCCCTCCAGGATAGGGTCTCTGGAGCCACACCATAGGACTGCTGCCATCCCCAAGGACACTGTGCACATCACAGTTGCCCAAACCTTCCAGATTATGAGAAACCTGCAAGTACCCCGATCCCACCCCAATATTGGCAGCCGCTCTGGAAGCAAATGCACGGTCTGAAACAACCTGATCACCTACATCCAGACAGACACCCATGTCAATGGTACTGAGTCAGAAGATTGAAACTGAAATGCCCCTAGGAACGCACTGGAACCCTAGTTTAAGATTTAAACTTAAATCTTAAATCATCTGTCCTCAGTGGTCTTTTCTGGAATACCAACTTAGGATACAACATGTTGCCCCTGGGCCACACAACAGAACATCTCTTTTCCCCAGAAAGACACCGTGCTCTTTGACCTGTACCAAACCCTAAGGGTAGCAGAATCCTGCAAGGTACCTTAGCCACCAACACATTCTAAAAACTCCCTGGTAACAAATCAGCGTTGTGACCCATCTGCAAGAGATTCCATGTCAACTCCAGTCCTTGGTCCATCGCCCTAGGCCATCATAACATACCTGTCATGTTCCTCAGCTGCAAAGGACAATGAAGGTGTGCTTTCCACGCATCAATATGGGAGAGCTCTCCTACCCATACTTTCCACATGGGGGACACTGGAGCAAAAAAACCAGACTCCACCTGTCCAGGAGAAAGACCTTGCTGTTTGGAGCATCTCACAAGCCTCAGCATGAGAAATCCTCCATGACCTCTTGATGTTACCCCTCCATTTCTCAGTCATCACAGAAAAAAAACTCCAGTGTGAGCAAATATCTGACAGCCGCCCTTACTCAGGTACTGGATATCTCAAATAAACTGCTGCACATTGGAACTGCCTTCGGCTTAGCACTGAGTCGAGCCAAAGCATGTGTTTACAATTCCATCCTCACTCTACTGGTACCAAAAGCCTCTTGATAGGGAATTCTAGAGCCACAATGCAGCATTCTGCCTTCCCCATGAAAGAAGAAGTGCCTGGTGAGTCTGCCCAGAAAGCACACATGAGGATCAATCTGCTCGACCCTCGAGGGAACTCCGATTTGTAGGCTGCCCTGGCCACTAGTGCTGCGTCTGACAGAGCCTGAGCCCCTACCTAGTCTCAGCCACCCAGAGAGCGGGACCCATATCTAGCACATGGAACTGGCCATGGCCCTATACCATCACCCCTACACACCCTTGGTATTCAGGCATCTGTCCCCAGACCTTTGCTGGAATCCCTGCCAATGGGGGAACCTGAAGTCCAATAGAGAACTCCTCCTTCCCCATGGTATGAATCCTAGCTGTTGGGAAGGGTGTCCAACCCTCCGAGTGGGAACTGCTAAATGGCCAATGAGACCACACCCACTGATGAGGGTCACCCTGGGCAGAAACAGGCATTGTGCCCCTAAGCCTGAGCATGCTTTCAAACAAACGCTCTCTGTTGCACCTTTAGGATCCCACAATGCAGGCCTGGTATGCCCCTTGGCCCAAATCCTAACACGTGGTGGGATTTTCCAAGGGCCCAAACACGGAGCCCTTCCTTGAATCCCTGTTCTGGGGCACCCCTAAGATGGAAAACAGCACTCTTCCATTCCCAGAGAAAGCCACCAATCTATGGGGAGCTGCCAGGAAACATAGAGAGGAAAAATCTGGCATGAAACCAAGAGACCACACCTGCATTGGGAGGCCATCCTGGACACACAATCAAGATACAAAAGCCTGTGCTACCACCTTCGAGTCATCTGATTTACAGTTCCTGACGAGCTGCCTTCCATGTCTATGCATTGGACCTGTGATAATCTCACCACTAACCCTAAACCGAATT
Organism: Neogale vison; assembly: GCF_020171115.1. Taxonomy (NCBI): domain Eukaryota; kingdom Metazoa; phylum Chordata; class Mammalia; order Carnivora; family Mustelidae; genus Neogale; species Neogale vison. The sequence goes on from NC_058095.1 coordinate 49,710,447, forward strand.
TTTGTTTACAGACTTCGCTAAAAAAAAAAAAAAAAAAAAAAAAAACAAACATGGCTCACATGCACTCCAGGATAGGGTCCCTGGAGCCAGACCACAGGACTGTGCCTGCCATCCCCAAGGAAACGGTGCCCGTCACAGTTGCCCAAACATTCCAAATTAGGAGAAACCTGCAAGGCGCCTGAACCCTTCCCAATATTGTTCGCCGTTCTGGATGCAAATGCGTAGTCTAAATCGCCCTGCTTACCTACATCCAGACAGACAACCAAATCAATGGTCCTGAGTCAGAAGATTGAAACTTACATACCCTAGGACCTCATTGGAACCCTAGATTAGGTGTTGAGGCATCTGTCCTCAGGGGCCTGTTTTGGAATACCAACTAATGATAGAACGGGTTTTCTCTGAGCCAAACCCCAGAACATCTGTCCCCAGAAGGAAACCATGATCTTCGACCTTTGCCAGCCCTCAGTGTAGGAGAATCCTGCACAGCACCTTAGCCAACAGCCCATTCTATGATCTCCCTAGTAACAATCCAGCATTGTGACCCATCTGCAAGAGATTCCATGTCAAATCAAGGCCTTGGAACTTCGCCCCAGTGCCACCAGAATGAACCTGTCATGTTCCTCAGCTTTAAAGGTCAATGGAGATGAGCTTTCTAGGCATCCATGTCGGAGAGCTCTGCTACCCATACTTTCCACATGCGGGACCCTGGAGCAAACAAACCGGTCTCCACCTGTCAAGGAGAAGGACCTTGCAGTTTGGAGCATATCACAGGCCTTGGTGTGGGAAATCCTCCATGGGATAATGACGCCAACCCTCCTTTTGACGGTCATCATAGTCACAAACTCCAGTGTGAGCAAACATCTGACATCTGCCCTTACTTGGCTGCTGGGTATCTCGAATAAGCCGCTGCATATTGGAAGTGGATTCTGCATGGCACCGAATTCAACTGCAGCTTGTGTATACACATCCATCTTCACCCTACTGGTCCCCTAGCCGTCTTGATAGGAAATTATTGAGCAACAACGTAACATTCTGCCTGCACTATAGAAAGAAGTGCCTGGTGAATCTACCCAGAAACCCTAACATGAGGATCATCGGCTTAGCCCTCGAGGGAACCCCAATTTAAAGAGTGCCCTGGCCACTAGTGCTGTGTCTGACAGAGCATGAGCCCCGAAATAGTGTTAGCAACACAGAGAATGGGTCCCATTACCAGTATGTGAGAAAGGACATGGCCCAAGTCCGTCATCTCTACACATCCTTGGTATTCAAGCACCTGTCCTCAGACCTTTGCTGGAAACACTGCCAATGAGGTTACCTGAAGAGCAATAGAGAACTCTTCTTTCCCATGGCAGGAAGCCTGGCTGTTGGGATGGGTGCCCAACTCTCAAAGTGGGAGAAAGCTGCATGGACAATAAGACCATGCACACTCCTGAGGGCTGGCCTGGGCACAAACAGGCATTGTGTCCCTCAGCCTGAGCATGCTTTCAAACAAGCCCTCTCAATTGCACTAGCGGGATCCTGCTTTGCTTGCCTGGTATGCCCTAGGCCCAAATCCTAACATATGGTGGGATTTTGCAGGAGCCCAGACCCAGAGCCCATCTCGGGAATCCCTGTTTTGTGGCACCCCTAAGATGGAAAAGAGCACTCTTCCCTTCTCTGAAAAAAGACACCAATCTATGGAGAGCCACAGGATCCTTAGAGAGGAAAAGTCTCCCATGGTCCAATGAGAACATACCTGCATTCCCAACCCATACTGGATACACAATCCAGATAGAAAACCCTGCTGTACCGCCTTCCAGCCGCCCTATTTACTTTTCCTGACGTGTTTCCTTCTAGGTCTATGCATTGGGCCTGCGACCACCACTCCACTAACCCTAAACCGAATTCGTGTAAGCAGACTTCAATCGCAAAACCATGGCTCTCATGGCCTCCAGGATGGGGTCTCTGGAGCCACAGCACAGGACTATGCCTGCCATCCCCAAAGAAACTGTGCCCGTCACAGTTGCCCAATCCTTCCAGATTAGGAGAAAGCAACAAGGCCCTGATCCCACTCCTATATCAGCGGTCATTCTGGATGGAAATGCACAGTCTGAAAAAAGCCTGATCGCCTACATCCAGGCAAACAGCAGAGTCAATGGTCCTGAGTCAGAAGATTAAACCTGACATGCCCCTAGGACCACATTGGAACCCTCGATTAGGTTTTCAGGAATTTGTCCTCAGGGGCCTGTTCTGGATTACCAAGTTATGATACAACATTTGGGCCCTCGGCCACACAAGAGAACATCTCCTGTCCCCAGAAGGAAACCGTGCTCTTCGAACTGTGCCAATCCCTCAGGGTAGGAGAATCCTGTACGGCACCTTACCCACCAGCACATTCGAATATCTCCCTGGTAACAAACCATCATTGTGGCCTTTCTGCAAGACATTCAGTGTCAACTCAAGGCCTTGGTACTTCACCCAAAGCCACCAGAATGAACCTGTCATGTTCCTCAGCTGCAGTGGACAATGGAGGTGTGCTTTCAAGGCAGCCATGCTGGAGAGCTGTGAAACCCAAACTATATACATGGAGGACACTGGAGCAAACAAACCAGACTCCCCAACTCCAGTAGAAGAAAGTTTTGCTGTTTGGAGAATCTCACAAGCCCCAGCGTGGGACATTCTCCATGGCTTTTTGACACCACCCTTCCTTTACTCGGTCATAATAGATACAAACTCCAGTGTGAGCAGACATCTGACATCCACCCTTACTCAGGTGCTGGATATCTCGATAAAGCCACTCCACACTGGAGCAGCCTTCCGCTTGGCACTGAATTTAACCGTAGCTTGTGTTTACAGTTCTATCCTCACCCTCAAGGTCTCCATGGCCTCTGAATAAGTAATTCTCAAGCCACATCAGAGCATTGTGCCTTCCTCATAGAAGGAAGAAGTGCCGGCCAGTCTTCCAAGAAAGCCCACATGAGGATCAATCTGCTCGACCCTCGAGGGAACCCGGATTTGTAGGCTGCCCTGGCCACTAGTGCTGAGTCTGACAGAGCCTGAGCCCAAATTGCGTCAGCAACCAAGAGACCGGGGACCATATCCAGCATGTGAGACCAGCCATGGCTCAAGTCTGTCATTTCTACCCATCCTTGGTTTTCAGGCATCTGTCCCTAGACCTTTGCTGGAATCCCAGTCAATGGGGGAACCTGAAGCACAATAGAGAATTCCTCCTTCCCAATGGCAGGAAACCTGTCTGTTCGGATGTGTGTGCAACCCTCAGAGTAGGAGCCAGAGGTATCGCCAACGTGACCACGCCCACTCCTGAAGGCCGCCCTGGGATCAAACAGGCATTGTGACCCTCAGCCTGAGCATGCTTTCAAACAAGCCCTCACAGTTTCACCACCAGGATCCCACATTGTAGGCGCAGTACGCCCCTAGGCCCAAATCTTAACCCTTGGTGGGATTTTCTAGGTACACTGACCCAGTGCCCATCTATGTAATTTCTGTTTTGGGCGACCCCTAAGATGGATAGCAGCACTCTTCCCTTCCCCGAAAAAGCCACTAAACTATTGGGAGCTTCCAGGAGCCTTAGAGAGGTAAAGTCTCCCATGGACCCATGAGACCATACCTACATTCCGAGGCCTTCCTGGACACACAATCCAGATAGAAAATCCTTTGCTACTGTCTTCGAGTCACCCTAATTACAGTTCCTGAAGAACTGCCCTCCAGGTCTATGCATTCAGCATGCGATCACCTCACCACTAACCCTAACCGGAGTTTTTGTTTGCAGAATTTTCTCCCAAAACCATGGCTCAAATGCCCTGCTGGATGGGCTCTCTAGAGCCCCATCACAGGACTGTGCCTGCTATTGCCAAGGAAAATTTGCCTGTCACAGTTTCCCAAATCCTCCAGAATAGGAGACACCTGCAAGGCCCCTGAGCCCACCCCCTTATTGGAGGCTGCTCTGGTCGCAAATGTGCAGTCTGTACATCTGATCTCGTACATCAAGGCAGACGCCCACGTCAATGTTTCTGAGTCAGATGACTGAACATGACATGCTCCTAGGACCTCATTAGAACCCTAGATTAGGTTCCCAGGCAACTGTCCTCAGGAATGGGGCACAATGCTTAGTTGTTACCAGGGTGATCTTAGAATGTGCTTGGGGAGTGACTAATGTGCCCTGCAGGATTCTCCTACACTGAGGGTTTGGCACAGGTTGAAGAGCACGGTTTCCCTGGAATACCAACTTATGACAGAACATGTGGTCCCTGATCCACACAACAGTACATCTCCTGTCCCCAAAAGGAAACTGTGCTCTTGGGCCTGTGTCAAACTCTCAGGGTAGGAGAATCCTTCATGGCCACTTAGCCACCAGCACATGCTAAGATCTCCGAGGTAACAAACCAGCATTGTGACCCATCTGCAAGAGATTCAGTGTCAACTCAAGGCCTTGGTACTTCGCCCCAGAGCCACCAGAAGGAACCTGCCATGTTCCTGAGCTGCAGTGGTCATTGGGGGTGTGCTTTCCACGCATTCATGCAGAAGAGCTCGGCTCCCAATCTTTCCACATGTGGGACTCTGGAGCTAGCAAACCAGACGCCCCCCGTCTGGTAGAAGAAAACCTTGCTATTTGGAGCATCTCACAAGCCCCAGCGTGGGAAATCCTCCATGGCCTCTTGATGCCACTACTCCATTTGTCAGTCATCATAGACACAAACTCCAGTGTGAGCAAACATCTGACATCCGCCCATACTCAGGTGCTGGGTATCTCGAATTAGCCACTGCACATTCTGCTTGGCACTGAATGGAACCGTAACATGTGTTGACAATTCCATCCTCAACCTACTGGTCCCCAAGCCCACTTGATGAGGAATCTGGAGCCACAACACAGCATTCTGCGTTCCCCATAGAAAGAATATTGCCTGGACAGTCTGCCCAGGAACCCCACATGAGAATCTATCTGCTTGGCATTCGAAGGAATTCTGATTTATAGGCTGTCCTGTACACTAGTGCTGTGTCTGACACAGCCCAAGCCACGACCTAGTGTCAGCCACCTGGAGAGCGGGCCCCATATCCAGCATGTGAGACCGGCCATGGCCCAAGTCCGTCATCTCTATCCATCACTGGATTCAGACACCTTTCCCTAGACTTTTGCTGGAATACCTGCCAATAGGGGAACATGAAGCACAATAGAGAACTCCTCCTTCCCCATGACAGGAAACCTGGCAGTTGGGATGTTTGTCGAAACCACACAGTGAGAGCCAGCTTCATGAACAATGAGATCATGCCAACTCCTGAGGGCCGCCCTGGGCACAAACAGGCATTGTGACCCTCAGTCTGAGCATGCTTTAAAACAAGCCCTCTCAGAGGCACAGCCAGAATCCCGCATTGTAGGCCTGGTACTCCCCTAGGCCCAAATAATCACTCTTGGTGTGATTTTCCAGGCACCCAGTCTGAGAGCCCGTCTCTGGAATCCCTGTTTTGGGGCAACCCAATGACATAAAACAGCACACTTCCTGTCCCTGAAAAAGCCACCAAACTTGGGGAACCACCAGGATCCTAAGAGGGGAAAAATCTCCCATGCACCCATGAGACCACATCTGCATTCCGAGGCCATCCTGGACACACAAGCCAGATACAAAAGCCTGTGCTACCGTCTCCGATTCACCCTAATTACATTTCCTCATGAGCTACCCTCCAGGTGTACGTATTGGGCCTGCAATCATCTCGCCACTAACCCTAACCCAAATTTGTGCTTGCAGACGTCTTTCCCAAAACCATGGCTCACTTGCCCTCCAGGATGGTGTCGCTAGAGCAAGAGCACAGGACTGTGCCTGCCATCCCCAAGGAAACTGTGCCTGTCTCAGTTGCCCAAACATTTCAAATTTGGAGAAACCTGCAAGGCCCCAGATTCCACCTCAATATTGACGGTCCTTCTGCATGCAATGCCCAGAGTGAAACACCCTGATCACCTACATCCAGGCAGACACCCAAGTCAATGGTCCTGAGTTAGAAGTTTGAAACTTACATAACCCTAGGACCTCATTGGAACCCTAGATTAGGTTTTCAGGCATCTGTCCTCAGTGAAGTTTCTGGAATACCAACTTATGATACAACATGTGGTCCCTGAGCCCCAGAACAGAAGATATCTTGTCCCCAGAAGGAAACCGTGCTCCTCAACCTCTCCCAAACCCTCAGAATAGGAAAATCCTGCATGGCACCTTAACCAACAGCACATTCTAAGATCTCCCTAATAAGAAACCACCATTGTGACCCCTCTGCAAGAGATTCCCCTGTCAAGTCAAGGCCTTGATACTTCACCCCAGAGCGACCAGACAGATCTGCATGTTCCTCAGCTGCAATGATCAATGGAGGTGTGCTTTCCAGGTATCAATACGGGAGAGCTCTGCTACCGAAACTTTCCACATGGTGGCCCTGGAGCAAACAAACTAACTCCACTTGTTCAGTCGAAGGAAACCTTACTGTTTGAAGCATCTCACAAGCCTCAGAGTTGGAAAACCTTCATGGCCTTTTGACACCACCCCTCCATTTGTCGGTCATCATAGATACAAACTCCAGTGTGAGCAAACATCTGACATCCACCCTTAGGTACTAGATATCCTGTATAAGCCGCTGCACAAAGGAACTGCCTTCTGCATGGCACTGAATTGATCCCTAGCTTATGTTCACAGTACCATCCTCACCCTATTGGTCCCCAAGCCCTCTTGATAGGGAATTCTGGAGCTACCACGCAACATTCTTCCTTCCCCATAGAAAGAAAAAGTACATGGTGGGTCTGCCCAGAAACCCCACATGAGATTCAATCTGCTTGGCCTTCAAAAGAACCCTGCTTTATAGGCTTCCTGGCCACTAGTGCTGTGTCTGACAGAGCCTGAGAACTTACCTAGTGTCAGCAACCTAGAGAGCAGGCCCCATATCCAGCATGTGAGACTGGTCATGGACAAAGTCTGTCATCTCTACCCATCTTTGGTGTTCAGGGACCTGTCCCCAAACTTTTACTGGAATCTCTGCCAATGGTGGAACCTGAAGCACAATAGAGAACTCTTCCTTCCCATGGCAGGAAGCCTGGTGTTGGGATGAGTGTCCAACCCACAAAGTGGGAGTCAGCTGCATGGCCAATGAAACCACGCCCACTTCTGAGGGCCACGTTGTGCACAAACAGGCATTGTGACCCTCAGCCTGAGCATGTTTTCAAACAAGCCCTCTCAGTTGCACCACCAGGTTCCCACATTGCAGGCCTGGTATGTCCCTTGGCCCAAATCCTAAGCTTTGGTGGGATTTTCCAAGCTCCCTGATCCAGAGCCCATCTCTTGAATCCCTGTTTTGGGGCACGCTTAAGATGGAAAACAGCACTATTTCTTTCCCCGAGAAAGCCACCAAATAATGGGAGCCGCCAGGACATTTAGAGCGGAAAAATCTCCCATGGACCCATGAGTTCACACTTGCATTCCGAGGCCATCCTGGACACACAATCCAAATACAAAAGCCTGTGCTACCATTTCCGAGTCACCCGATTTACGGTTCCTGATGAGTTGCCCTCCAGGTCTATGCATTGGGCCTGTGATCAACTCACCACTATCCCTAAGCCAAGTTTGTGTTTGTAGACTTCTCTCCCAAAACCATGACTTACATGCCCTCCAGGATGGGATTTCTGTGGCCACAACACAGGACTGTGCCTGCCATCCCCAAGGAAACTGTACCGTCAAAGTTGCCCAAACCCACCAGATGGGAGAAATCTGCAAGGCCCTTGAGCCCATCCCAATATTGGAGGCCGCTCTGGACTCAAATGTGCAGTCTGAAACACACTGATCACCTACATCTAGACAGACACCCAAGTCAATGGGCCTGAGTCGTATGTTTGAACTTGACAAGCCCCTAGTACTTCTTTGAAAGCCTAGATTAGGTTTTCAGGCCCCTGTCCTCAGAGGCCTGTTCTGCAATACCAACTTATGATTCAACATGTGGTCTCTGAGACACGCAACAGAACATTTCCTATCCACAGAAGGAAACCGTGCTCTTGGACCTGTGTTAAACCCTCAGGGTAGATGAATCCTGCATGGCCCCTTAGACACTAGCACATTCTAAGATCTCCGTGGTAACAAACCAGCATTGTGACCCACCATCATGAGACTCCATGTCAACTCAATGCCTTGGTTCTTCACCTCAGAACCACCAGAACGAACCTGCCATGTTTCTCTGCTGCAATGGTCAATGGAGGTGTGCCTTCCAAGGCATCCATTTTAGAGAGCTCTGCTACACAAACTTTCATCATGGGGGACCTTGGAGCACACAAACCAGAATCCCCCTGTCCGGTTGAAGGAAACCTTGCTGTTTGGAGCATCTCACAAGCCCCAGCGTAGGAAATCCTCCATGACCTCTTGACACCACCCTCTATTTGTCGCTCATCAGAGAAGCAAACTCCAGTGTGTGCAAACATCTGACATTTGCCCTTACTCTGGGGCTGGATAGCTCGAAAAACCGCTGCACACTGGAACTGCCTTCGGCTTGGTAATGACTTTAACAGTTGCGTGTGTTTAACATTCCATCTTCACCCTCCTGGTCCACAAGCCCTCTTGATAGGGAATTCTGGGGCAACATCACAGCATTCTGCCTGCCCCCAGAAAGAATAATTGCCTGGTGAGTCTGCCCAGAAACCCCACATGAGGATCCACCTGCAGGGCCCTCGACGACAACCTAATATCTTAGGCCACCAGGGGAACTAAGGCTCTCTCTGACAGAGCCTGAGCCACGACCTCCAGTCAGCCACCCTGACAGTGGGCCCCATTTCCTGCAGGTGGGACTTGGTGTGGACCAAAGCTGTCATCTCTACTCAACCTGGATATTCAAGCCTTTGTGTCCAGTCCATACCTCAGATCCCTGCCTATGGGGTACCTGAAGCACAAGGGTACTCCTCCTTCCTGATGGCAGGAAATATGGCTGTTAGGATGTGTGTCCAAACCTCAGAGTGGAAACTAGCTGCATGGACACGAGGCCACGGCCACACATGGGAGCCACCCTGGGCACAAACAGGCATTGAGACTGACAGCGTGAACCTGATTCCAAACAAACCCCCACAATAGCTAGACCAGGAGCCCACAGAGTGGGACATCCAGGCCCCTAGGGGCAAATCTCACCCTCGTTGGTGTTTTTCAGTCACCTAGACCCAGAAACTGTCCCTGGAATCCCTCTTGTGGGGGTCCATTGAGATGGAAAACTGCAGTCTTCCCTTCCCCCAGAGACCGCAAATTCTTGGGAGATGGGCAGAATCCCAGAGATGAAGAATGTTCCATGGCCCCATGAATCCAGCCCTACATTTCGCAAGCGTTCTGGACACACAATCCAGACAGAAAAGTCTGCCCAATTGTCTCTATGACACCTTAATTTCACTACACAATGAGCTGCCCTCAGAGCCTGCAGATCGGGGCTGTGATCACCTCGGGCATCACCCTAACCCTAGTTCGCATTTGCAGATTTCTGTCTCCAAAACTCTGTCACACAAGCCCTCCGTGATGGGGCCTCTGGAGCCACACCGGATGACTGTGCCTACCCTCCTGAAGGAAACCTTCATTGTTGCCCAAATTCTGAAGCTTAGGAGCAAAGTACAAAGCCCCTGAGCCCACCTCAATCTCCAAGAATGGTCTGGACCCAAGTGTACATTATGACACACAGCGAGCACCTGCCTCCAGGCAAACATCTAAGTCAAAGGCTCTGAGTCAGAAGATGGAACCTGGCATGCCCCTAGGACTTCATCGATGCCCTAGCTTAGGTTTTCGGGCACCTGTCCCGAGACAACTGTTCCCCACACCGTCTTATATTTCAACATGTTGTCCCTGAGCCACACAACAGACCCCTCCTGTCCCCAGAAGGATACCTTGCTCTTGGTAGCTGTGTCCAATACTCAGTGTATTAGAATCCTGCATTGCCCTGACCATCCCAACATACCAGTGCCTCCCTGGATACAAACCAGCATTGTGATCGAACAGCATCAAACTCCATGTCAACTCAGCCCCCTTGGAACTTCACCCCAGAACTACCAGATAGAACCTGCCATATTCCTGAGCTGCAATGGTCAATGGAGGTGTGCTTTCCAGGCATCTATGCAGGAGAGCCCTGCTTCCCAAAATTTCCATATGGGGGACACTGGAGCAAACAAACCAGACTCCCCCTGTCAGGAGAAGGACACCTTACTGTTTAGAGCATCTTACAAGCAGCAGAGTGGGAAATCCTCCATGGTCTCTTGTCGCAAACCCACCATTTGACTGTCATCCTGGACACAAACACCAGTGTGAGCAAATATCTGACATCCGCCCTTACTCAGGGGCTGAATGTCTCGAATCAGCCGCTGCACACTGGAAGTGCATTCCACTTGTCACTGAATTGAACCGTAGCTTGTGTATTTAATTCCATACTTAGCCTCCTGATCCCCAAGCCCTCTTGATAGGGAATTTTGTAGACACAACGCAGCATTCTGCTTTCCCCATAGAAAGAAGAAGTGCCTGGTGAGTCTGCCCAGAAACCCCACATGAGGATCCACCTGCATGGCCCTCGATGGCACCCTAATATCTTAGGCCACCATGGGCTCTCAGGCTCTGTCTGACACAGCTGGAGACACGACCTCCAGGCAGCCACGCAGAGAGTGGGCCAAATATCCTGCAGGTGGGACGTGCTGTGGCTGGAAGCTGTCATCTCTGTTCAACCTGGGTATTCAGGCATCTTTCCTAAACTGTAGTTCAAATCCCTGCCTATGGGGGAACCTGAAGCACAGGAGTATCCTTATTCCCAATGGTAGGAAACCTGGTTGTTGAGATGGGCACTAAGACTCTGTCTGACACAGCCTGAGCCATGACCTAGAGTCAGCTTTGCAGATAGTGGGCTCCATATCCTGCAGGTTGGACTTGTCATGGCGCAAAGCCATCATCTCTACTCAACCTGGATATTAAAACATCTTTCCCAGATTGTAGCTCAAATCCCTGACTACAGAGGAACCTGAAGCACAAGAGTACTCCTCCTTCCCGAAGGCAGGAAGCCTGGCTGTTGAGATAGGTGTCCAACCCTCAGAGTGGGAACCAGCTGCATGACCTATGAGACCACAGCCACTCATAGGAGCCACTCTGGGAACAAACTTGCATTGTTACCCTCAGCGTGAGGCTGCTTTCAAACAAAACCCTTTGGTAGCTGGACAAGGAGCCCCCAGAGCGTGCCTACCACCCTAGGGCCAAACACTCACCCTCGTAGGTGTTTTCCAGGCGACCAGAAACTGTCTCTGGAATCCCTCTTTTGGGGGTTTCCTGAGACGGAAAAGGCAGTGTTCTCTTCTCCCAAAGACAACAATCTCTTGGGAGCTGAGCAGAATCTCCAGAGCTGAAGTATCTCCCATGGCGCCATGAAGCCACCACTACATTTTTGCCAAAGTCCAGGGCAAAGAAAGCAGACAGAAAAACCTGCACTACCGCCTCCATGATACCTTAACTTCAGTACACTATGAGCTTCCAACAGGGCCTGCAGATCGGTCCTATGATCACCTCAGCCCTCAACCTAACCCTAGTTCGCGTTTGCAGATTTCTGTCCCAAAGCCCTGTTCCACATGCCCATCAGGATGGGGCCTCTGGAGCCACACCAGACGACTGTGCCTACACACCCGAAGGAAACTCTGACCTTCAGAGTTGACCAAACCCTGGAGATTAGGAGCAAAGTACAAAGCCCATGAGCTTACCTAATTCCAATGAAAACATTGGATCTAAGGGTGCATTCTGACACACAATGAGCCCCTGCCTCCAGGTAGACATCCAAGTCAAAAGCCCTGAGCCAGAAGATTGAACCTGACATGCCTCTAGGACTTTATCAGTACCCTAGCTTAGATTTTCAAGTGCCTGTCCCCAGAGGCCTGTTCTTCAATACCAACTTATATTCCAACATCTGGTCCCTGAGCCACACAATAGAACCCTCCTGTCCCTTAAGGCTATCTTGCTCTAGGTAGCTGTGTCCAAGACTCATTGTAAGAGAATCCTGCATGGCCCCTGACCGCCCCAACATGCTAACGTCTCCCTGGATACAAACCAGCATTGTGATCCAACAGCATGAAACTCCATGTCAACACCGGCGACTTTGAACTTCGCCCCAGCGTCACTAGTACGAAACTGTCATTTCCTCATCTACAATGGACACTGGAGTTGTGCTTTCAAGGCATCCATGTAGGAGTGCTCTGCTCCCCAGATTTTCCACATGGGGGACCCTGGAGCATACAAACTTGGTTCCACCAGTCCATTAAGAGGAAACCTTGATGTTTGTATCATCTCACAAGCCCCAGGGTGTTAAATGCTCCACGGCATCATGACGCCTCCCCTCCATTTGTCGATCATCATAGACACAAACTCCAGTGTGAGCAAACATCTGACATCCGCCCTTACTCAGGTGCTGGATGTCTCAAATCAGCCCCTGCACACTGGAAGTGCCTTCCGCTTGGCACTGAGTTTAACCATAGCTTGTGTTAACAATTCCGTCCTCACTCTCCTGGTCACCAAGCCCTCTTGATCGTAATTCTGGAGCCACAACTCAGCATTCTGCCTCCCCCACAGAAAGAAGAAGTGCCTGGTGAGTCTGCCCAGAAACCCCACATGAGGAACCACCTGCATGGCCCTCGACAACACCATAATATCATAGGCCACCATGGGCACTAAGACTCTGTCTCACACAGCCAGAGCCACGACCTCCAGGCAGCCACGCATAGAGTGAGCCCCATATCCTGCAGGTGGGCCTGCCATGGCCCGAAGCCATCATCTCTACACAACCTGGATATTCAGACATCTGTCCCAGACCGTAGCTCAAATCCCTGCCTATGGGGGAACCTGAAACACAGGATTATTACTCCTTCCTGATGGCAGGAAACCTGGCTGTTGAGATGGGTGTCTTACCCTCAGAGTGGGAACCAGCTGCACTGCCCATGAAACCAGGGTCACTCATGGGAGACGCCCTGGGCACAAACAGTCATTGTGATTCTCAGCGTGACCCTCCTTTTGACCAAACACCATTGGTAGCTAGACCAGGAGTCCATCCAGTGGACTGGCCAGGTCCCTAGGGCCAAATCCTCACCCTCGTTTGTGCCTTCCAGGCACCCAGACCCAGAACCTGTCTCTCAAATCCCTCGTCTGTGGGTCCCCGAGACGGAAAACAGCAGTCTTCCCTTTTCCAAGAGACACCAAACACTGGAAGCTGGGCAGAAAACCCAGAGACGAAGAATCTCCCATGCCCTCATGAAGCCACCCCTACCTTTTGCGACTGTCCTGGACACACAATCCCTACAGAAAAGCCTGCACTACCACCTCCATGACACCTTAATTTCAGTACACTATGAGCTGCCCTCAGGGTCTGCTGAACTTTCTTGTGAACACCTCAGCCCTCACCCTAACACTAGTTCGCATTTGCAATTTCTGTTCCCAAAGTCCTGGCCCACACGCGGTCCAGAATGGGGCCTCTGGTCCCACACCGGACGAATGTGCCTGCACTCCTGAAGGAAACTGCCCTTCACTGTTGCCCAAACCCTGAGGATTAGGAGCAAACAAACCAGACTCCTCCTGTCAAGTAGAAGGAAACTTTGCTCTTTGGAGCATCTCACAAGCCACAGCGTGGGAAATCCTCCATGGCATCTTGACACCACCCCACCATTGTCCGTTATCATAGACACAAATTCCAGTGTGAGCAAACAACTGACATCTGCCCTTACTCGGGTGCTGGATGTCTCAAATCAGCCGCTGTACACTGGAACAGCCTTCCGCTTGGCACTGAATTTAACCATAGCTTGTGTTTACAATTCCATCCTCACCCTCCTGGTCCCCAAGCCCTCTTGATAGGGAATTCTGGAACCACAACGCAGCATCCAGCCTGCCTCATAGAAAGAAGAATTGCCTGGTGAGTCTGCCCAGAACGCACACATGAGGACCCACCTGCATGACCCTCGACGAAACCCTCATATCATAGGCCACCATGGGCACTAAGGCTCTGTCTGACATAGCTTGAGCCATGACATCCAGTTAGCCACGCAGACAGTGGGTCCCGTATCCTGCAGATGGGACCTGTCTTGGCACAAAATCAACATCTCTGCTCTACCTGATTATTCAGGCATCTGTCTCCAGAGCGTAGCTCAAATCCCCTGACTATGGGAGTACTTAAAGCACAAGAGTTCTTCTCCTTCCCGGCGGCAGGAAATATAGCCTGTGAGATGCTTGTCCAACCCTCAGAGTGGGAAACAGCTACATGGGCCTTGAGATCATGGTTACACATGGGAGTCTCCCTGGGCACAAACAGGCATTGTGACCCTCAGCGTGAGCCTGCTTTCAAACAAATGTCCTCGGTAGCTGGACCAGGAGTCCGCAGAGCAGGCCAGCCAGGTGGCTATGGCCAAATCATCTCTCTCGTTGGTGTTTTCCAGGCGCCCAGACCCAGAAACTGTCTCTGGAATATTTTTTTTTTTGTGGTTAACCTGAGACTGAAAACAGCAGTCTTCCCTTCCCCCAGGGACACCAAACTCTGGGGAGCTGGGCAGAATACCCAGAGACGAAAAATCTCCCATGGCGCCATGAAGCCAACCCTACCTTTTGCGACCATCCTGGGCACAGAATTCAGACAATATAGCATGAGCTACAGCCTCCATGACACCTTAATTTCAGTACATTATGAGCTGCCCTCAGGGCCTGCAGATCGGACCTGTGATCACCTCGGCCCTCACCCTAACTGTAGTTTGCGTTTGCAAATTCTGTCTCCAAAACCCTGACCCTCATGCCCTCCAGGATGGGGCCTCTGGAATCACAATGGAATACTGTGCCTACTCTACTGAAGGAAACTCTGCCCTTCACGGTTGCCCAAACCCTGAAGATTAAGAGCAAAGTAAAAACCCCCTGAGACCACCTCAATTTCCCAGTATGCTCCAGACCCAAGTGTACATTCTGACACATAATGAGCACCTGCCTCCAGACAGAAATCCAAGTCAAAGGCCCTAAATCAGAAGTTTTAACCTGCCATGACTATAGGACTTCATCATTACCCTAGTTTAGATTTTTAGGGGACTGTCCCCAGAGGCCTGTTCTCCAATACCAACTTATATTCCAACTTGTGGTGCTTGAGCCACACAACAGAACCCCTGCTGTCCCCAGAAGGATACATTGCTCTTGGTAGCTGTGTCCAAGACTCAGTATAGGAGAATCTTGCATGGGCCCCTGACCACCTCAACATTCCAACGTCTCCCTTGTTAAAAACCAGCATTGTGATCCAACAGCATAAAACTCCATGTCAACTCAGGCCCCTTATAACTTCATTTCAGAGCCACCAGATCGAACCTGCCATGTTCCTAAGCTGCAATGGTCAATGGAGGTGTGCTTTCCAGGCATCAATGTGGGAGAGCTCTGCTATCCAAACTTTCCATATTGGGGACACTGGAGCAAACAAACCAGACTCCTCCTGTCCAGGAGAAGGAAACGTTGCTCTTTGGAGCATCTCAGAAGACACAGAGTGGGAAAGCCTCCATGGTCTCTAGACGCCACCCCACCATTTGTCCGTCATCATAGACACAAACTCCAGTGTGAGCAAACATCTGACATCCGCCCTTACTCAGGTGCTGGGTAACTTGAATCAACCGCTGCACACTGGAACTGCCTTCCGCTTGGAACTGAATTTAACAGTAGCTTGTGTTTACAATTCACCCTCCTAGTCTACATGCCCTCTTAATAGGGAATTCTGGAGACATAACACAGCATTCCACATGCTCCATCAAAAGAAGAAGTGCCTGGTGAGTCTGCCCAGAAACCCCACATGAGGATCTACCTGTATGACCCTCAGCAACACTGTAATATCATAGGTTTCCATGGGCACCAAGGCTCTGTCTGACAGAGCCTGAGCCATGACCTCCAGTCAGCCATCCAGAGAGTGGGTCCCATTTCCTGCAGGTGTGACTTCCTGTGGCCCAAAACCAAATTTCTACTCAACCTGGATATTCAAAACTCATCCCAGACCGTAGATCAAATCCATGCCTATGGGGGAACCTGACACACAAGAGTACTCCCCCTCCCAACCCTCTGAGTCGGAAGCAGCTGCATGGCCCATGAGACCATGGTCACACATGGAAGACTCCCTGGATACAAACAGGCATTGTGATCCACAGCGTGAGCTTGCTTTCAAACAAAACCCCACAGTAGCTGGATCATGAGCACACAGAGTGGGACTACCAGGTCCCTAGGGCCACATGATCACACTTGTTCGTGTTTTCCAGGCGCCCAGACCCAAAACCTGTCTCTGGAATCCCTCTTTGGGTGTCCTCTGAGACGGAAAACAACAGTCTTCCCTTCCCCCAGAGACACCACACTCTTGGGATCTGAGCAGAATCCCCAGAGACGAAGAATTTCCCATGGCCTCATGAAGCCACCCCTACCTTTTGCGACCACCCTGGACATACACCTGACAGAAAAGCCTGTGCTACCACCTCCATGACACCTTCATTTCAGTACTCTATGAGCTGCCCTCAGGCCCTGCACATCGGGCCTGTGATCACCTCAGCCCTCACTCTAACCCTAATTAGCTTTTGCAGATTTCTGTTCCCAAATCACTGGTTCACATGCCCTCCAGAATGGGTCCTCTGGTTCCACAACAGACGACTGTCACTACGCTCCCGAAGAAAACTCTGCCCTTCACGGTTGCCCAAACCCTGAGGATTAGGAGCAAAGTAAAAATCCCCAGAGCCCACCTCAATTTCGAAGAAGGCTCTGGACCCAAATTCACGTTCAGGCACAGAATGAGCCCCTGCCTACAGACAGACATCCAAGTCAAAGGCCCTGAGTCAGAAGTTTGAGCCTGCCATGATTATAGGACTTCATCAATACCCTAGTTTAGATGTTTAGGCGCCTGTCCGCAGACACATATTCTCCAATACCAACTTACATTCCAACATGTGGTCCTTGAGCCACACAACAGAATCCCTGCTATCCCCAGAAGGATCCCTTATTCTTGGTAGGTGTGTCCATTACTCAGTGTAGGAGAGTCCTTCATGGCCCCTGACCTCCCCAACATTCTAATGATCCCTGGATACAAACCGGGATTGTGATCCAACAGCATGAAACTCCATGTCAACTCAAGTCACTTGGAACTTCGCCCCAGAGCCACCAGATCGAACCTGCCATGTTCCTCGGATGCAGTGGTTAATGAAGTTGTGCTTTTCAGGCATCCATGCGGGAGAGCTCCTCACACAAACTTTCCATATGGGGGAAACTGGAGCAAACAAACCAGACTCCCCCTGTCCAGTATAAAGAAACCTTGCTATTCGGAGCATCTCACAAGCCCCAGGGTGGGAAATCCTCCATGACCTCCTGATGCCACCCCTCCATTTGGCAGTCAATGTAGACACAAACTCCAGTGTGAGCAAGCATCCGACATCCGCCCTTACTCTGGTCCTGGATACCACGCATCAGCATCTGCACACTGGGACTGCCTTCCGCTTGGCACTGAATTGAACTGTAGATTTTGTTTACAATTCCATCTTCACCCTCCTCATCCCCAAACACTCTTGATAGGGAACTTTGGAGGACAATGCAGCATTCTGCCTATCACAAAGAAAGAAGACGTTGACTGTTGAGTCTGCCTGAAACCCCACATGAGGATCCACCTGACTGGCCATTGACAGCATCTTAATATCAAAGGCTGCTATGGGCACTCAGGCTCTGTCTGACACAGCCTGAGCCATGACCTCCAGACAGCCATGCAAACAGTGGTCCCTGTATTCTGCAGGTGGGAAATGCCATGGCCTGAAGTCATCATCTCTACTCAACCTGGGTATTCAGGCCTCTCTCCCCAGACCATAGCTCAAATCCCTGCCTATAGGGGATCATTAAGCTCAAGAATACTCATCATTGGGCGCCTGGGTGGCTCAGTGGGTTAAGCCGCTGCCTTCGGCTCAGGTCATGATCTCAGGGTCCTGGGATCAAGTCCCACATCAGGCTCTCTGCTCAGCAGGGAGCCTGCTTCCCTCTCTCTCTCTCTGCCTGCCTCTCCATCTACTTGTGATTTCTCTCTGTCAAATAAATAAATAAAATCTTTAAAAAAAAAAAAAAGAATACTCATCATTCACGATGGCGGGAAACCTGGCTGTTGAAATGGGTGTCCAACCCTCAGGGTGGGAACCAGCTATATGGCCCATGAGACCACGGCCACTCATGGGAGCCGCCTTGGGCACAAAGAGGCATTGTGACTCTCAGCGTGAGCCTACTTTCAAACAAACTCCCTCGGTAGCTAGACCTGGAGCCTGCAGAGTGGGCCTGCCAGGTTCCTAGGTCCAAATCCTCACCCACATTCGTGTTTTCCAGGTGCCCAGAACAAGGATCTGACTCGCGTTTCCATATTTCTGTCCCCAATGCCCTGGCCCACATGCCCTCAGGATGGGGCCTCTGGAGCCACACCGCACAACTGTGTCTACCCTCCTGAAGGAAACTCTATCCTCACTGTTGCCAAAACCCTGAAGATTAGGAGCAAAGTATAAAACCCCTGAGCACACCTCCATTTTGAAGAACGCTCTGGACCCATATGCGCATTCTGACACACAATGAGCACCTGCCTCTAAACAGACATCTACGTCAAAGGCCCTGAGTCAGCAGATTGAACCTGACATGACTCTAGGACTTCATAGGTACCAGAGCTTAGATTTTCAGGTGCCTATCCTCAGGGGCCTGTTACCCAATACCAACTTATATTCCAACATGTGGTCCCTAAGCCACACTACAGAACACCTCCTGTCCCCAGAAGTATACGTTGCTCTTGGTAGGTGGAACCAAGACACAGTGTAGAAGAATCCTGCATGGCCCTCTGACCACACCAATATTCTAACTTCTCCATGGATCCCTAACAAGCATTGTGATACAACAGCAAGAAACTCCATGTCTACTCAGGCTGCTTAGAACTTAGTCCCAAAGCCACCAGATCGAACCTGCCATTTCCTCAGATGCAATGGACCATGAAGGTATGCTTTCTAGGCATCGACATGGGAGAGCTCTGCTACCCAAACTTTCCATATGAGGGACCCTGGAGCAAACAAACCAAAATCCCCATGTCCAGTAAAAGGAAACCTTGCTGTTTGGAGCATCTCACAAATCACAGCATGGGAAATCCTCCATGGCCTCTTGTGCCACCCCTCCACTTGTTGGTCATCATAGACACAAACTACAGTGTGAGCAAACATCTGACATCTGCTCTTACTCAGGTGCTGGATAGCTCAGCCTTATGATTGGCACTGGATTGAACTATAGTTTGTGTTTACCATTCCATCCTTACCCTCCTGGTCCCTAAGGCCTCTTGATAGGGAATTATGAAGCCATGATGCAGCATTTTGCCTGTCCCACAGAAAGAAGTGCCTCGTGAGTCTACAAGAAAACCCACATGAGGATCCACTTGCATGAGCCTTGACGGAACCTTAATATCATAGGTCACTGAGGGCACCCAGGCTCTGTCTGACACAGCCTGAGTCACAACCTCCACTCAGCCATGCAGACAGTGGGCCCCATATTCTGCAGGTGGGACCTGTTTTGGCTTGAAGCCCTCACATCTACTCAACATGGATATTCAGACATCTCTCCCTAGACCATAGCTCAAATCCCTGACTATGGGGAAAACTGAAGCACAGGAGTACTCCTCCTTCCAGATGGCAGGAAACCTGGTTGTTGGCATGGGTGTTCACCGTCCGAGTGTTAACCAGCTGCATGGCCCATGAGGCCACGGTCACTCATGGGAGCCACCCTGGGCACAAACAGGCATTGGGACCCTCAGCCTGAGCATGCTTTCAAACAAGCCCTCTCAGTAGCACAATCAGGATGCCACATTGAAGGCCTGGTATGCCCGTAGTCACAAATACTAACCCTTGTTGGGATATTCCAGGGGCCCAGACCCAGAGCCTGTTTCTGGAATCCCTGTTTTGGGTCACTCCTAAATGGAAAACAGCACACTTCACTTCCCCAAAAAAAGTCACCAAACTATTGGGAGCTGCTAGGATCCTGAGAGGAAAAGTCTCCCATGTACCCATGACACAACATCTGCATTCCGAGGCCATCTGGGACAAGAGTCCAGATATAAAAGCTTGTGCTACTGCCTCGCATCACGCTAATTACAGTTCCTGACGAACTGCCTTCCAGGTCTATGCTCTGGGCCTATGACCACATCGCCACTAACCCTAACCCTAGTTTGTGTTTGCAGACTTCTCTCTCAAACCATGGATCACATTCCCTCCAGGATGGTGTCTCTGGAGCCACACCACAGGACTTTGCCTGCCATATCCAAGGAAAATTTGCCCAACCCACTTGCCCAAACCCTCCAGATTAGAAAAACCTGCAAGGCCCCTGAGCCCACCCCAATATTGGAGGCTGCTCTAGACGCAAATGCGTAGTCTGAAACGCCCTTAGTCCCGACATCTAGGCAGACAATCAAGTCAATGGTCCGGAGTCTGAAGATTGAAACACACATGCCCCTAGGACCTCATTGGAACCCAATTAGGTTTTCATGCATCTTTCCTCAGAGACCTGTTCTGGAATACCAACTTATGATACAACATATGTTCCCTAAGCTGCACAGCAGAAAAACTCCTGTCCCCAGAAGGAAAACGTGCTCTTGGACCTGTGTCAAACCCTGAATTTAGGAGACTCCTGAATGGCACTTTAGCCACCAGTACAGTCTAAGATCTCCCTGGTAACAAACCAGCATTGCAACCACTGTGCAAGACATTCCATGGCAACTCAAGGCCTTGGTACTTCATGCCAGAGCCACCAGAACAAAACTGCAATGTGCCTCAGCTGCGTGGTCCATTGAGATACACTTTCCGGACATCCAAGCAAGAGAGCTCTGTTACCCAGAGTTCCATATGGGGGACCCTGGAGCTAAAACGCCAAACTCCAACTGTCCAGTAGAAAGAAACCTTGCTGTTTGGAGCATCTCACAAGCCTCAGCGTGGGAAATCCTCCATGGCCTCTGGATACCAACCCTCCATTTGTTGGTCATCATAGACACAAACTCCAGGGTGAGCAAACATCTGACATCCACCCTTACTGACATGATGGATATCTCGAATAAGAAGCAGCCCATTTGTACTGCCTTCTGTCTGGCACTGAATTTAACTGTAGCTTGTGTTTACAATTCCATCCTAACCCTACTGTCCCCAGGCCCACTTGATAGGGAATTCTGGAGCCACAATGCAGCATTCTACCTTCCTCATAAATAGAAGAAGTGCCTGGTGAGTCTGCCCAGGAACCCCAAATGAGGATCAATGTACTCCTGCCTTGAGGGAACCCTGATTTATAGACTGCCCTGGCCACTAGTGCTGTGTCTGACAGAGCCTGAGCCCCGACCTCATGTCAGCCTTCCAGACAGCGGGGTATGAATCCAGCATGTAAGACCGTCCATGGCCCAAGGCCATCATCTCTACTCATCCTTGGTATTCAGGCATTTGTCAACAGACCTTTGCTGGAATCCCTGCCAATGGGGGAACCGGAAGCACAATGGAGAACTCCGCCTTTCCCATGGCAGGAAACCTGGCTGTTGGGATGGGTGTCTAACCCTCAAAGTGGGAGCCATCTACATGGCCAATGAGACCACGCCCACTCCTGAGAGCCGCCGTGGGTACAAACTGGCATTGTGACCCTAAACGTGAGCATGCTTTCAAACAAGCCCTCTCAGTTACACCACCAGGATACCACATTGTAGGCCTTGGGTGCCCCTGGGCCCAAATCATAACACATTGTTGGATTATCCAGGAGCCCAGACACAGAGACCGTCTCTGGAATCCCTGTTTTGGGACACCTCTAAGATGGAAAACAACACTCTTCCCTTTCTGGAAAAAGCCACCAAACCATTGGGAACTTCCAGGATTCTTTGAGAGGAAAAACCTCTCATGGATTCATGAGACAACACCTGCATTCTGAGGCCGTTGTGGACTCACAGTCCAGATATAAAAGCCTGTGTGATCACCTAGAGTCACCCTAATTACAATTCCTGACATTCTGTCCTCCAGGGCTATGCACTGGGCTTGTGATCACATAGCCACTAACCCTAACTCAAGTTTGTGTTTGCAGACTTCTCTCTCAAAACCATGGCTCTCATGGCCTCCAGGATCTGATCTCTGGAGCCACACCACAGGACTGTATCTCCATCCCCAAGAAATCTTTAGCCGTCACAGTTGCCCAAACCCTCCAGATTAGGAGAAAATTAGGAGTAAATGTGAGTCTGAAACACCCCGATCACCTCCATCAAGGCAGACACCCAAGTCAATGGTCCTGAATCAGAAGATTGAAACTGACATGCTCCTAGGACATCACTGGAACCCTAGATTAGGTTTTCAGGCATCTGTCCTCAGAGGCCTGTTCTGGAATACCAACTTAGGATACAACATGTGTTCCCTGAGCCACACAACAGAACATCTCCTCTCCCTAGAAGGAAACTGTGCCCTTCGACCTGTGTCAAACCCTCAAGTTGTGAGAATCCTGCATGGCCCCTTATCCAACAGCACATTCTAAGATCTCCCTGGTAACAAACTAGCATTGAGACCCATCAGCAAGAAATGCGAAGTCTTCATGTGAAGTCAAGTGAATTATCCAACCACATCACAGCATTCTGTCATCCCCAT
Source organism: Neogale vison (assembly GCF_020171115.1). Taxonomy (NCBI): domain Eukaryota; kingdom Metazoa; phylum Chordata; class Mammalia; order Carnivora; family Mustelidae; genus Neogale; species Neogale vison. Next base: position 49,733,083 of record NC_058095.1, read on the forward strand.
AGAAAGAAGTGGTACCTGGTGAGTCTGTCCCGAAACCCCACTTGAGGATCAATCTTCTCGGCCCTCGAGGGAACCCCGATTTATAGGCTGCTTTGGCCACTAGTTCTTTGTCTGACAGAGCCTGAGCCCCAACGAGGTGACCTCCTCCCAGAGAGCAGGGCCCATACCCAGCATTTGAGACCGGTCATGGCTCAAGTCCATCATCTCTACCCATCCTTGTTATTCAGGCATCTCTCCCCAGTCCTTTCCTTGAATCCCTGCAAATTGGGGTGTTAGGTTCCATAATCAAAGGAGAAGGACTGAAACAGAGTGAAGGCCAAGCAAAGCTTTATTTCGTGTCAAGCATCGAGAATCAAACTGACTGGTCAGGGCCGTCTCTTGCAAAGAGGCGACCCCTCCCAGGCTCACAGACTAACTTTCATAGAGGTAGTTTAGGCAGGCTATACACAGGTGGCCAATGAGATTGCAGTACACAGAGAGTACTGCACATGCCTGGTATGTCTGCCTCACACAGAAAAAAAAAAAAAAGTTAAGTAACACACGTGTGCCAACTGAATTTCAATTTACCCTAGGAGATATATGCGTGCCCCACTGATTGGATGTCTTCATCTGGACTGACCCACCTTAGTATCAAGGCTCTGTAATTAAGTTCCTCTGGGAGGGGCAGGGTCAATCTAAGTTTAGTGCATAGGGTCAATCTACGTTCACTACATAAACACAAAATGACACCCTCTGGCCAACCAGGCCCTTACATTCCCTCTTTTCTTTGGAGGTTAGTCAAATCCTTGACTTTTCAGCCAGCTCTATGTTTTCTGGCTTTAAGGGGTTATATTGTGCATGTAAGTCTAACATTTTTATCGCTCTAGTTTTCTTTTGTACAAATGACACTAGTGCACAGTCAGCTGATGAGTTAGCCATTTACCGCTTCATCTAATTTCCTACCTATACTTTACCTAAACAGGTAACAATAAGAGCAACAATAAACTCATAGACTTTTGAGTCTTACTTTAGTCTCTGGTCAGCGGGGTCCATTGGCTGAGGCTTCCACCTCTGGGGGGCATCTTCATCCTCAGCTCGTTTGATGTGACCCTCGTGAATCCAGGCCCTGATGCCTTCTACTTTTATTGTTTTGGGGGTGGTCAGGATAACAGTATATGGTCACTTTCAGCGAGGCCCCAAGTTCCCCACTTGATAGAGACATATGCAATCCAAGTCCTTGGGTTGTTAAGGATGTGGCTCCATCTCCAACTCCATCCCGGTGTGGGGAATCCAGATCCCAGCATAGGCTTTTTTTTTTTTAAGACATACTGTAATGCCTGCAGTGACTGGAATACATACTGATCAGTAATTTCTGCTAGGGCAACCTCTTGTAGTCGAGGACAGAGCGGGGGGGGTCGAAAACATTATTTCAAATGGGGTCACCTTGTTCAAATAGGGTGTACATCGTGCCCTGAGGAGGGCGAAGGAAGGAGATCCAGCCATCCACCGCCAGTCTCCAGAATTGTTTTTATCAAGGTCTCTTTAATAATCCGGTTTATTCTCTCTACTTGCCCAGAACTCTGGGGCCGATAGGCACAATGTAGTTTCCAAATTGTGCCCATCGCCTTGGCCAATGTCTGTGAGACTGAGCTCACAAATGCAGGGCCATTGTCTGACTGAATCGTGAGAGGCAGCCCAAACCTAGGAATTATTTCTTCTAGTAACCTTTTTTTGCCTACCACTCCTGTTGTCACACGTTTGGTACCTGGAATTGCTTGCTTATAAATTGCTTGAGTTTGTGTATCCCCAAATAAGTACCCTGATGTATCCGATCTATTATCATCTTACCTAGACTTTGAAGAAAAATTAAATTTTCTCTTTTAGTCTTAGCCCAGTCTCCTTCATATTCTAATTTATCCCATTTTGGTAAATACTTTAAATCTTCCTTTGAATAGTCCAGTTTTTCTGGTAAGGCTAGAGACAGGAGTGTAACCAGCTCTTGCACTGTTTTTCAGGCTGCTTGCTTTGCAGCTTGATCTGCTAAGTGGTTTCCTTTAGAAATCAGATCAGTCCCCTTATGGTGTCCTGGACAATGTGGATGGGCTTGGTAACATGTGGGGTGGCCAATGCTGGGGCACTCATTAAAGTTGTTTGTAATTCCTTAAATGCTCCTTCTGCCTCAGCTGTCCACTCTATCCTAGTGAGCCCTCCTCTGGCCAGTTCATAGAGAGGTCAGGCATTCTCCGCAAACCATGGTATCCACAGCCTACAGCAGCACACTATCCCAAGAAACTCCCTCACATTTCAGGACATGGTGGGGTGGGTGTATCTCTAAACCTAACCCTAACCCTAACCCTAACCCTAAAGGTAACCCGGCCAGCACATGGGCATAGAAGAGGCCCTTGGACCTCAACATTTGGAAGCCCCGGGAAGTCTGTGTCTCCAAGGTCAGAAGCCATGCACTGCAACCTTGCCAAAAGGGATGGGACACAGGCAGGAGGAGGGTGGCTTTGCCTGGATCCCAGAGCAGATCCAGGCCTCTCTGGGCCGTGTTCCATTCCCCCGCCCAGCCACAGTCACACCCGTGTCTTGCCAAGTGTGTGCAATAGCCTCCTGATAGAGCGGGGATGGAATGTATGGAGAGGTTCTACACCTGATGGCATCCTTAGAATTAGGAAGCCAGAACACCCCCAATGTGCAGACGGGGAGACTGGGGAGACGCTGAGAGACACAGGGTGTGTGTAGGCACACAGTCCTGGACAGGAGCAGAAGCCCGGTCTGAACCCAGCTCTGTGCCCTCCCAGCGGGGACAACAGCTGCACCCAGGCCAACCAGGGGCTGGGCGGAGGCTGTGTGGGGCTCACTGGATGGACAGGGCATGGGGAGGAGGGTGAGTCTTGAGTAGCTGGGGGAGGGGCAAACTCGGGGAGATCTAGTGGGAGCAGGAAGTGCGGTAAGGAGCCCCCAGGCAGTGGTGACCTCACTTCCCTGATGAGAGAGCCCAACAGAATTGGAATCCACGTATCCAGACACCCACATTCCAGAGAAAAAACCCCTGCCCAGCTCATTTCTAGGCACATCCTGAAGGAAGCGACAAGTTCTTCTGCTGTCTACCGAAGCCCAGAGGATGTAGGCAAAGGAGAGCTCGCCAGAAAGAGACGACCTTCACTGGGCAGGTCATGTCAGGCTTCCACGACGCCTCTGGCCCTTTAGCAAAAAGAATCAAAAGGTGACACAGGGGGGCTCAGAGTCAGAGAGTCCAACACCTTCAGATCAACAGGTGTATACCGGGGGGACAAGATGGCGGGGTACTAGGAAGAGGCGTCTTTTCACCTGGTACCCCAAAGTGAGCTGATTACCTACCAAAGAACTCCGATCACCCATGAAATCAGCCTGAGATCAGAATTATACATGTCTGGATCTCTACAGGGGCAGAAGACGCCAGTGAGCAGGTAAAGCGGAATGGGAACAGCGGACTGATATCGGAAGATAAACAAAAGGGGGAGGGAGCCACCAGAGGCGACCGGTGGGAAAGTAATACCCCGATAGGAGCGAGAGTGCCCTGCGTCTGGGGACCAGCATTAACTTGGAGACTGGTTGAAAGCACTCCAAAAGAGCAAAGGATTGCGGGGGCAAATTGTGGGAATCGGGGCGGCTAGGGACAGGGGCTTAACTCCCCGGTCCCAGACGGTCTCCCCGGCGCGGAGGCAGAGAGAGTGCGGCGGAGAAACCGGCTCCTGGTCCCTAAGCTGCCAGCGCGCCCCAGAGCGCAGGGGTTCCGGCTCCTGAGGGGATGGGAGCTGCGCCAGTCTGCAGAACGCGGGCTAGCCCTACCACAAAGCTTGAGATGTGCGCGCACATCCCTCCAGCTCTCCTGGGTTTCGAAGGCCCTGGAGCGCTTCTTGACCCGCGCCATTGTTTCAAAGTCTAAGCCGCGCGCGCGCGAAACTCTTCCCCGGACAGAGGCGCGCAAAAGCCCAGCCTGCGGCTTCCGGACCAGCGCCCCGTTCTCAGTGCCCCAGACGCGCGCCCGACCCACAGCCGCCTCTGAAAAGAGGTGCGCGCAAGCCGGGCACTCAAAGCCCGGGCCGGCGGCAAAATCTTAGTTTGCGATCGCTGCTTGGAACCTCTCTGGCGGTCAGGAGCTCCCAGAGAGCCGCCACTGCCTTGGCTTTGGGGACGACCAAAAGATCCTGCACCCCAAGGGTCTTTAACTTGGAACCTGCACTGCCAGCGTCCAAGGGGGAATTTATTCAGCTTCTGCACCCAGACTGAGGCTTCTCTCTGAGATGGAGATCAGGAAGTGTTCCAGGGTGCACCTTGACTGCACCAGAGTTGATACATCCAGCTACATCTGTTCAGTCTTCTCCCACCAAAATGACTAGGAGGATGAATGCCCAACAGAAGAAAAATACAGAGGATGGACCTTCTGCAACAGAGCTAACGGCTATCAACATAGACAATATGTCGGAAAGAGAATTCAGGCTAACAATTATCCAGGCAATAGCTAGGTTGGAGAAAGCCATGGATGACCAAACAGAATTGATTAGGGCCGAACTGAAAGCGACCAGACAGGATGTTCACAATGTTAGGGCGGAGCTTAAAGCTACCAGGGAGGAGGTCCACAATGCTCTCAATGAGTTCCAATCCAATCTAAACTCTCTCAAAGCTAGGGTAACTGAGACAGAAGATAGAATTAGTGATCTGGAAGACAAACAGATAGAGAGAAAGGATCAGGAGGAAGCCTGGAACAAACAGCTTAGATCCCACAAAAGCAGAATCAGGGAAATAAATGATGCCATGAAGCGTTCCATCGTCAGAATTATTGGAATTCCTGAAGGGGAGGAGAAAGAAAGAAGTCTAGAAGATATCGTGGAACAAGTCCTTCATGAAAATTTTCCGAATCTCGAGAATGAAACCAGCGTTCATGTACAAGAGGCTGAACGGTCTCCACCCAAGATTATACACTCCAAAAAAACATCACGACACCTGATAGTCAAATTGAGGAATTATAATTGTAGGTATAATCTCTTGAAAGCCGCCAGGGCAAAGAGGCTCCTTACTTACAGAGGGAAGCCCATCAGAATAACGTCAGACCTGTCCACAGAGACCTGGCAAGCCAGAAGAGGCTGGCAAGATATATTCAGGGCACTAAATGAGAAGAACATGCAGCCAAGAATACTTTATCCAGCAAGACTGACATTCAAAATGGATGGAGAGATAAAGAGTTTCCAAGACCGGCAAGGCTTAAAAGACTATGCAACCACCAAGCCGATACTGCAGGAAATATTAAGGGGGGTCCTATAAAAGAGGAAAAATCCCAAGAATAGCATTGAACAGAAATATAGAGACAGTCTACAGAAAGAAAGACTTCAAAGGTAACTCGATGTCAATAAAAACGTATCTATCAATAATCACTCTCAATGTGAATGGCCTAAATGCACCCATAAAACGGCACAGGGTTGCAGATTGGATAAAACGACAGGACCCATCCATATGCTGTCTACAAGAGACCCATTTTGAACCTAAAGATATACGCAGACTGAAAGTGAAGGGGTGGAGAAGCATCTTTCATGCCAATGGGACTCAAAAGAAGGCTGGGGTAGCGATTCTCATATCAGATAAATTGGACTTCAAACTAAAGACTGTAGTCAGAGATACAGAAGGACACTACATAATCCTTAAAGGGACTATCCACCAAGATGATCTAACAATTGTAAATATCTATGCTCCCAATATGGGAGCAGCCAATTACATAAGAAAACTGTTAATCAAGATAAAGAGTCATATTGATATGAATACACTAATCGTAGGAGATCTTAACACGCCTCTTTCAGAATTAGACAGATCATCGAAGCAGAAAATCAATAAAGAAACAAGAGCATTGAATGACACATTGGACCCGATGGACCTCATAGATATATACAGAACATTCCACCCTAAAACAGCAGAATACTCATTCTTCTCAAGTGCACACGGAACCTTCTCCAGAATAGACCACATACTGGGTCACAAATCAGGACTCAGCCAATACCAAAAGACTGAGATGATTCCCTGCATACTATCAGATCACAATGCTTTGAAACTGGAGCTCAATCACAAGGAAAAGTTCCGAAGGAACTCAAACACCTGGAAGCTAAAGACCACCTTGCTTAAGAATGCTTGGATCAACCAGGAGATCAAAGAAGAACTGAAACAATTCATGGAAACCAATGAGAATGAAGACACTTCGGTCCAAAACCTATGGGATACAGCAAAGGCGGTCCTAAGGGGAAAATATATAGCCATCCAAGCCTTGCTGAAAAAAATTGAAAAATCCAGAACACACCAGCTTTCTCTACACCTTAAAGAACTGGAGGATCAACAACAAATCAAACCAACTCCACACATAAGAAGGGAAATCATCAAGATTAGAGCTGAGATCAATGAGGGAGAAACCAGAGATACAGTAGAACGTATCAATGAAACTAGAAGCTGGTTTTTTGAAAGAATCAATAAGATCAATAAGCCACTGGCTACACTAATCCGAAAGAAAAGAGAGAAATCCCAAATTCATAAAATTATGAATGAAAAGGGAGAGATCACAACTAACGCCAAGGAAGTAGAAACAATCATCAGAAGTTATTACGAACAGTTATATGCCAATAAGCTTAGCAACCTAGATGAAATGGATGCATTCCTGGAAAAATATAAACTACCAAAATTGAACCAGGAAGAAATCGACAACCTGAATAGACCGATATCTAATAACGAGATTGAAGCAGTGATCAAAAACCTCCCAAAAAACAAGAGCCCAGGACCTGACGGATTCCCTGGGGAATTCTACCAAACCTTCAAAGAAGAAATAACACCTATTCCCCTGTAGCTGTTTCAAAAAATTGAAGCAGAAGGAAAACTTCCAGACTCTTTCTATGAAGCCAGCATTACCCTGATCCCCAAACCAGGCAAGGACCCTACAAAAAAGGAGAATTTCAGACCAATATCACTGATGAATATGGATGCTAAGATTCTCAACAAGATCCTAGCTAACAGGATCCAACAGCACATTAAAAAGATTATCCACCATGATCAGGTGGGATTCATCCCTGGGCTACAAGGATGGTTCAACATTCGCAAATCAATCAATGTGATACAACAAATTAATATGAGAAGAGAGAAGAACCACATGGTCCTCTCAATTGATGCCGAAAAAGCATTTGACAAAATCCAGCATCCGTTCCTGATTAAAACGCTTCAATGTATAGGGATAGAGGGAACATTCCTGAACCTCATCAAATCTATCTATGAAAGAACCACAGCAAATATCATCCTCAATGGGAAAAAGCTTGCAGCCTTCCCATTGAGATCAGGAACAAGACAAGGATGCCCACTTTCACCACTCTTGTTCAACATAGTATTAGAAGTCCTAGCAACAGCAATCAGACAACAGAGAGAAATAAAAGGTATCCAAATTGGTAATGAAGAAGTCAAACACTCTCTCTTCGCAGATGACATGATTCTTTATATGGAAAACCCAAAAGACTCCACCCCCAAACTACTAGAACTCATACAGCAATTCAGCAGCGTGGCAGGATACAAAGTCAATGTGCAGAAATCAGTGGCTTTCTTATACACTAACAATGAAAATACAGAAAGGGAAATTAGAGAATCGATTCCATTTACTATAGCACCAAGAACCATAAGATACCTGGGAATAAACCTAACTAAAGAGGTAAAGGATCTATACTTGAGGAACTATAGAACACTCATGAAAGAAATTGAAGAAGACAGAAAAAGATGGAAGACCATTCCATGCTCTTGGATCGGAAGAATAAACATTGTTAAAATGTCTATACGGCTTAGAGCAATCTATACTTTTAATGCCATTCCGATCAAAATTCCACCGGCATTGTTCAAAGAGCTGGAGCAAATAATCCTAAAATTTGTATGGAATCAGAAGAGACCCCGAATCGCTAAGGAAATGTTGAAAAACAAAAATAAAGCTGGCGGCATCACCTTACCTGATTTCAAGCTTTATTACAAAGCTGTGATCACCAAGACAGCATGGTACTGGCATAAAAACAGACACATAGACCAGTGGAACAGAGTAGAGAGCCCTGATATGGACCCTCAACTCTATGGTCAATTAATCTTCGACAAAACAGGAAAACATATACAGTGGAAAAAAGACAGTCTCTTCAATAAATGGTGCTGGGAAAACTGGACAGCTATATGTAGAAGAATGAAACTCGACCATTCTCTTACACCGTACACAAAGATCAACTCAAAATGGATAAAAGACCTCAACATGAGACAGGAATCTATCAGAATCTTAGAGGAGAACATAGGCAGTAATCTCTTTGATATCAGCCACAGCAACTTCTTTCAAGATACGTCTCCAAAGGCAAAGGAAACAAAAGCGAAAATAAACTTCTGGGACTTCATCAAAATCAAAAGCTTCTGCACAGCAAAGGACACAGTCAAAAAAAACAAAGAGGCAACCCACGGAATGGGAGAAGATATTTGCAAATGACAGTACAGACAAAAGGTTGATATCCAGGATCTATAATGAACTCCTCAAACTCAACCCACACGAAACAGACAAACACATCAAAAAATGGGCAGAAGATATGAACAGACATTTCTCCCATCAAGACATACAAATGGCTATCAGACACATGAAAAAATGCTCATCATCATTAGCCCTCAGGGAGATTCAAATGAAAACCACATTGAGATATCACCTTACACCAGTTAGAATGGCCAAAATTAACAAAACAGGAAACAACATGTGTTGGAGAGGATGTGGAGAAAGGGGAACCCTCTTCCACTGTTGGTGGGAATGCAAGTTGGTGCAGCCTCTTTGGAGAACAGTGTGGAGATTCCTCAAGAAATTAAAAATAGAGCTTCCCTACGACCCTGCAATTGCACTCCTGGGTATTTACCCCAAAGATACAGATGTCGTGAAAAGAAGGGCCATCTGTACCCCAATGTTTATAGCAGCAATGGCCACAGTCGCCAAACTATGGAAAGAACCAAGATGCCCTTCAACGGATGAATGGATAAGGAAGATGTGGTCCATATACACTATGGAGTATTATGCCTCCATCAGAAAGGATGAATATCCAACTTTTGTAGCAACGTGGACGGGACTGGAAGAGATTATGCTGAGTGAAATAAGTCAAGCAGAGAGAGTCAATTATCATATGGTTTCACTTATTTGTGGAGCATAACCAATAGCATGGAGGACAAGGGGCGTTAGAGAGGAGTAGGGAATTTGGGTAAATTGGAAGTGGAGGTGAACCATGAGAGACTATGGACTCTGAAAAACAGTCTGAGGGGTTTGAAGTGGCGGGGGGCTGGGAGGTTGGGGTACCAGGTGGTGGGTATTATAGAGGGCACAGCTTGCATGCAGCACTGGGTGTGGTGAAAAAATAATGAATACTGTTTTTCTGAAAATAAATAAATTGGGGAAAAAAAAGGTGTATACCTAGTTCTCCTCCCCGTGTGTGTGTGTGCGTCTGTGTGTGTGTGTGTGTGTGTGTGTGTGTAAAGAGAGCTCATCGGGGGAGGGGACAACCTGAGGAGGAGCAGGATGATGAAGGGTCAGATGCCTGGTGGGCAGGTTATGTCCATGCCACAGGTTAAGGCTGGCTAGGTGTGATAGGGTGTGGGGGATGCAAACTTCTGTCCAGGGTTTATCCTGAGACACGGGAGGGACAGATCAATGACCCAGAGTGGGGCTAATCCTAACACTAACCCCTATCACTGACAATGACCCTGACTGAGAGTCTGACCCAAACCCTAATCGAAGCCCTGATCCTGACCCTGACCTTGACCGTGATCCTGACCCAAATGATAACCCTAATTCCTAGCCTGATGCTGCCCGTTATCCGGACCCTGAACTTAAACCTAACCCTGACCTTACCCTAACCCTGACTCATCCCTAAATGTGACCCTGACCCTGACGATAATAGTAACCCAGACCCTCACCTAACCCTGACCCTAACCCTAACCCTGACCCCTACCTTATCCCTAATGCTAACCCTGACCCTAACGAAGTCTAACCCTAAACCTGACGCTAACCCTAACCCTAAACTAAACCGTAACCCTAACACTAACCCCTAACCCTGACCTGGACCCTGACTGTGAGCCTGACCCTAACCCTAATCCTAGCCCTGACCCTGACCCTGACCGTGAGCCTGACCCGAACACGAACCCTAAACCTAAGCCTGATGCTGACCCTGATCGGACCGTGAACATAAACCTAACACTGGCCTTACCCTAACCCTGACCCAGATCCTAACCATGACCCTGACCCTGACCCTGACCTAAACATGACCCTACCCTAACCCTGACCGTGACAGTGAGCCTGAACCTAACCCTATCCCTAATGGTAACCCTAACCCTGACCCTAATACGGACCCAGAACCTAAACCCAATGCTGACCATAACCGTAACACTAACCCCTACCTTACACAAACGCTAACCCTGACCCTAACGCTGTCTAAACCTAACGCTAAACATAACCCTACTTCTAACCCTAACACTAACTCCAAACCCAAACCTTTCCCCTGAACCTATCCCTGACCCTAACCCTAACCCGATCCCTAACCCTGACCGAAACCTAACCCTGACCCTGACCGGAACCTTGTCCCTAAACCAAAACCTGACCCTGAACCTAAATCTAACCCTGGACCTGACCTTCCCCCTGACCCTGACCCTGACCCTGAACCTGATACTAAACCTAACCCTCATCCTAACACTGACCCTGACTCTGACCCTGACCCTAACGCCAACCCTGACTCTGTATGTGAGCCTGACCCTAAACATAACCATAAATGTAAACCTGACCCTGACCCTAACACGAGCCATGATCCGAAACCTAATGGTGACCCTAAAACCAAAACTAACACCTAACCCTAACCCTGACACTGACCCAAACCCTGTCTTAAACTAACCCTCAACCTAACTCTAACCCTAACTGTAACCCCTAACTTTAACCCTATCACTGACACTATCCCTCACCTGACCCTATCCCAACCCTGAACTTTGCCTAACCCTGACCCTGACCCTAACCTTGAAAGTAAACCAAACACTGACGCTGACACTAAACTGAACCCTGGCCCTGAACTTAACCCTGACATTGGCCCTGACCCTAAACCTAAACCTGACCCTAACTCTAATTCTAACCCTAACCCAACCCTGACCCTGACCCTAACCCTAACTGTAACCCTCACCCTAACCCAAAACCCCAACCCAAACCCTGAACTTCCCTGTCCTCCTTCCCATCCACAGACTCAAGCCAGGGCTAAATGCAAGGACAGACTGGACCTCTGTCCCAGGGAACAACAAGGAAGACAAAGCAGAGGGAGAGAGAAGTTGAAGGGGTCCACTGATTTCGTGCCCCGACTTGGCCTCTACTGATGTCTCCAAGTCCTCTGGCTCAACCCCACCTTGAGCAGGACCCTGGGCGGGATTCTGAATTCCAGGCAAGCTGGGTGGGGGGTACTCGATGACCTTTGGATCCCTAGATGTCCAACCCGCCTGGTCATGCACCCTGAGCCTTGCTCCCAGGATAGGCATGGTTCCGGTGCTCAGCAGACTTTGGGGCCACAGAGCACCTGACAGTGGTGAGGGAACATGGGAGACCAGTCAAAGACAGCGCCATGGTCCCATACACATCCACCACAAGGCTGGGTCATGGTACAGGTGCTGTGTGCAGGTCTCCTGTGCACACCTGGCCCTCACAGAATGGAGGTCTTTGGTGCACCTTTCCTCCGCCTCCACCTACCCCTGGAGGAATGACCAGGTTCAAGCATTTCCACGTCCATCGCTTAGGGACAGTTGGGAATCTGCAGTCAAGAGAGGCAGCGACTGGCCCAGGACAAAATATGGGTACAGAGTCCAAGGAGCAGACTTTCCCTCCAGTCCTAGGCAATCCCTGACCCTCCTATGAGGTTTCCTTGGGGGGTGAGAGCTCCTCAGTTCCTTGGGGAGAGCTATCCACACCATCCAATGTGGGGACATGACCTCGGGCATCCCCAGACAGCTAGAGGCATACGTGTTGCAGCTCACACATGCACACACACACACACACACACAAACACACACACACACACACCCTTCTGCCCAGCTAGAGATCAGAGGTGGAGACACCCTGGGAAAATGGTGGGTAACAAGGGGGAAAGAAGAAAGAGGTTGGAAACAGCTCGGCCATGGTGTCAGGGGCATCAGGTCTTCAGGCCTGGTCCGAGATCCAAAGAATTGGGAGGGGATACAGGATGGGATGGTGGACAAGGGGTTCCCAAGGGGCCCAGGGGCTTTGCCAGGGCAATGGGTGGGGACAGTTTCTGGGACCTGGTGTCCATCACCACCCTGGACTACTGGAAGTAGGAAGAGGTAACCCCCCCAGTGTGGACAGGGCTACAACACCGAAGGCCTCCCCTTACTCTTCTATTAATGGGGCCATAGAGACAGGGTGTCCCTAGTCTCCCACAGGCTTGTAGAAGAGCCTGTTGGCCTTGAATCTCTATCTGAGACCCACTGTTCAGCCAGTATTGGGAAATGATTTGTACTCCCTTGAGGTCCTTCTGATCAGAAGGCAGCCTGGGGGCTTGGGGGGGTTGACATTGTGGGCTTGCAGAATGTGGCAGAGCACTAGGCCCCTGGCCTGGGGACCAGGGTCAGGACTCTCTTTGTTTCAGCCTCTGGGTCCCCATTGGGGAGAGGTTCCAGAGTCAGTGCTCTGCTCAGGGTGAGAAAGCCTTACATAGCAAGGAACGAAGCACCAGCCCAGAAGAAGGAAACAGGGGCAAGGGAGACTTTGGAGGTTTCTCCCATCAGCCCTGGAGCCACAGATCCTGCTCCTGTGAGACACACAAAAAGAGGGACAGACACAGATGCAGACACAGAGACAAAGACAAAGAGAGACAGACACTGGACACAGGAGAGAGGGAACCAGCAGAAGTGCCAGACTTTCCTCCATCAGCTTGGAAATGACAGCCAAACCTTTGGTCCCCTTCTCAGGACCACGGGCCATCCACCCTGGGAGGATGGATTCGGGAATGCCCAGGGACCACTGTGAGGGCTGGCCAGAACATGGGCGCAGACGAGGCCCTTGGACCTAAACCTATGGAAGCCCTGGGAAGTCTGTGTCAACAAGGTCAGAAGCCATGCACTGCCACCTTGCCACATAGGCAGGAGGAGGGTGGCTTTGCCTGGATCCCAGAGCATACCGAGGCCTCTCTGGGCTGTGTTCCATTCCGCTGCCCAGCCCCAGGTCACCCTGCCTGCCAAGTGCGTGCACCAGCCTCCTGATAGAGCAGGGATGGAATGTATGGAGAGGTTCTACCCCTGATGACATCCCTAGAAGTAGAAGACAGAAAAATCCCAAAGTCCAGAGGGGGAGACTGGGGACACCCTGAGAGCCACAAGGTGTGTGCGGGATCACAGTCCTGGGCAGGAGCAGGGCCCAGTCTGAACCCAATACTATGTCCTCCGAGTGGGGACAACAGCTGCACCCAGGCCTCCCAGGTGCTGGGGGGAGGCTGTGTGGGGATCACTGGATGGATAGCGCATGGGGGGGAGGGTGAGCCTTGGGTAGCTGGGGGAGTGGCGCCCTCAGGGAATTCTGGTGGGAGCAGGAAATCTGGTAATGAGCCCTTAGTCAGTGGTGACCTCACTTCCCTGATGACAGAGCTCACCGGAATTGGAACCCACGTATCCAGGCACCCACATTCCAGAGAAAGGCACTCTGCCCAGTTCATTTCTGGGCACATCCTGAAGTAAGTGACATGTTCTTGTGCTGTCTACCGAAGCCCAGAAATGCAGGCAGAGGAGATTTCACCCATCAGACACATCTGCGCAATGGGCAGGTCATGTCAGGCTTCCCCGACGCCTCTGGCCCTTTGGCAAAAAGAATCAAAAGGTGACACCAGGGGGCTCAGAGTAAGAGTCCCACACCTTCTGATCGACCTTTGTAGCCCTAGGTCTCCTCCCTTTTCTGTGTGTGTGTGTGTGTGTGTGTGTGTGTGTGTGTGAGTGTGTGTGTGTAAAGAGAGCTCATTGGAGGTGGAGAAGCACCAAGCAGGAGCAGGCTGATGAAGGTTCTGAAGCTTGGTGGGCAGGTCATTTTCACACCCAAGGTTAAGGCTGGCTAGGTTGAATCGGGTGTGAGGGCTGCACCCTTCTGCCTAGAGTTTATCCTGAGACCCTGCAGGGATGGGTCAATGAACCAGGTTGGGGGCTAAACCTAACACTAACCCCTAACCCTGACCCTTACCTGGACCGTGAGCCTTACCCAAACCCGAACCCTGAATCTAAGCATGACGCTGACCATGATCTGGACCCTGAACCTAAACCTAACCCTAACCTTACCCTAACCCTGACCCAGACCCTAAACTTGACGCTGACCGTGACCTAAACCTGATCCTAAACCTAACCCTGACTGTGACTGTGAGCCTGACCCTAACCCTAACCCTAAAGGTAACCCTATCCCTGACACTAATACGGACCCAAAACGTAAACCTAACGCTGACCCTAAACATAACACCAACCCCTACCCAAACCCAAATCCTAACCCTGACCCTAACGCTGTCTAACCCAAACCCTAACCATAACCCTACCCTAACCATAACCCTAACCTAACCCCAATCCCAAACTTTTTCCCTGATCTTTACCCTGACCCTGACCCTAACCCTAACTCTAACCAAAGCCAAACCTAACCCTGAACCTGACCCAAAACTTGCCCCTAAACCAAAAACTGACCCTGACCCTAAATCTGACCCTGGCCAAGACCTTCAACCTGACCCTAACTCTGACCCTGACCCTAAACCTAACCCTGACTCTAACACTGAACCTGACCCTGACACTGACCCTAACACTAACACTGACCCTGACTGTGAGCCTGATCCTAAACTTAACCCTAAACATAAACCTGACCCTGACCCTAACACAGGACAACACCCGAAACTTAATGCTGACTCTAACCCTAACACTAATCCCTAACCCTAACCCTGACCCTGACTCAAACCGTGTCTAAACCTAACCCTCAACCTAACTCTAACCCTAACCCTAAACACTAACTTTAACCTTATCCCTGACCCTATTCCTCACCCTAACCCTATCCCTAACCCTAAACTTAGCCTAACCCTGAACCTGAACCTAACATTGAACCTAAACTGAACACTGACCCTGACCCTAAACCGAACCCTGGCCCTGAACTTAACCTTGATTCTGGACCTGACCCTAAACAAAACCCTGACCCTAACCCTAACCCTGGCCATGACCATGACCTTGACTCTGACTCTAACCCTGACCCTGACCCTAACTCTTACCCTAAACCCTGACCCTCTACCTGACCCTGACCCTAAAAGGAACCCTCAACCGAACCCAAACCCTTCACCCAAACCCTAACCTTCCCTGTCCTCTTTCCCACCCACTGACACAAGCCAGGGCTAAATCCAAGGCAGGCTGGACCTCTGTCCTAGGGAACAACAAGGAAGACCAAGCAGAGTGAGAGAGAAGTTGAAGGGGCCCACTGATTCCCTGCCCTTACTTGGCCTCCACTGATGTCTCCAAGTCCTGAGGCTCAACACCAGCTTGAGTGGGACCCTGGGAGGGATTCTGAATTACAGGCCAGCTGGGCGGGGGTACTCAATGACCTCTGCATCCCCAGATGTCCAACCCGCCTGGCCATGCACACTGAGCCTTGCTTCCCAGGATAGGCACGGTTCCAGTGCTCAGCAGACTTTGGGGCCACAGAGCACCTGGCAGTGGTGAGGGAACATGGGGGACCAGTCAGGGACAGCGCCATGGTCGCGTATACATCCACCACAAGGCTGGGTCATGGTACAGGTGCTGTGTGCAGGTCTCCTGTGCACACCTGGCCCTCTTGGAATGAAGGCCTTTGTGCCTGGTGCACCTTTCCTCCACATCCACCTACCTCTGGAGGAGCACCCAGGTTCAAACATTTCCATGTCCATCGCTCAGGGAGAGTTGGGAACCTGCGGTCAAAAGAGGCACAGACTGGCCCTGGAAAAAAGAAAGGTACAGAGTCCAAGGTGGAGAGCTTCTCTCCAGTCCTAGGCAATCCCAGACCCTCCCATGAGGTTTGCTTGGAGGGTGAGAGCTCCTCAGATCCTTGGGGAGAGCTACCCACAGCATCACATGTGCGGACCTGACCTTGGGCATCCCCAGACAACTAGAGGCGTATGTGTTTAGGCGAACACATACACACACATACACACACACACACACACACACACACACACACACACCCTGATCTGTCCAGCTAGGGGTTAGAAGTGGAGAAACACGGGGCAAATGGTGGGTAACAAGGGGGAAAGAAAAAAGAGGTTGGAGACAGCTCAGCCATGGGGTCAGGGGCATCAGGACTCCTGGCCAAGACCGAGTTCCAAAGCACGGGGAATGGAGACAGGACGTGCTGAAGGTCAAGGGGTCCCCAAGGGGCCCAGGGGCTTTGCCAGGGCACTGGGTGGGGATAGTGTCTGGGGCCTCGTGTCTATCACCACCCTGGACTACTGGAAGTAGGAAGAGGTAACCCCCCAGTGTGGACAGGGCTACAACACCGAAGGCCACCCCTTACTCTTCTTTCAATGGGGCCATAGAGACAGGGTGTCCCTAGTCTCCCACAGGCTTGTAGAAGAGCCTGTTGACCTTGAACCTCTATCCCTGATGCACTGTGCTCCCAGGCTTGGGAAAATGCTTTCTACTCCCTCGAGGTCCTTCTGAGCAGAACACAGCCTGGAGTTTCGGGGGCCTGACATTGTGGGCTTGCGGATATTGGCAGAGCACTAGACCCCTGGCCTGGGGACTAAGGTCAGGACCCTCCTTGTTGCAGCCTCAGGGTCCCCATTGGGAAGAGGTTCCAGAGTCAGGGCTCTGCTCAGGGTGAGAAGGCCTTACTTAGCAAGCCAGCCAAGGAGAGGGAAACAGGGACAAGGGAGAATTCAGAGGATTCTCCCATGAGCCCTGGAGCCCACAGACCCTACTCCTGTGAAACACACAATCACAAAGGCAGACGCAGACACAGAGACAAAGACAAAGACAGAGACAGACACTGAGCACAGGAGAGAGGGAAACAGCCGAAGTCCCAGACTTTCCTCCATCAGTTTGGAAATGACAGCCAAACATTTGTCCCCTTCTCAGTCCCAAGGGCCATCCACCATGGGAGGATGGATTCGGGAATGCCCGCAGACCACTGTGGGGGCTGGCCAACACATGGGCGCAGACGAGGCCCGTGGACCTCAACTTAATGGAAGCCCTGGGAAGTCTGTGTCACCAAGATCAGATGTCATGCACTGCAACCTTGCCACGGGGGATGGGACACAGGCAGGAGGAGGGTGGCTTTGCCTGGATTCCAGAGCATATCGAGGCCTCTCTGGGCTGTGTTCCATTCCCCCGACCAGCCCCAGGCTCACTAGTGCCTTGCCAAGTGTGTGCACCAGCCTCCTCGTAGGGCGGGGATGGAATGAATGGAGAGGGCCTACTCCTGATGGCATCCCTAGAAGTAGAAGCCAGAACACCCCCAATGTGCAGACGGGGAGACTGGGGAGACCCTGAGAGCCACAGGGTATGTGCAGGCTCACAGTCCTGGGCAGGAGCAGGAGCCCGGTCTGAACCCAACACTGTGCCCTCCTAGCGGGGAAAACAGCTGCACCCAGGCCTCCCAGGGGCTGGGGGGAGGCTTTGTGGGAGTCATTGGATGGACAGGGCATGGGGTGGAGGGTGAGCCTTGAGCAGCTATGGGAGGGGCACCTTCAGGGAGCTCTGGTAGAGCAGGAAGTGCGGTAAGGAGCCCCTCGGCAGTGGTGACCTCACTTCCCTGATGACAGAGCCCAACAGAATTGGAACGCACGTATCCAGACACCCACATTCCAGAGAAAACCCTCTGCCCAGCTCATTTCTGGGCACATCCTGAAGGAAGAGACATGTTCTTATGCTGTCTACTGAAGCCCAGAGGATGCAGGCGGAGAGCGCTCGCCCACCAGACACATCCCCTCCCTGGGAAGGACATGTCAGGATTCCTGAGGCCTCTGACCCTTTGGCAAAAAGAATCAAAAGGTGAACCAGGATGACTCAGAGTCAGAGAGTCCCACACCTTCTGATCGACCCGTGTAGACCTCGGTCTCCTCAACATTTGTGTGTGTGTGTGTGTGTGTGTGTGTGTTTGTAAAGGGAGCTCATCAGGGGTGGAGACGCCCTGAGCAGGAGCAGGCTGATGAGGGGACAGATGCCTAGTGGGCAGGTCATGTTCACACCCAGGTTACGGCTGACTAGGTGGGATCGGGTGTGGGGGCTGCACCCTTCTGCACAGGGTTTATCCTGAGACCCTGCAGGGATGGGTCAGTGACCCTGGTGCTGGGCTAAACCTAACACTAACCCCTAACACTGACACTGACCCTGACTGTGAGTCTGAACCAACCCGAACCGTAGCCCTGACACTGAACATGACCGTGATCCTGACACGAACCCTACCCTAAACCTAAGCCTGACGCTGACCCTGATCCGGAACCTGAACTTAAACCTAAGCCTGACCTTACCCTAATCCTGACCCAGTCTCTAACCGTGACCCTGACCCTGACCTGACCCTGACCTAACCGTGATCCTAACCCTAAACCTCACTGTGACGGTGAACCTGACCCTAACCTTAACCCTAAAAGTAACCCTAACCCTGACCCTAATACGTACCCAGAACCTAAATGTAACACTGACCCTAACCGTAACACTAACCCCTACCCTAACCCAAACCCTAACCCTGACCCTAACACTGTCTAACCCTAACCCTAACCCATAAACCTACTTCTAACCTAACCCTAACCCCATGCCCAAAACATTCCCCCGAACCTAAACCTGACCCTCACCCTAACACTAACCCTAACCCTAACCCTGAGCTAAACCTTACCCTGAACCTGACCCGAACCATGCCTCTAAACCAAAACCTGACCCTTACCCTAAATCTGACCCTGGTCCTGACCTTCACTCTGACCCTGACTCTGACCCTGACACTAAACCTAACCCTGACCCTACACTGAAACTGACCCTGACCCTGACCCTGAACCTAACACTAACCCTGACCCTGACTGTGAGCCTGATCCGAAACTTAACCCTAAACGTAAACCTGACCCTGACCCTACCATTGGCCATGACCCGAAACTTAACGCTGACACTAACCCTAACACTAACCCCTAACCCTAACCCTAACCCTGACGCAAACACTATCTAAACCTGAGCCTCAACTTAACTCTAAAGCTAACTGTAACCCCTAACTTTAACCTTATCCCTGACCCTATTCCTCACCCTGAACCTATCCCTAACCCTGAACTTTGCCTAACCCTGAACCTGAAACTAACATTGAACCTAAACCGAAACCTGACCCTGACCCTAAACCGAACCCTGGCCCTGACCTTAACCCTGACCCTGGCCCTAATGCTAATCCTGACCCTAACCCTAGCCCTGGCATTGAGCCTGACCCTAACTCTAGCCCTAACCCTGACACTGACACTGGCCCTAACCTTAACAGTAACCCCCACCCTAAACCAAACCCCTAACCTTCCCTGTCGTCCTTCCCACCCACTGACTCAAGCCAGAGCTAAATCCAAGGACAGGCTGGACCTCTGTCCCAGGGAACAACAAGGAAGACCAAGCAGAGTGAGAGAGAAGTTGAAGGGGCCCACTGATGTCTCTGTCCTGACTTGGCCTCCACTGATGTCTCCAAGTCCTCTGGCTCAACCCCACCTTGAGAGGGACCCTGGGAGGGATTCTGAATTCCAGGCCAGCTGGGTGGGGGTACTCAATGACCTTTGCATCCCCAGATGTCCAACCCGCCTGGCCATGCACACTGAGCCTTGCTTCCCAGGATAGGCACGGTTCTGGTGCTCAGCAGACTTTGGGGTCACAGAGCACCTGGCAGTGGTGAGGGAACATGGGCGACCCATCAGGGACAGCACCATGGTCGCATACATATCCACCACAAAGCTGGGTCATGGTACAGGTGCTGTGTGCAGGTCTCCTTTGCACACCTGGCCCTCTCGGAATGGAGATCTTTGTGCCTGGTACACCTTTCCTCCACCTCCACCTACCCCTGGAGGGATGCCCATGTTCAAACATTTCCATGTCCATCGCTCAGGGACAGTTGGGAATCTGCGGTCAAGAGAGGCAGCGACTGGCCCAGGACAAAAGAAGGGTACAGAGTCCAAGGATCAGAGCTTCCCTCCAGTCCTAGGCAATCCCTGACCCTCCCATGAGGTTTGTTCGGAGGGTGAGAGCTCCTCAGATCCTTGGGGATCCGCCCCATCACATGTGGGGACACGACCTCGGGCATCCCCAGACAACTAGAGGCATATGTGTTAGAGCGAATGCATACACACACACACAACAACAAACACACACCCCGATCTGCCCAGCTAGGGGTTAGAGGTGGAGAAACCTGGGGCAAATGGGGGTAACAAGGGGGAAAGAAGAAAGAGGTTGGAGACAGCTCGGCCATGGGTTCATGGGCATCAGGACTCCTGGCCAGGACCAAATTCCAAAGCATGGGGAGGGGAGACAGAATGGGCTGATGGTCAAGGATTCCTTTAGGAGCCAAGGTCCTTTGCCAGGGCACTGGGTGGGGACAGTGTTTGGGGCCTTGTGTCCATCACCACCCTGAACTATTGGAAGTAGGAAGAGGTAAACCCCCAGTGTGGACAGGGCTACCACACCGAAGGCCACCCCTTACTCTTCTATCAATGGGGCCATAGAGACAGGGTGTCTCTAGTCTCCCACAGTCTTGTAGAAGAGCCTGTTGGCCTTGAATCTCTATCCCTGACCCACTGTGCCCCCAGTCTTGGGAAATGCTTTCTACTCCCTCAAGTTCCTTCTGAGCAACACAGCCTGGAGGCTCGGGGAGCTGACATTGTGGGCTTGCAGAATGTGGTAGAGCACTAGGCCCCTGGCCTGGGGACCAAGGTCAGGATCCTCCTTGTTGCAGCCTCTGGGTACCCATTGGGAAGAGGTTCCAGAGACAGTGATCTGCTCAGGGTGAGAAGGCCTTACTTAGCAAGGAACCAAGCACCATCCCAGGAGAGGGAAACAGGGACAAGGGAGACTTCTGTTTCTCCCATCAGCCCTGGAGCCACAGATCCTGCTCCTGTGAGACACACAAAAACAGAAGCAGACGCAGATGCAAACACCGAGACAAAGAAAAAGACAGAGACAGACACTGAACAGAGGAGAGAGGGAACCAGCAGAAATCCCAAACATTCCTCCAGCAGCTTGGAAATGACAGCCAAACATTTTGTCCCATTGAGCAGCTAGGGAAGGGGCGCCCTCAGGGAGCTCTGGTGGAGCAGGATGTCCAGTAAGGAGCCCCGAGGCAGTGGTGACCTCACTTCCCTGATGACAGAGCCAAACATAATTGGAACCCACGTATCCAGGCACTCACATTCCAGAGATAAACCCCTGCCCAGCTCATTTCTGGGCACATCCTGAAGGGAGCAAAAGGTTCTTGTGCTTTCTACTGAAGTCCAGAGGATGCAGGCAGAGGAGAACTCGCCCGCCAGACACGTCCCCTCACTAGGCAGGTCATGACAGGCTCCCGCGATACCTTTGGTCCTTTGGCAAATTGAATCAAAAGGTGAAACTGGGGTGCTCAGAGTCAGAGAGTCCCACACCTTCTGATCGACCTAGGTGTAGCCCTAGGTCTCCTCCCAGTGTGTGTGTCTGTGTGTGTCTGTGTGTGTTTCTGTGTGTGTTTGTGTATAGAAAGATCCTTGGGGGTGGAGATGCCCGATCAGGGGCAGGTTGATGAGGGGTCAGATGCCTGTTGGGCAGGTCATGTTCACACACGAGGTTAAGGCTGGCTAGGTGGGATCGGTTCTGGGGCCTGAACCCTTCTGCCCAGGGATTATTCTGAGACCCTGCAGTGATTGGTCAATCACCCAGGTGCGTTGCTAATTCTAACAGTAACACCTAACCCTGACCCTGACCCTGACAGGGAGCCTGACCCAAAACCTAAACCTAGCCCTGAATCTGACCCTGACCCTCACCGTGATCCTGACCCGAAACCTAAGCCTAAACCTAAGCCTGATGCTGACCCTGATCCCGACCCTGAACCTAACCCTAACTCTGACCTTACCGTAAACCTGACTCATCACTATCCGTGACCCTGACCCTGACCCAAACCCTAAGCCTGACACTGACCTAAGCCTGACCCTAACCCTAACACTGACCGTGACTGTGAGCCTGACTCTCACCGTAATCCTAAAGGTAACCCTAACCCTGACCCAATACGGACCCTGAACCTAAACCTAATCCTGATGCTAAACCGAACACTAACCCCTACCCTAACCAAAACCCTAAACATGACACTAACGCTGTCTAACCCTAACCCTAAGCATAACCCTACTTCTAACACTAATCCTAACCCCAATCCCAAGCCTTTCCCCTAAACGTAACCCTGAACCTGACTGAAACTTGGCCCTAAATCAAAGCCTGACCCTGACCCTAAACCTGACCCTGGACCTGACCTTCAACGTGATCCTGACTCTGACCCTAACCATAAAGCTAAGGCTAACTTTACACTGACCCATACCTAACCCTGTCCCTGACTCAAAACTGGACCCAAACCAAAGCCTGATCCTGACCCTACACCTGACACTGGCCCTGAACTTCCCTGAACCTGAACCTGTCCCTGATCCTAAACCGAACCATGACCCTCACAGAGACGCTGACCCTGACCCTATCACTAACCCTGACCATGACTGTGAGCTCAAACTAACTCTAACCCTAACGTAACCCTGACCCTGACCTTAACACAGCCCTGACCAGAAACCTAATGCTGACCTTAACCCTAACACTAACCCCTAACCCTAACCCTGACCTTGAACCTACCCGGTCTAACCCTAACCCTCAACCTAACTCTAACCCTAACCCTAAGCCCAAATTTAACCCTAACCCTGACCATACTCATGACCTTGACCATAAATCTAAACCTGAACTTTGCCTAAACCTGACCCTGATTGTAACCTTGACCCTAAACAGAACACTGAACAGGAACCTAAACCGAACCCTGACACTGACCCTAAAACTAACCCTAACACTGTCACTGACCCTGGTGAAGGGTCTCTTACCCAGACAGTAAGCCTGACCAGAACCCTAAACCTAAAGCTAACCCTGATCCTGACCCTAATCCTAACC
The DNA here is from genome assembly GCF_020171115.1 of Neogale vison. Classification (NCBI taxonomy): domain Eukaryota; kingdom Metazoa; phylum Chordata; class Mammalia; order Carnivora; family Mustelidae; genus Neogale; species Neogale vison. The sequence goes on from NC_058095.1 coordinate 49,756,243, forward strand.
CAGAACCTAAGCGTAAAGCTGACCTTACCCTAACCATGACCCTAACCCTGACCTTGACCGGGACCCTAACACTGAACCTGAACCTAATACTAACCCTGACCCTGACCCTTACTTTGACACTAACCCTAACCCTGACACTGACTGTGAGCCTGGCCATAAACCTAAACCTGAAACTAAACCTAACCCTGACCCCTACCCTAACCTTAATGCTAACCCAGACCCTAATGACGTCTAACCCTATCCCTGACCCTAAGTCTTTCACTAACCTTAACCCTAACCCTAACACTAACCCCAACCCTGACCCTGACCCTGACTGTGAGCCTAACCCAAACCCTAATCCTAGCCCTGACCCAGACCCTGACCCTGACTCTGACTGTGAGCCTGACCCGAACCCTAAACCTAAACCTAAGCCTGACGCTGATGCTAACCCTGATCCTGACCCTGAACCTAAACCTAACCCTGACCTTACTGTAAACCTGACCCAGACCCTAACCCTGACCCTGACACTAACATTAACCCTGACCCACACTGTAAGCCTAACCCTAAAGCTAACCCTAAAGGTAAACCTGACCCTTACCCTAACACGGGCCATGACCCGAACCACACGCTGACCCTAACCCTAACACTAACACAGACACTGAACAGAGGAGAGAGGGAACCAGCAGAAGTCCCAGACTTTCATCCATCAGCTTGGAAATGACAACCAAACCTTTGGTCCCCTTCTCAGTCCCACGGGCCATCCAACCTGGGAAGACTGATTCGAGAATGCCGGGGACACCTGTGGGCGCTAGCCAGCACAAATACCTGCCTATGGGGGAACCTGAAGCCCAGGTGTACTCCTCCTTCCCGATGGCAGGAAACATGGCTGATGAGATGGGTGTCCAACCCTCAGAGTGGAGCCAGCTGCATGGGCCATAAGACCACGGTCAATCACAGGAGCTGTCCTGGGTACAAACAATCGTTGTGACCCTCAGCATGAGTCTGCTTTCAAAAAACCCCCTCAATAGCTGGTCCAGGAACCAATAGCTGGACCAGGCCTTCCAGGTCCCTAGGGCCAAATCCTCACCATCTTTCATTATTTCCATGCTCCCACCCAAACACTGTCTCTGGTATCCCTCTTTTGGGGGTCCCCTGAGACGGAAAACAGCAGTCTTCCCTTGCTGCAGAGAAACCAAACTTGTGATCCGACCAGAATTCCCTGAGATGAAGAATCTCCCATAGCCCCATGATCCACCCCTACATTTTTCGACCGTCCTGGATACACAATCCAGACAGAAAAGCCTGCGCTACTGCCTCCATGACACCTTAATTTCACTACAATATGAGCTGCTCTTAGGGACTGCAGATCGGGCCTGTGATTACCGTGGCCCTCACCTTAACCCTAGTTCGCATTTGCAGATTTCTGTCCCCAAAGCCCTGGCCCATATGCCCTCAGGAAGGGGACTCTGGAGCCACAGCAGACGACTGTGCCTATCCTTCTGAAGGAAACTCTGCCCTTCACTGTTGCCCAAACTCTGAAGATTAGGAGCAAAATACAAAGCCCCTGAGTCCACCTCCATATTGAAGAACATTCTGGACCCAAGTGCGCATTCTGACACACAATGAGCACCTGCCTCCAAGCAGACATTAAAGTCAAAGGCCCTGAGAGAGAAGATTGAACCTGACATTCCTCTAGGACTTCATCAATACCCGAGCTTAGGTTTTCAGATGACTGTCCACAGGTGCCTCTTCCCCAATGCTAACTTATATTCCAACATGTGGTCCCTGAGCAACACTAAAGAACCCCTCCTGTCACCAGTAGGATACCTTGCTCTTGGTAGCTTTGCCCCAGAAACAGTGTAGGAGAATCCTGTATGACCCTCTGACCAACCAACATTCTAATTTCTCCATGGATACTAACCAGCATTGTGATCGAACAGCATGAAACTCCATGTCAATTCACGGTGGAAGGACCTTTTCCCCAGAGCCATCAGATCGAACCTGCCATGTTACTCAGCTAAAATGGACCATGGAAGTGTGCTTTCCAGGCATCCATATAGGAGAGCTCTGCTACGCAAACTTTCCATATGGGGGATGGTGGAGGAAACAAACCAGACTCGCCCTGTCCAGTAGAAGAAAACATTGCTGTTTGGAGCATCTCACAAGCCCCAGCGTGGCACATCCTCCATTACCTCCAGACCACAACCCTCCATTTGGTGGTCATCATAAACACAAACTCCAGTGGGAGCAAACATCTGACATCTGCCCTTACTCAGGTGCTGGATATCTCGAATCAGCCACTACACACTGGAACTGCCTTCTGCTTGGCACTGAATTTTACCATAGCTTGTGTTGAAAATTCCAATCTCAAGCTTCTGGTTCCCAAGTCCTCTTGATAGGGAATTCTGGAGTCACAATGCAGCATTCTGCATGCCCCACAGAAAGAAGTGCCTGGTGAGTCTGCCCATAAACCCCACATGAGGATCCACCTGCATGGCCCTTTACAGCACCATAATATCATAGGCCAAAATGGCACGCAGGCTCTGTCTGACCTCCAGTCAGGCACGTGGACAGTGGGCCCCATAACCTGCTGGTGGGACCTGTCTTGGCCCAATGTTGTCACATATTCTCAACCTGGATATTCAGTCATCTCTCCCCAGACCGTAGCTCAAATCCCTGAGTATGGGGGAACCTGATGCACAATAGTACTCCTCCTTCATGATGGCAGGAAACCCGGCTGTTGAGATGGGTGTCCAACCCTCAGAGTGGGAAGCAGCTGCATGGCCCATGAGACCACGGCCACTCATGGGAGCCGCCCTGTGCACAAACAGGCATTGTGACCCTCAGCATAATCCTGCTTTCACACAAACCCCCTCAGTAGCTGGAACAAGAGCCCGCAGAGCAGGCCTGCCAGGCCCCTAGGGGCAAATCTTCACCCTCATTCATGTTTGCCAGGCGCCCAGACCTAGAACCTATCTCTGGAATCTCTCTTTTGGGGAGGTCCTCTTAGACGGAAAACCGCAGTCTTCCCTTCCCCCAGAGCCACCAAACTCTAGGGAGCTGGAAAGAATCCCCAGAGACAAAGAATCTCCCATGGCCCCATGAAGCCAACCCTGTTTTTTGCAACCGTCCTGGACACAGTCCAGACAGAAAAGCCTGTGCTATTGCTTCAATGAAACCTTAATTTCAGTACACTATGAGCTGCCCTCAGGGCCTGTAGTTCAGGCCTATAATCACCTCATCCCTCACACTAACCCCAGTTAGATTAGCTGGGTCTTGGCGCCAGGTGCCAGGCGCTAACCCCGGTTAGCAGATTTCTGTCCCCAAAGCCCTGGCCCACATGCCCTCAGGAAGGGGACTCTGGAGCCACACCGGATGATTATTCCTAACTTCCCGAAGGAAATTCTGCCCTTCACTGTTGCCCAAATCCTGAAGATTAGGAGAAATGTCCAAGCCCCTGAGACCATCTCAACTGTGAGGAAAATTCTGGACCAAAATGCGCATTCTGGCATACCATGAGCACCTGCCTCCAGGCAGACATCCATGTCAAAGGGCCTGAGTCAGAAGATTGACCCTGACATGCCCCGAGGACTTAATAAACACCCTAGCTTAGATTTTAAGGCACCTGTCCCCAGAGGCCTTTTCTCCAATACCAACTTATATTCTAACATGTGGTTCATAAGCCACACAACAGACCCCTTCTGTCCCCATTAGGATACCTTGCTCTTGGTATCTATGTCCAAGACTCAGTGTAGGAGAATCCTGCATGGCCCCTGACCACCCCAATTTTCTAACATCTCCCTGGATACAAACCATCATTATGATCCAACAGCATGAAACCATGTCAACTCAGGCCACTTGGAACTTCACCCCAGAGCCTCGAGATCGAACCTGCCATGTTCCTCAGGTGCAATGGTCAATGGAGGTGTGCTTTTCAGGCATCCATTTTAGAGAGCTCTGCTACGCAAACTGTCCATACGGGGAACCTGAAGCAAACAAACCAGACTCACCCTATCCAGTACAAGGAAACCTTGCTGTTTGGAGCATCTCACAAGACTCAGCGTGGGAGATCCTCCATGGTCTCGTGACGCCACCCCTCCATTTGGTGGTCATCATAGACAGAAAGTCCATTGTGAGCAAGCATCTGACATGAGCCCTTACTCAGGTGCTGGTATCTCGAATCAGCCGGAGCACACTGGCTGCCTTCCGCTTGGCACTGCATGTAACCATAGCTTGTGATTACAATTCGATCCTCACCCTGCTGATCACTAAGCACTCTTGACAGGGAATTCTGGACCCAAAACAAAGCATTCTGCTTACCCCAAAGACAGAAGTGCCTGGTGAGTCTGCCCAGAAACCCCACATGAGGATCCACCTGCATGGCCCTTAAAGGCACCCTAATATCATAGGCCGCCATGGGCACTCAGGCTCTGTCTGACACAGCCTGAGCCATAGCCTCCAGACAACCATGCAGACAGTGGGCCCCATATCCTGCAGGTGGGTCCTACCATGGCCCGAAGCCGTCAGCTCTACTCAACATGGGTATTCAGGCATCTGTTCCCAGACCGAAGATCAAATCCCTGCCTAAGGGGGAACCTGAAGCACAAGAGTTCTCCTCCTTCCCGAAAGCAGGAAACCTGGCTGTTGAGATGGGTGTCCAACCCTCAGAATGGGAACAAGTTGTATTGCCCATTAGACTACGGCCACTCATGGGAGCCGCCCTGGGCCCATACAGGCATTCTGACCCTCAGTGTGAGCCTGTTTTCAAAAAATCCCCTTGGTAGCTGGACCAGGAGCCCGCCGAGTGGGCCTGCCATGTCCCAAGGGCCAAATTCTCACCCTTGTTCATGATTTCCTGGCGCCAAGTCCAAGAACCTGTCTTTGGGTTCCCTATTTTGGAGTTCCCCTGAGACGGAAAACAGCAGTCTTCCCTTCCCCCAGAGACATCGAACTCTTTGGAGCTGGGCAGTATCCACAGAGATGAAGAATCTCTCATGGACCCATGAAGACTCCCCTATGTTTTGTGGCCGTCCTGGACACATATTCAGAAAAAAAAAAGGCCTGTGCTACCGCCTCCATGACATCTTAATTTCAGTACACTATGAGCTGCAATCATGGCCTGCAGATTGGGCCTGTGATCACCTCGGCCCTCACCCTAACCCAGGTTCGCATTTGCAGATTTCTGTCCCCAAAGCCCTGGCCCAAATGCCCTCCAGGATGGGCCCTCTGGTGCCACAACAACCAGTGAGCCTACCCACCCAAAGGACACTCTGCCCTTCACTGTTGCCCAAACTCTGAAGATTAGGAGCAAAGTACAAAGCCCTTGAGCCGACCTCAATTTCAAAGAATGCTCTGGACCCAAATGCGTGCTCTGACACACAATGAGCGCCTGCCTCCAGGCAGACATTTAAGTCAAAGGCCATGAGTCAGAAGATTGGACCTGACATGCCTCTAGGACATCATCGATACCCTAGATTATGTTTTCAGGCGCCTGTCCCCAGAGGCCTGTTTTCCAATACCAACTTATATTCCATCATGTGGTCTCTGAGCCACACATTAGAACCAAACCTGTCCCCCGAAGGACACCTTGCTCTTGGTAGCTGTGTCCAAGACACAGTGTAGGAGAATCCCGCATGGACCCCTGACTACACCAACATTCTAACATGAATACCAACATACATGCACGGTATCCATGCTTTTATCCATGGATACATGCATGGATACCAACCAGCATCGTAATCCAACAGCGTGAAACTCCATGTCAATTTAGGCCGCTTGGAACTTCGCTCCAGAGCCACCATATTGAACCTGCCATGTTCCTCAGCTACAATGATCAATGGAGTTGTGCTTTCCAGGCATCGATAAGGGAGAGCTCTGCTACCCTAACTTTCCATATGGGGGACCCTGGAGCAAACAAACCAGACTCGCCCTGTCCAGTAGAAGGAAACCTTGCTGTTTGGAGCATCTCACAAGCATCTCACAATGTGGGAAATCTTCTATGGCCTCATGATGCCACCCCACCATTTGGTGGTCATCAGAGACATAGACTCCAGTGTGAGCAAACATCTGACATCTGCCCTTACTCAGGTACAGGGTATCTCGAATAAGCCACTGCACCCTGAAACTGCCTTCTGCTTGGCACTGAATAACCATAGCTTGTGTTTACAATTCCATCCTCACCCTCCTGGTCACCAAACCCTCCTGATATGGATTTCTGGAGCCACGATGCAGAATTTGCCTGTACAACAGAAAGAAGGAGTGCCTGGTGAGTCTGCCCAGATATTCTACATGAGGATCCACCAGCATGGCCCTCGATGGCACCCTAATATCATAGGCTGCCATGGGCACTCAGGTTCTGTCTGACACAGCCTGAGCCACGACTTCCAGTCAACCATGCAGGCAGTGGGCCCCATATCCTGCAGGTGGGACCTGCCGTGGCCCTAAACCATCACATCTACTCAACTTGGATATTCAGGCATCTCTCCCCAGACCGTAGCTCAAATCCCTGCTAATGGTGGATCCTGAAGCATAAGAGAATTCCTCCTTCCCGATGGCAGGAAACCTGGCTTATGAGATGGGTGTCCAACCCTCAGTTTCAAATCCTTTGGGTTGGAGAATCCTTCAGAGTCCCTGAGCCACCGCCACATTCCAAGGGCCCCATGGCTATCAACACACATTAAGACCCATCCTCAGGAAAGTCCATTTCAACTCAACCCTTTGGGATCTCGCCCCAGAGCCCGCAGATTGAGCCTGCCTTGTTCCGACCAGCCAAAGGGAATGTTAGGTGGCATTTCCAGGCATCCATGCTTAGACCCCTGCTCTCGAGTCTTTCTGCATGGGGCATCCTGGAACCATCCAATAGGACTCAACTGTCCTGCAGATGGAAACCTTGAGGTTTGGAGCAGCTCGCAACTCCCAGCATAGGGAAACCTCCCTGGCCTCATGATGCCCCCACCCCCTTCAGAAGGGGCCATGATAAACACAAACTCCAGCCTGAGGCAATGTCTGATACTCGCCTCACCTCAGATGCAGGAGAGCTTGATTCAGCCTCTGCAGAGTGGGCCTGCCGTGCCCTCGGCCCCAAACCTCATGCTAGCTTGTGTTTTCAGACTTCCTTCTTCACGCTCCTGGCAAATAAGCCCTCCAGACTGGGAATTCTGGAACCACAACGCAGCCCTCTGCCTGCCCACCAGAAGAAAAACGTTGCCCTATGGGGCTCTCCAGAAAACCCAAATGAGGTTCAACCTGTGTGGGCCTCGACTGCACCCCAATTGGATAGGCTGCCCTGGGCACTAATGCTCTGTCTGAAACAGCCTGAGGCCAGATGTCCTGACAGACAAGGAGACAGCTGGCCACACAAACAGCACATTGGACACGCCATGATGGCCTTAGACCGTCATCTTTTCCCAACCTGGGTTTTCAGAGATCTGAAATTATAGACATTATATCAAATCCCCGAACAGCTGGATACCAGAAGCACAAATCAAAATTCATCCTTCACCATGGCTGTAGAGCTTGCTGTTGGCATGGCGTCACACCTTCAGGGTAGGAGAAACCTTCATGTCCCCTGAGGACACTTCCAAACTTGAGTGCCGCCATGGGCACAAACTCGAATTGTGACCCTCAGCGTGAGGCCCAGGCCTCTCAGGGCCTGGACCAATAGCCCACATATGGGGCTTGCCAAACCCCTATGCTTCCAAACCTCACACAGTTCGAGTTTTCTAGTCTCCCATACACAGGGCTGTGATCTGGAGTCCCTCTCTTGGAGAGACAACTGAGCCAGACAACAGGACTCCACCCTTCCCTCAAAATGACCCCAAAATCTTGAGAGTTCTGCCAAATTCTCAAATAGGGAGACTCTTCCATCACCCTTGAGGCCACCCCTACATTCCATGGCTATCCTGGACACAACATCCAGAGACAAAAGTTTGCGCGACCATCTCTGACTCGCCCTTCTTTTATAACCCGAGGAGGTCCCCTCACGGTCTGTGGATCGAGTCTGTCATACCCTCAGCGCCACACCTAAGCCGAGTTTGTGTTTTCAGACTCGTTGCCCACAGCCCAGACCCACACACCTTCCAGGCTAGGGCCTCTGGACCCACACCAAAGGACTGTGCCTGTCCACTCCAAGAAAACTGTGCCCAAACCAATGGACACAACCCTACAGATTAGGAGAAACCTCCAAGGCCCCCAAGGCCATCCCGATAGTGTAGGCTGCCCTGGACTAAGAGGGGCACTCTTACACCAGCTGTGCAACTATCTCCACTTAGACACTCAGACAGTGTCCCCAGAGACAGAAGATTGAAAAAGACAGGCCCCTAGGCCCTAATCTGAACCCTAGCATTGGTTTCTACGTGTCTCTCCTCAGAGGACTTGTTTCGAAGACCAGCATATGGGGCTTTTCTGAGGCATCAAACTGAATCTCTCTCAATCCCACATGGGGAGCTTTCTTATTGGAGCTGTATCAAACCCTTCAGATAGGCGAATTCTGCAGGGCCCCTGAGCCACCAGCACATTTCAAGGTCTCCATGGACAAAAACGCACATTATGACCCATTCTCAGGAGAGTCCATTACAACTCAGCCCTCTGGATAGCTTGCCCCAGAGTCAGCAGATCTAACATGTCTTGTCGCTAATGGCCAATGGGAATGCGATGTATGCTGTATAGGCATCCAACCTTCGAACCCTGCTCTCCAGTCCTTCCGTATGGGATGTCCTGGAGCCATTCAACAAGACTCGACTGTCCCGAAGAAGGAAACCTTGTAGTGTGGAGCAACTCACAAACTCAGTGTGGGAAAACCTCCTGGGCCTCATGAGGCCCGTGCTTCTTGAAGGGGCCATGATGGACACAAACTACAGCCTCAGCCAACGTCTGATCCTCACCCTGACTTCAGATGCAGGAGATTTCGATTCAGCCTCTGCAGAGTTGGCCTGCCATGCCCTCGGCCCCAAACCTCACCCTAGCTTGTGTTTTCAGACTTCCTTCCTCACACTCCTGGCCCACAAGCCCTCCCTACTGGGAATTCTGGGGCCACAACAAAGCACTCTGCCTGCCCACCAGAAGAAAAACATCATCTATGGCTTTGACCAGAAACCCCAAATGAGGATCAACCTGCTAGGCCCTCGCCAATACCCCAGTTGCATAGGCTACCCTAAGCACTAATGCTCTGTCTTACATAGCCTGAGCCCAGAACTTCCGGCAGACACTGAGACAGCTGGCCGCACACCCAGCACATTGTACCCGCCATGGACTTAGGCCATTCCTTCCTTCCCATTGACCGGTGTTCCTTCCTGGAGGTATGTTGTGAGGCTGTGTCAGACTGTGCATTTTTTTCAGAGCGACCTATGAAATTGGGGTGGGCTAAGGGGCCTTGCAGTTTTCTCCTAATCTGGTGGGTATGGAAAACTGAGACGGGCAGAATTTCTTCTGGAGAGTAGGCCCAGGGATGTGGTGTGGTCCTGGAGACCCCATCCTGGAGGGCATGTGGGACAGGACTTTGTGACCAAGTCTTCGGACACAAACTTGGGTAAGAGTTAGGGGCGAGGTGATGGCAGGTCCGATCTGTCGACCCTGAGGACAGCTCCTCCGGATTTGAAATTCAGACAGCTGTGAGGCAGGAGCACAGACTTTTCCATCTGATTTGTTTGTCTAAGATGGCCACGGAATGGAGGGGTGGCCCCATGGGTCCATATGAGATTCTACCTCTCTGGGGATTCTGCCAGGCACCCAAGAGTTTGGTGTCTTTCTGGAGGATGGGGAGAGCATGGTTTTCCATGTCACGGGTCCCGTTGAAGCAGACATTCCAGAGATGGGTTCTAGGTCTGGGAGCCTGGATAACCCCACCAAGGTTTATGTTTTGGGCCTAGGGGCATGACAGGCCCGGTCTTGGGCTCCTGGTCCAACTCCTGAGGGGTCTTGTTGGAAAGGGTTCTCAGTCTGAGGTTCACAATGTCTGTTTGTGCCAAGCTGCCCATCGTGAGTGGGTGTACTCTCAATGGCCATGCACTTGGCTCTCACTCTGAGGGTTGGAAAGCCTTCTCAACATTCAGTTTTCCTTCCGTTGGGAAGGAGGAGTTCTCTTTTGTGCTTCAGGATCCCCCATGGGCATGAATGTGAGCTACGTTCTGGGACAGGCTCCTGAATACACCAGTTGCTTCCAGATGACCGCCTCGAACCAAGGCAGGACCCACCTGCAGCATATGGTTCCCGCTGTCTCAGTGGCTGACAGGAGGTCGGGACTCGAGCTGTGTCAGACAGAACTTTTGTGCAGAGGGTGGCCTATGATAATGGGGTGCCGTTGAGAGCCGTACAGCTGGATCCTCATGTGGGGATTCTGTGCAGACCCATATGGCACTTCTTCTTTCTGGTGTGCATGCAGAAAGCTGCATTGTGGCTCCAGAATTCCCAATATGGAGAGCTTGCAGGCGAGAAGGGTGAGGACAGAAGTCTAAAAACACAAGCTTTGGTTAAGGTCAGTGCTGAGCACATAGCCTTTCCAATGTGCAACTGTTGTTTCAAGATCTCCAGCATCTTGATTATGTGCGAGGGTCAGATGTCTATTCACCCTGTAATTTGTATCCATGATGGCTAACAAATGGTGGGGTGGTCTCGAGAAGACTTGGAGGTTTTTCCAAGCTGGAGCTTATGAGCCGTTCCAAACAGAAAGGTGTCCTACTGCAGGACAGGGGTAGTCCTCTTAGAGGGATCCAGGGTCCTCCATATGGAAAGATTTGATAGCAGATCTCTTTGAATGGAGGCCTGGGAAGTCCACCTCACATTACCATTGCAGCCGAGGAACAGGGCAGTTTAGATTCGCTGGCTCTGATTCCAAGTTCCAAGTGATCTGCATTGACAGAAGTTCACAGTCTAACTGTTCCCAATGCTGCTTGGCGTCCAGGGAGACATTAGAATGTGGCAGAGACCCTGGGACCATGCAGGATTCACCTACCTGAGGGTTAGACCCAGTTCCCAGGAGCCAGGTTTCCTTCTCGGGACAGGTGGGGTTCTCTTGTTTGGCTCACGCACCACATGTTGGACCATATGTTGGTTTTGTTGGTTTTCTAGAACAGGCCTCTGGAGACTGAGACCTGGAAACCTATGCTAGGGTTCCGATGAGGTCCTAGGGGTATGGCAGGTTCAATCTTCTGACTCAGGGCCATTGACCTGCATGTCTTCCTGGAGGTAGGTGCTGAGTCTGTGTAAGACTGTGCATTTTTTTACAGAGCGGCCTATGAAATTGGGGTGGGCTTAGGGGCCTTGCAGTTTTCTCCTATTGTGGAGGGCTTTGGCAACTGAGAAGGGCAGAATTTCCTCGGGGAGCAGGCCCACTTATGTGCTTTGGTTCTGGAGGCCCCAAACTGGAAGGCATGTGGGTCAGGGCTTTGGGACCCAAGTGTTCAGACACAAACATGGGTAAGAGTTAGAGGTGAGGTGATGACATTCCTGATCTGCAGACCCTGAGGGCAACTCCTCAGAATTTGAAATTTGTGTGGCTAGGAGGCAGGGGCACAGGCTTTTCTGTATGGATTGTGTGTCTAGGATGGCCACGGAATGGAGGGGTGTCCTCATGGGTCCGTGGGTTATTCCTCCTCTCTGGGAATTATGCCCAGCACCCAATATTTTGATGTCTTTCTGGGGAAGAGGAAAATGTGGTTTTTTGAATCAGGGGTCCCATCCAAACAGGCATTCCAGAGATGGGTTTTGGGTACAGGTGACTGGATAACCCAACCAAGGCTTAGGATTTGGGCCTAGGGCCATGAGAGACCCTCTCTGTGGGGTCCTGGTCCAGCTCCCGCAGGGGCTTGTTGGAAATGACATGTCTTGTCGCTAATGGCCAATGGGAATGTGATGTATGCTGTATAGGCATCCAACTTTCGAACCCTGCTCTCCAGTCCTTCCGTATGGGATGTCCTGGAGCCATTCAACAAGACTCGACTGTCCCGAAGAAGGAAACCTTGTAGTGTGGAGCAACTCACAAACTCAGTGTGGGAAAACCTCCTGGGCCTCATGAGGCCCGCGCTTTGTGAAAGGGCCATGATGGACAAAACTACAGCCTCAGCCAACATCTGATCCTCACCCTGACTTCAGATGCAGGAGATTTCGATTCAGCCTCTGCAAAGTGGGCCTGCCGTGCCCTCGGCCCCAAACTTCACCCTAGCTTGTGTTTTCAGACTTCCTTCCTCACACTCCTGGCCCACAAGCCCTCCCGATTGGGAATTCTGGGACCACAACAAAGCACTCTGCCTGTCCACCAGAAGAAAAACATCATCTATGGCTTTGACCAGAAACCCCAAATGAGGATCAACCTGCTAGGCCCTCATCAAGTAAGGCCTCTCAGTGGCTGGGCCAAGAGCCCGCATATGGGGCTTGACATGCCCCTAAGCCCCATTCTTAAATAGAGGTCGGGTTGTGCAGATGCCCTTCCCCAGGCCTCTGCTCGGGAATCCCTCTTTTAGCGGAACACCTGTGTTGAGAAAACAGAACGGACTCCTCCCATCCCAAAAAATGACCCCAAACTCTTGGAATCGGGCCAAATCCCCAGAGAGGGAGACTCTTCCATGGCCCATGAGTTCACCTGGACATTCCACGGCCTTTCGTGACACAAAATACAAAGACAAAAGCCTAAGCAAGCTCCTCAAACATGCCTTTTGCTCATATCCTGAAGAGTTTTCCTCACAGTCTGTTGATCTGTCCTGCCATAATGATGTCCCCAAACCCAAGCCAAGATTGTGTTTTCAGACTTCTGTCCTCACAGTCCTGGAGCACACACCCTCCAGGCTGGGGCCCCTGGAGGTACACCTCAGGACTGTGTCTGTCCTCTCAGAGGGAATTCTGCCCATTATTTTGGCAAGAACTGTACCAATTAGGAGAAAACTCCAAAGACCCTGAGGCCATCCCAATAGTGTAGGCTACCCAGGGCAAACAGGGGCAGTCTGACTACATCTGTGCACCTACCTCCACTCAGACACATAGTCAGATGTCCCCAGAGAAGAAGGTTGGAATGAATAGGCCCCTAGGCCCTAATCAGATTCATTGCTTTGGTTTCCAGGCATCTCTCCTCAGAGGCCTGGTTTCCAATATCAGCATATGGGGGTTTCCTGAGACACCCATCAGAACAAATCTCATCTCCACATGGGAATCTTACACATAGGAGCTGTGTCAAAACCTCCGGTTAGGAGAATCCTTCAAGGCCCCAGTCCCACTGCTCCATTCCATGGTCTGCATGGACACAAAACCACATAATAACCCATCAGCAGGGGAGTCCATTTCAACTCGGTTGCTCCCCCAGAGCCAGCAGATCGAACCTGTCTTGTCTCTAGGAGACAACTGGAATGCAAGGTGGGCTGCCCAGGCATCCATCCTTAGAACACTGCTCTTGAGTCGTTCCGTATGGGACGTCCTGGAGCCATCCAACAGGTCTCAATTTTCACGCAGAAAGCATCCTTGTGGTTTGGAGCATCTCACAACTCCCATCGTGGAACAACCTCTATGGCCTCGTGATGCACCCCCCTTCATGAAGGGGCAATCATGGACAGAAACTCCAACCTGAGCCAACATCTGACACTCACCCTGACTTCAGATGCACCGGATCTCGATTCAGCTCTGCAGAGTGTGCCTGCCGTGCCGTCGCTCCGAAACCTATGCCTACCTTTTGTTCTTAGATTATTGTCCTCCCACAAGCCCTCCAGTCTGGGAAATCCGGAGCCACAATGCAGCAATCTGCCTGCCTTCATGAAGAAAACAGTTGCCCTCTGGGGCTACCCAGAAAGCACAGATGAGGATCAATTTGCACGCCACTCGACTGTACCACAATTTTAGAGTTTACCCTGGGCACTAATTCCCTTTCTGACACAGCCTGAGCCTGGACCTCTCGACCCACACCCAGACAACAGGCCGCACACTGAGCACATTCGGAACTGCCATGCCCTAGGTCCTCATCTCTTCCCAATCTCTAGGTCAGAACCTAGACCTTATCTCCAATCACTGCCCAGCAGTGAACGTGATGCAGAAATCAGAACTCCTCTTTCCCCATGGCAAGAAATCTTGTGGTTGGCATGTTGTCCAACATTCAGTGTAGGAGATGACAGTGTGGCCCATGAGGCCCCGCCCATGCTTGAGGGCCGTGTTGGGCACAAACACGCTTTGTGACCCACAGCGTGAGCCCTGTCCTCAATTAAGTCCTCTCAGGGGATGGACCAAGAGCCCACACATGGGGCTTGTGATGCCCCTAGGCCCCCAATCTTAACCAGAGTTTGGGTTGTCCAATCGCCCATCCCCAGGGCTCTGCTCTTTAATCCCCGTTTTGGTGACACACCTGAGGTATAAAAACAGAAAGGTCTCCTCGACTCGCACAGAGTGATCCCAAACTCTTGGGATCGGGCCAAATCGCCAGAGAGAGACTCGTCCATGGCCCCTAAGGCCACCCTGACATTCCACGGCCATCGGCGACACAAAATTCAGAAACAAAAGCCTGAGCATGTGCCTCCCACTCGCCCTTTGTTCATATCTCGAAGAATTTTCCTCATGGTCTATAGATCAGGTCTGACATACCTACGTCCCCATACCTAAGCCAAGTTTGTGTTTTCAGAGTTCTGTCCCGAGCCCTGTCCCACCCACACTACAGACTGGGGCCTCTGGAACCGCACCTCAGGACTGTGCCTGCCCCCTCCAAGGAAATTCTGCCCATTCCATTGGCCAAAACCATACAAATTAGGAGAGACCTTGAAAGTCCCTGAGGCCATCTGAATAGTGTAGGCCACCCAGGACAAACAGGGGCGAATGACACAAGCTGAGCAACTACCTCCACTCAGACCCATAGACAGATGTCCCCAAAGAAGAAGATTGAACCGGACAGGCCCCTAGCCACTAATGGATCCATTGCTTTGGTTTCCAGCCATCTCTCCTCAAAGGACTGGTTTCCAACACCAGCCTTAGGGGGTTAACTGAGGCACCCATCAGAACAAATCTCGTCTCCACATGGGAAACTTATGCATTGGCGCTGTGTCAAAACCTCTGGTTAGGAGAATCCTTCAGGGCCCCAGTGCCACCACCCCATTCCATGGTCTCCATGGACACAAACCCACATTAAGACCCATCCTCAGGAGAGTCCATTTCAACTCAGCTCCCTCGGTTCCTCCCCCAGCCAGCAGATTGAACCTGTCTTGTCACTAGGAGAGAATATGAATGTGAAGCGGGCTTGAGAGGCATCAGTCTTTAGAACTCTGCTTTGGAGTCATTCCGTATGGAACGTCCTCAAATCATCCAACAGGTCTCAATTGTCCTGCAGAAGGAATTCTTGCAGTTTGGAGCATCTCACAACTTCCTTCGCGCGAAAAACTCCATGGCCTCGTGCTGCCCCACTCCCCATTATGAAGGGGCCATCATGGACAGAAACTCCAGCCTCAGCCAACGTTTGATCCTCGCCCTGACTTCAGATGCAAGAGATCCCGACTCAGCCTCTCCAGAGTGGACCTGTCGCACCCTTGGCCCCAAACCTCACTCTAGCTTGTGTCTTAAGACTTCCCTCCTCACAACCCTGGCACACAAGCCTTCCCGACTGGGAATTCTGGGGCCAAAAATAAGCACTCTGCCTGCCCACCAGAAGAAAAAAAAAATTGTCTATGGTGTTGCCCAGAAACCCCAAATGAGGATTAACCTGCTCGGTCCATGGCAACATCCCAATTGCATAGGCTATCCTATCCTAAGCCCTAATGCTCTGTCTTACATAGCCTGAGCCCAGACCTTCCAACAGACACTGAGACAGCTGGCCGCACACCCAGCACATCTGACCCGCCATGGCCTTGGGCCATCATCCCTTCCCAACCTGGGTTTTCAGGCATCAGAACCTAGACCTTATCTCCAGTCCCTGCACGGGGGGAACCTGACACATGAGCCAGAACTCCTCCTTTCCCATGGCAAAAAACCTGTTGTTGGCAGAGAGTCAAGCCTTCAGTGTAAGCGAAATCTGCATAACATATGAGGTCACGCTTATGCTTGAGGGCCGCCTTGGGCACACACATGCATTGTGACCCTCAGTGTGAGTCCAGTATTCAAGTAATGCCTCTCAGTGGCTGGACCAATAGCTCGCATATGGGGTTTACCATGCCCATAGGCCCCCAAGCCTAACCAGAGGGCAGGTATTCCAGTTGTCAGTACCCACTGCTCTGCTCTAGAATCCCTCTACTTGGGGGGACACCTGAGGCAGAAAACAGGACTCCTCCCTTCCCACAGAATGACCCCAAACTCTAGGGTGCTGGGCAAATCACCAGAGAGGGAATACTCTTCCTCAGCCCATGAGGCCACCCCTATGTTAAATGGCCATTGTGGACAGAACATAAAGAGACAAAAGGCTGAGCAACCGCCTTCCACTCGCCCTTCTTTCATATCCCGAGGAGATCCCTTCACAGACTGTAGATGAGGCCTGCCATTACCTCATGACCAAACCTGAGCTGAGTATGTGTTTTCGGACATCTGTCCCCACAGCCCTGGCACACACAGCCTCCAGGCTGGGTCCTCTGGAGCCACACCACAGGGCTGTGCCTGCTCTCTCCTAGGAAACTGTGCCCATTCCATTGGCCACAACCCTACAGAATAGGAGAAACCTCAAGGTCCCCGAGGACATTCCACTACTGTAGGCCACCCTGGACACACAGGGGCATTCTGACACAAGCTGAGCAACTACCAGCACACAGAAATGTAGACAGATGTCCGCAAAGACAGAAGATTGAACCAAATAGGCCCTGAGGCCCTAACCTTAACTCTTGCTTTGGTTTCCAGGTGTCACTCCTCAGAGGCCTGGGTTCGAAGACCAGCATATGGGGCTTTCCTGAAGCACCAAACAGAACACCTCCCGTCTACACATGAGAAGCTGCCATGTTGGAGCTCTGTCAAACCCTTTAGGTTGGAGAATTCTGCAAAGACCCTGGACCACCGCCACATTCCAAGGTCTCCATGGCCACCACCCACATTATGACACATCCTTAGGAGAGTCCATTACAACTAAGCCCTCTGGATAGCTCGCTCAAGATCCCGCAGATTGACCCTGACTTATCCCGACCAGTCAATGGGAATGTGAGGTGGCGTTTCCAGGCATCCATGCTTAGACCCCTGCTCTCGAGTCCTTCTGTATGGGGTGTCCTGGCATTATGCAATAGGACTCGACTGTCCTGCAGATGGAAACCTTGAGGTTTGGAGAAGCTCACAACTCCCAGCATAGGGAAACGTCTCTGGCCTCATGATGGCACCACCCCCTCCAGGAAGGGGCCATCATAGACACAAACTCCAGCCTGAGGCAACGTCTGATACTCGCCCTGACCTCAGATTCAGGAGATCTTGATTCAGCCTCTGCAGAGTGGGCCTGTAATGCCCTCGGCCCCAAACCTCATTCTAGCTTGTGTTTTCAGACTTCCTTCCTCACACTCCTGGCCAACAAGCCCTCCAGACTGGGAATTCTGGAACCACAATGCAGCCCTCTGCCTGCCCACCAGATGAAAAATGTTGCCCTATGGGGCTCTCCAGAAACCCCAAATGAGGATCCGCCTGCTTGGGCCTCGACCGCACCCCAATTGGATACGCTGCCCTGGGCACTAATGCTCTGTCTGACACAGACTGATCCAAGACGATCCGAGAGACAAGGAGACAGCACATTGGACACATCATGGCCTTAGGCCGTCATCTCTTCCCAACTTGGGTTTTCAGACATCTGAACCTAGACATTATATCAAATCCCCACACAGGTGGGTACCTGAAGCACAAATAAAAACTCCTAATTCCCCATGGCTGCAAAGCTTGCGGTTGGCATGCAGTCACACCTTCAGGGTAAGAGAAACTTTCATAGCCCCTGAGGCCATGCCCAAACTTGAGTGCCATCGTAGGCACAAACTCGCATTGTGACACTCAGCATGAGCCCCATGTCGAAGTAAGGCCTCTCAGGACTGGGACCAGGAGCCCACATATGGGGCTTGCCAAGCCACTATGCTCCCAATCCTCACCAGTGTTCAAGTTTTCCAGTCACCCGTACCTGGGGCTCTGCTCTGGAATCCCTCTCCTGGAGAGACACATGAACCAGACAACAGGACTCCAGCCTTCCCAAAAAATGACCCCAAACTCTTGGGAGGTGGGCCAAATCCCCAGATAGGGAGACTCGTCCATTGCCCCTGAGGCCACCCTACAATCCACAGCTATTCTGGACACAACATCCAGAGACAAAAGCCAGAAGGAGGGCTTCCCACTCGCCCTTCTTTCAAGGGGATCTCCCCTCCCGGTTTGTAGATCCGACCTGCCATATCCTTGGTGCCACACCTAAGCCGAGTTTGTGTTTCAGAATTTTCTACCCACAGCCCAGACCAACACACCGTCCAGGCTAGGGCCTATGGAGCCACACCGAAGGACTGCACCTGTCTTCTCCAAGGAAACTGTGCCGAATCCATTGGCCACAACCCTATATATTAGGAGAAATCTCCAAGGCCCCCAAGGCCATCCCGATATTGTAGGCTGCCCTGGACTAAGAGGGACACTCTGACACCAGCTCAGCAACTATCTCCACTTAGATACTCAGAGAGTGTCCCCAGAGACAGAAGATTGAAAAATACAGGCCCCTAAGCCCTAGTCTGAACCCTAGCTTTGGTTTCCAGGTTTCTCTCCTCAGAGGACTGGTTTTGAAGACCAGCATCTGGGACTTTTCTGAGGCACCAAACAGAACCTTTTTCGTCTCCACATGGGGAGCTTCCTTATTGGAGCTGTATCAAACCCTTCAGGTAGACAAATTCTGCAGGGCCCCTGAGCCACCAGCACATT
Source organism: Neogale vison (assembly GCF_020171115.1). Lineage (NCBI taxonomy): Eukaryota > Metazoa > Chordata > Mammalia > Carnivora > Mustelidae > Neogale > Neogale vison. The sequence goes on from NC_058095.1 coordinate 49,775,017, forward strand.
CCAACGTCTCCATGGACACAAACCCACATTATGACCCATTCTCAGGAGAGTCCATTTCAACTCAGCCCCCTGGGTAGCACGCCCCAGAGCCAGCAGTTCAAACATGTCTTGTCGCAAATAGCCAATGAGAATGTGATGTATGCTGTACAGGCATCCATCCTTCGAAACCTGCTCTCCAGTCCTTCCGTATGGGACTTCCTGGAGCCATCCAACAGGACTCGACTGTCCCACAGAAGGGAACCTTGTGGTTTGGAGCAACTCACAAACTCAGCGTGGGAAAACCTCCTTAGCCTCATGAGGCCCCCGCTTCAAAAAGGGGCCATCATGGACACTAACTCCAGCCTCAGCCAACGTTTGATCCTCACCCTGACTTCAGATGCAGGAGATATCAATTCAGCCTCTTCAGAGTGTGCCTGCCATGCCCTTGGCCCCAAACCTCACCCTAGCTTGTGTTTTCAGACTTCTGTCCTCACACTCTTGGCCCTCAAGCCTCCCTGATTGGGAATACTGGGGCCAAAACAAAGCACTGTGCCTGCAAACCGGCAGTAATACATTTTCTACGGCATTGGCCAGAAACCCAAAAGGAGGGTCAACCTGCTCGGCGCTCAGCAACACCCCAATTGCATAGGCTACTCTAAGCACTAATGAACTGTCTTACATAGCCTGAGCCCAGACTTTCCAACAGAAACCAAAAGAGCTGCCCGCACACCCAGCACCTTGGACCCACCATGGTCTTAGGGCATTCATCCCTTCCCATTGACATGCATATCTTCCTAGAGGTATGTTCTGAGGCTGTGTCAGACTGTGAATTTTGCCAGAGCGGCCTATGGAACTGGCGTGGGCTTAGGGACCTTGCAGGTTTCTGCTAATCTGGAAGGCTTGGGAAAGTGAGACAGGCAGAGTTTCCTCAGAAGAGCAGGCCCAGTGATGGGATGTGGTTCTGCAGGCCCCATCCTGGAGTGCATATGGGTCAGGATTTGGGGACCAAAGTCTTCAGACACAAACTTGGGTAAGAGTTAGGGGGGAAGTGATGGCAGGCTCGATCTGCAGACCCTGAAGGCAGCTGCTCAGGATTTGAAATTTGGACGACTGGGAGGCAGGAACACAGGCTTTTCTGTCTGGATTGTGTGTCTAGGATGGGCATGGAATGGAGGGGTGACCTCATGAGTCCATGGGAGATTCTACCTCTCTGGGGATTCTGCCTGGCACCCAAGAGATTGGTGTCTTTCTAGGGGAAGGGGACAGTGCGGTTTTCCATCTCAGGGGTCCCATCCAAACAGGCAATCCACAGATTGGTTCTGGGTCCAGGCACCTGGATAACCCCACCAAGGATTAGATTTTGGGCCTAGGAGCATGACACGCCCGCTCTGTGGGCTCCTGCTCCAGCTTGGGACGGGGCTACTTGGAATGGGTCTTAGTGTGAGGGTCACAATGCCCATTTGTGCCCAGCTGCCCATCCTGAGTCGGTGTGGTCTCATGGGCCATGCACCTGGCTCCCACTCTGAGGGTTGGACTTTCATCTCATCATTCAGTTTTCCTGCCATGGGGAAGGAGTCATACTCATTTCTGCTTCAGGGACCCCCATGGGCAGGAATTTGAGCTAAGTCTGGGACAGGTACCTGATTACCCAGGTTGCTTCAAGATGACAGCCTCGAGACAAGGCAAGACCCACTTGCCAGATATGGGGCCCACTGTCTGGGTGGCTGACCAGAGGTCGGGGCTCGAGCTGTGTCAGACAGAGCATTCGGGCAGAGGGCGGCCTACGATATTGAGGTTCTGTGGAGAGCTGTGCAACTGGATCCTTATGTGGGGTTTCTGTGCAGACCCATAGGGCACTTCTTCTTTCTGGTGGGCAGGAAGTAGGCTGCGTTTTGGCTCCAGAATTCCTAATATGGAGGGCTTGCAGGCAAGGACTGTGAGGACAGAAGCCTGAAAACACAGGCTATGGTAAGCTCAGTGCCGAGCACATGGCCGTTCCAATGTACAGAGGTTGTTTCGAGATCTCCAGCACCTGAGTATGGTCGAGGGTCAGATGTCTGCACACACTGTAGTTTCTATCCATGATGGCCAACGAATGGTGGGGTTTTCTCAAATAGACTTGGAGGTTTTCCCAAGCTGGAGCTTGTGAGCTGCTCCAAACAGCAAGGTGTCCTAATGCGGGACAGGGGAAGTCCGCTTAGAGGGCTACAGATTCCCCCATATGGAAGACTTGATAGCACAGATCTCTGAATGGAGGCCTGGGAAGCTCACCTCTCGTTACCATTGCAGCCGAGGAACAGGGCAGGCTTGATCCGCTGTCTCTGGTTCCAAGTTCCAAGTGATCTGAGTTGACAGAAGTTCTCAGTCTAACGGGTCCAAATGCTGCTTCGTGTCCAGGGAGACCTTAGAATGTGGTGGAGGCCCTGGGGCCATGCTGGATTCTCCTATCCTAAGGGTCAGACCCAGTTCCCAGGAGAAAGGTTTCCTTCTCGGGACAGGAGGGTTTCTCTTGTATGTCTCATGGACCACAGGTTGGACCATATATTGGTTTTCCATAACAGTCCTCTGGTGACAGAAGCCTGAAAACCTGAGCTAGGGTTCTGATGTGGTCCTAGGGGCATGGCAGATTCAGTCTTCGGACTCAGCACCATTGATCTGTGTGTCTTCCTGGAGGTAGGTGCTGAGGCTGTATCAGACAGTGTATTTTTTCCACAGTGGCCTATGAAATTGGGGTGATCTCAGGGGCCTTGCAGGTTTCTCCTAATGTGGAGGGTTTGGGTAACTGAGACAGGCAGAGTTTCCTCCAGAGAGCAGGCCCAGTGATGTGCTGTGGTTCTGGAGGCCCCATCCTGGAAGGCATGTGGTTCAGGGCTCTGGGACCAAAATCTTCAGACACAAAATCGGGTATGAGTAGGGACGAGGTGATGGCAGGCCCGATTTGCAGACCCTGAGGGAAGCTCCTCGCATTTGAAATACGGGCGGCTGGTAGGCAGCAGCAAGGGATTTTCTGTCTCGATTGTGTCTAGAATGGCCATGGAATGAATGGGTGTCTTCATGTGTCCATATGAGTTTCTTCCTATCTGGGGTTTCTGCCCGGCACCCAAGAGTTTGGTGTCTTACTGGGGAAGGGGCGACCGCGTTTTACTGTGTCAGGGTTTCTGTCAAAACATGGATTCCAGAGATGGGTTCTGGGTCCTGGTGCCTGGGCAACCCCACCAAGGCTTAGGATTTGGGCCTAGGGGCCTGACAGGCCCGCTCTGTGGGGTTCTGGTCCAGCTCCCGCAGGGGCTTGTTGGAAATGAATCTCAGGGTGAGGGTCACAATGCCAGTTTGTGCCCAGCTGCCCATCCTGAGTGGGCGCTGTTTCTTGTTCCATGAACCTGGATCCCAATCTGAGGGTTGGACAACCATATCAACATTTAGTTTTCCTGCCATGGGGAAGGGGGAGTACTGTTTTGGGCTTCAGGGTCCCCCATGGGCAGGAATTTGAGCTAAGTTCTGGGACAGGTACCTGAATACCCAGGTTGGTTTGAGATGAACAACTCAGGTCAAGGCAGCTCACACCTTTAGGATATGGGGCCCACTATCACTGTGGCTGCCAGGTGGTCAGGGCTCGGGCTGTGTCAAACAGAGCATTAGTATGCAGGGTGGCCTATTATATTGGGGTATCATAAAGGGCCATGCATTTGAATCCTCATGTGGATTTTCTGCACAGACCCATAGGGCACTTCTTTCTGGTGGGCAGGCAGAAGGCTGCATTGTGGCTCCCAAATTCCCAATATGAAGGGCTTACAGGCGAGGAGTGTGAGGACAGAAGTCTGAATAGACAAGCTACATTTAAGCTCGGTGCCAAGCACATAGCTGTTCCAATGTGCAGCGGTTTTTTGGAGGTCTCCAGCACCTGAGTGTGGGCGAAGTCAGATGTCTGCTCACACTGGAGTTTGTATCTATGATGGCCAACGAACGAGATATCCAGCACTTGAATAAGGGTGATTGAATAAAGTTTGTTCACACTGGAGGTTGTTTCTATGATGACCGACAAATAGAGAGGTAAGGTCAAGAGGCCATGGAGGATTCCCCACATTGATGCTTGTGAGATGCTCCAAACAGGAATGTTGTTTTTTATACTGACAGGTGGAGTCTGGTTTGTTGCTCCAGAGTCCCCCACATGGAAAGTATGGATAGCAGAGCACTTCCACATGGATGCCTGGAAAGCACACCCTGAATGACCATTGCAGCTGAGGAACATGGCAGGTTCCTTCTGGTGGCTCTGGGGCGAAGTACCAAGGCCTTGAGTTGACATTGAATCTCTTGCAGATGGGTCACAATGCTGGTTTGTTACCAGGGAGATCTTAGAATGTGCTGGTAGCTGAGGTGCCATGCAGCATTCTCCTACCCTGATGGTTTAAAACAGGTTGAAGAGCTGTGTCCCCTTCTGGGGACAGGAGATGTTGTGTTGTGTGACTCAGGGGCCACATGTTGTATCATAAGTTCATATTCCAGAACAGGCCTCTGTGGAGAGATGCCTGAAAACCTAATCTAGGGTTCTGATGAAGTCCTAGGGGCATGTCAGTTTCAATCTTCTGACTCAGGACCATTGATTTGGTTTTCTGTCTGGATGTAGGTGATCAAGGAGTTTCAGACCACACCTCCATTCTGAGGACACACAATCCAGACATAAAAGCCTGAGCTACCACTTTGAGTCACCCTAATTACAGTTTCTGATGAGCTGCCCTCCAGGTCTATGCATTGGGCCTGTGATCACCTCTCCACTAACCTAACCCGAGTTTGTGTTTGCAGACTTCTCGCCCAAAACCATGGCTCACATGCCCTCCAGGATGGGGTCTCTGTAGCCACACAAGAGGACTGTGCCTGCAATCCCCAAGAAAACTATGGCCATAACATTTGCCCAACCCCTCCATTTTAGGAGAAACCTGCAAGGCCCCTGAGCCCATCCCAGTATTGCAGGCCAGTCTGGTTGCAAATGTGCAGCCTGAAACACCCTGATCACCTCCATCAAGGCAGACACCCAAGTCAATGGACCTGAGTCTGAAGCCTGAACTGACATGCCCCTAGGACCTCATTGGAACCCTAGATTAGGTTTTCAGGCATTTGTTGTCTGTTCTGGAATACCAACTTAGGGTACAACATGTGGTCCCTGAGCCACAAAACAGAACATCTCCTGTCCCTAGAAGCAAACCGTGCCCTTGAACCTGTATAAAACCCTCAAGGTGGGAGAATCCTGCATGGCCCCTTAGCCACCAGCACATTCTAAGATCTCTCTGGCAACAAACCAGCATAGTGAAACATCTGAAAGAGATTCCATGTCAACTCCAGGTCTTGGTACTTCGCCCCAGAGGCAACAGAAGGAATATGCCATGATCCTCAGGTGCAATGATTAATGGACGTGTGCTTCGCAGGCATCCATGCAGGAAAGCTCTGATAACCAAACTTTCCACATGGAGTACTGTGGAGTAACCAAAGCAGACTCCACCTGTCCAGTAGAAGAAACCTTGCTGTTTAGAGCATCTCACAAGGCTCAGCATGGGAAATCCTCCATAGAATCTTGCCACTACCCCTCCATTTGTTGGACATGATAGACACAAACTCCTATGTGAGCAAATATCTGACATCCCCCCTTACTCAGGTGCTGGCTATCTCAAATAAGTTGCTGCCCTTTGGAACTGCCTACCGCTTGGCACTGAATTGACCCATAGCTAGTGTTTACAATTTCATCCTCACCTGACTATTCCCCAAGACCTCTTGATAGGGAATTCTGGAGCCACAAAGCATCATTCTGCCTTCCCCATAGAAAGAAGTGCCTGGTGAGACTGTCCAGAAACCCCACTTGGGGATCATTAGCTCAGCCCTCGAGGATCCCAAATTTATCAGCTGCCCTGTCCAGTAGTGCTGTGTCCGACAGAGCCTGAGCCATGAATTCGTGTCAGCCCCCCAGACAGTGGTTCTGGTATCCAGCATGTGAGAATGGCCTTGGCTCAATCCGTCCTCTCTACCCATCCTTGGTATTCGGGCATCTGTTCCCAAACCTTTGCTGGAATCTTTGCCAATGGCGAAACCTGAAGCCCAATAGCGAACTGCTCCTTCCCCATGGCATGAAACCTAGCTGTTGGGATGGGTGTCCAATCCTCAGAGAGGGAGACAGCTGTATGGGCAATGAGACCATGCCCATTCCTGTGGGTCGCCCTGGGGAAAAAAAAAGGCATTGTGACCCTCAGCCTGAGCATGCTTTCAAATAAGCCCTCTCACACCACCAGGATTCCACATTGCAGGACTGGTATGGCCCTAGGCCCAAATCCTAACCCTTGGTGGGAATTTCTTGGCACCAGACCCAGAGCCGGTCTCTGGAATTCCTGTTCTGTGGCACCCCTAAGATGGAAAACAGCACTCTAATCCTTCCCCGAGAAAGCCACCAAACTACTGGGAGCTGCCAGGATCCTTACGGAATAAAAATATCCCATGGACCCATGAGACCACACCTGCATTCTGAGGTCATCCTGGACGCACAATCCAGATACAAAAGCCTGTGCTACCATCTTGGAGTCACCCGATTTATGGTTTCTGACGAGCTGACCCCCGGTCTATGCATTGGGCCAGCAATCACCTCGCCACTAACCCTGAGCCGACTTTGTGTTTGAAGACTTCTCTCCCAAAACCATGACTTACATGCCCTACAGGATGGGGTCTCTGTAGCCACACCACAGGACTGTGCCTGCCATCCCCAAGGAAATGGTGTCATCAAAGTTGCCCAACTCCACCAGATGGAAGAAAGCTGCAAGGCCCCTGAGCCCACCCCAATTTGGGAGGCTGTTCTGGACTCAAATGCGCAGTCTGAATCACCCTGATCACCTACATCCAGGCAGACACCCAAGTCATTGGGCCTGAGTCAGATGTTTTAAACTGGCATGCCCCTAGTACATCATTGGAACCCTGGATTAGGTTTTCAGGCACCTGTCCTTAGAGGCCTCTTCTGGAATACCAACCTATGATTGAACATGTGGTCCCTGAGCCACACAACATTTCCTGTACCCAGAAGGAAACCGTGCTCGTGGACTTGTGTCAAATCCTCAGGGTAGATGAATCCTGAATGGCCCCTTAGCTACCAGCACATTCTAAGATCTCCCTGGTAACAAACCAGCATTGTGACCCATCTTCATGAGACTCCATATCAACTCAAGGCCTTGATACTTACAGCGAACAGAATGAACCTGCCATGTTTCTCTACTGCAATGGTCAATGGAGGTGTGCTTTCCAGGCATCCATATGGGAGCGCTCTGCTACACAAATGTTCCTCATGGGGGAACCTGGAGCAAACAAACCAGAATCATTCAGTCCGGTTGAAGAAAACCTTGCTGTTTGAAGCATCTCACAAGCCCCAGCGTGGGAATTCCTCCATAACCTCTTGACGCTACCCTCCATTTGTTGGTCATCATAGACACAAACTCTGGTGTGAGGAAACAGCTGACATCTGTACTTATGCAGGCGTTGGATATATCCAATCAGTCGCTGCACACTGGAACTGCCTTCCGCTTGGTAATGACTTTAACAGTTGCATGTGCTTAACATTCCATCTTCACCCTCCTGGTCCACAAGCCCTCTTGATAGGGAATTCTGGAGCAACAATGCAGCATTCTGCCTGCCCCAAGAAAGAAGAATTTCCTGGTGAGTCTTCCCAGAAACCCCACATGAGGATCCACCTGCAGGGCCCTCGATGACACCCTAATATCTTAGGCCACCATGGGCACTAAGTCTCTCTCTGACAGAGCCTGAGCCATGACCTCCAGTCAGCTACCCAGACAGTGGGCCCCATTTCCTGCAGGTGGGACTTGTTGTGGCCCAAAGCCGTCATGTCTACTCAACCTGGATATTCAAGCCTCTGTGCCCAGTCCGTAGCTCAAATCCCTGCCTGTGAGGTACCTGAAGCACAGGGGTACTACTCCTTCCTGAGGGCAGGATATCTGGCTGTGGGGATGGGTGTCCAACCTTCAGAGTGGAATACAGCTGCATGGACATGAGACAATGGCCACACATGGGACCTGACCTGGGCACAAACAGGCATTGTGACTGTCAGCGTGAACCTGCTTCCAAACAAACCCCCACTGTAGCTGGACCAGAAGGCCGCAGAGTGGGACATGCAGACCCCGAGGGGCAAATCCTCACACTCGTTGGTGTTTTTCAGTCGCCTAGACCCAGAAACTGTCCCTGGAATCCTTCTTGTGGGGGTCCATTGAGACGGAAAACAGCAGTCTTTCCTCCCCCAGAGACAGTAAATTCTTTGGAGATGGGCAGAATCTCCAGAGATGAAGAATTTTCCATAGCCTCATGAAGCCAACCCTAATTTTTCGACCATTATGGACACACAATTCAGACAGAAAAGTCTGCCCAGCTGCCTCAATGACATCTTAATTTCACTACACAATGAGCTGCCCTCAGAGTTTGAAGATTGGGGCTGTGATCACCTCAGGCCTCACCCTAACGCTAGTTTGCATTTGCAGATTTCTGTCTCCAAAACCCTGTTGCACATGCCCTCCTGAATGGGGCCTCTGGAGCCACACCAGACGATTATGCCTACCCTCCCGAAGAAAACTCTTCCCTTCACTGTTGCCCAAACCCTGAAGCTTAGGAGCAAAGTACAAAGCCCCTGAGCCCACCTCAATTTACAGGAATGGTCTGGACCCGAGTGTACATTGTGACACACAGTGAGCAACTGCCTCCAGGCAAACATCTAAGTCAAAGGTCCTGAGTCAGAAGATGGAACCTGAGGACTTCAACCTGAGAAAATTGAACCTGCTCCTAGGACTTCATTGATGCCCTAGCTTAGGTTTTCAGGCACCTGTCCCGAGAGGACTGTTCCCCCATACCGTCTTATATTCACACATGTTGTCCCTGAGCCACACAACAGACCCCTCCTGTCCCAGAAGGACACCTTGCTCTTGGTAGCTGTGTCCAAGACTCAGTGTATTAGAATCCCTCATTGCCCCTGACCATCCCAACATTCCAGTGTCTCCCTGGATACAAACCAGCGTTGTGATCGAACAGCATCAAACTCCATGTCAATTCAGCCCCCTTGGAGCTTTGCCCCAGAGCCACCAGATCGAACCTGTCATGTTCCTGAGCTGCAATGGTCAATGGAATAGTGCTCCCCAGGCTTCCATGAGGAAGAGCTCTGCTACCAACCTTTCCATATGGGGGAAACTGGAGCAAACAAAACAGACTCCCCCTGTCCAGTAGAAGGAGACCTTACTGTTTGGAGCATCTCACAAGCCGCAGAGTGGAAAATCCTCCATGGCCTTTTGACGCAAACCCACCATTTGTAAGTCATCCTAGACACAAACACCAGTGTGAGCAAATATCTGACATCCGCCCTTACTCAGGTGCTGGATGTCTCGAATCAGCCGCTGCACGCTAGAAGTGCCTTCCGCTTGTCACTGAATTGAACCGTAGCTTGTGTTTTTAATTCCATCCACACCCTCCTGGTCCCCAAGCCCTATTGATAGGGGATTTTGTAGCGACAATGCAGAATTCTGCCTTCGCCATAAAAAGAAGAAGTGCCATGGAACATTCTCCAGAATAGATCACATCCTCGGTCCTAAATCAGGACTCAACTGGTATCAAAAGATTGGGATCATTCCCTGCATATTTTCAGACCACAATGCTCTGAAGCTAGAACTGAACAACAAGAGGAAGTTTGGAAAGAACCCAAATACATGGAGACTAAACAGCATCCATCTAAGGAATGAATGGGTCAACAGGGAAATTAAAGAAGAATTGAAAAAAATCATGGAAACAAATGAAAATGAAAATACAACAGTTCAAAATCTGTGGGACACAACAAAGGCAGTCCTGAGAGGAAAATATATAGCAGTACAAGCTTTTCTCAAGAAACAAGAAAGGTCTCAGGTACACAACCTAACCCTACACCTAAAGGAGCTGGAGAAAGAACAAGAAAGAAACCCTAAGCCCAGCAGGAGAAGAGAAATCATAAAGATCAGAGCAGAAATCAATGAAATAGAAACCAAAAAAACAATAGAACAAATCAACGAAACTAGGAGCTGGTTCTTTGAAAGAATTAATAAAATTGATAAACCCCTGGCCAGACTTATCAAAAAGAAAAGAGAAAGGACCTAAATAAATAAAATCATGAATGAAAGAGGAGAGATCACAACTAACACCAAAGAAATACAAACTATTATAAGAACATACTATGAGCAACTCTACGCCAACAAATTTGACAATCTGGAAGAAATGGATGCATTCCTAGAAACATATAAACTACCAAAATTGAACCAGGAAGAAATAGAAAGCCTGAAGACCCATAACCAGTAAGGAGATTGAAACAGTCATTAAAAATCTCCAAACAAACAAAAGCCCAGGGCCAGACAGCTTCCCCAGGGAATTCTACCAAACATTTAAAGAAGAACTAATTCCTATTCTCCTGAAACTGTTCCAAAAAATAGAAATGGAAGGAAAACTCCCAAACTCATTTTATGAGGCCAACATCACCTTGATCCCAAAACCAGACAAGGATCCCATCAAAAAAGAGAGCTATAGACCAATATCCTTGATGAACACAGATGCGAAAATTCTCACCAAAATACTAGCCAATAGGATTCAACAGTACATTAAAAGGATTATTCACCACGACCAAGTGGGATTTATCCCAGGGCTGCAAGGTTGGTTCAACATCCACAAATCAATCAATGTGATACAACACATCAATAAAAGAAAGAACAAGAACCATATGATACTCTCAATAGATGCTGAAAAAGCATTTGACAAAGTACAGCATCCCTTCCTGATCAAAACTCTTCAAAGTGTAGGGATAGAGGGCACATACCTCAATATCATCAAAGCCATGTATGAAAACCCACTGCAAATATCATTCTCAATGGAGAAAAACTGAAAGCTTTTCCACTAAGGTCAGGAACATGGCAGGGATGTCCATTATCACCACTGCTATTCAACATAGTACTAGAAGTCCTAGCCTCAGCAATCAGACAGCAAAAGGAAACTAAAGGCATCCAAATCGGCAAAGAAGAAGTCAAATTATCACTCTTCGCAGATGATATGATACTCTATGTGGAAAACCCAAAAGACTCCACTCCAAAACTGCTAGAACTTGTACAGGAATTCAGTAAAGTGTCAGGATATAAGATCAATGCACAAAAATCAGTTGCATTTCTCTACACCAACAACAAGACAGAAGAAAGAGAAATTAAGGAGTCAGTCCCATTTACAATTGCACCCCAAACCATAAGATACCTAGGAATAAACCTAACCAAAGAGGCTAGGAATCTATACTCAGTAAACTATAAAGTACTCATGAAAGAAATTGAGGAAGACACAAAGAAATGGAAAAAATGTTCCATGCTCCTGGATTGGAAGAATAAATATTGTGAAAATGTCTATGCTACCTAAAGCAATCTATACATTTAATGCAATTCCTATCAAAGTACCATCCATCTTTTTCAAAGAAATGGAACAAATAATTTTAAAATTTATATGGAACCAGAAAAGACCTCGAATAGCCAAAGGGATATTGACAAAGAAAGCCAAAATTGGTGGCATCACAATTCCGGACTTCAAGCTCTATTACAAAGCTGTCATCATCAAGACAGCATGGTACTGGCACAAAAACAGACACATAGACCAATGGAACAGAATAGAGAGCCCAGAAATAGACCCTCAACTCTATGGTCAACTAATCTTTGACAAAGCAGGAAAGTATGTCCAATGGAAAAAAGACAGCCTCTTTAATAAATGGTGTTGGGAAAATTGGACAGCCACGTGCAGAAAAATGAAATTGGACCATTTCCTTACACCACACACAAAAATAGATTCAAAATGGATTAAGGACCTCAATGTGAGAAAGGAATCCATCAAAATCCTTGATGAGAACACAGGCAGCAACCTCTTCGACCTCAGCCGCAGCAACATCTTCCTAGGAACATCGACAAAGGCAAGGGAAGCAAAGGCAAAAATGAACTGTTGGGATTTCATCAAGATCAAAAGCTTTTGCACAGCAAAGGAAACAGTTAACAAAATCAAAAGACAACTGACAGAATGGGAGAAGATATTTGCAAACGACATATCAGATAAAGGACTAGTGTCCAAAATCTATAAAGAACTTAACAAACTCAACACCCAAAGAACAAATAATCCAATCAAGAAATGGGCAGAGGACATGAACAGACGTTTCTGCAAAGAAGACATCCAGATGGCCAACAGACACATGAAAAAGTGCTCCATATCACTCGGCATCAGGGAAATACAAATCAAAACCACAATGAGATATCACCTCACACCAGTCAGAATGGCTAAATTCAACAAGTCAGGAAATGACAGATGCTGGCGAGGATGCGGAGAAAGGGGAACCCTCCTAAACTGTTGGTGGGAATGCAAGCTGGTGCAACCACTCTGGAAAACAGCATGGAGGTTCCTCAAAATGTTGAAAATAGAACTGCCCTATGACCCAGCAATTGCACTACTGGGTATTTACCCTAAAGATACAAACGTAGTGATCCAAAGGGGCACGTGCACCCGAATGTTTATAGCAGCAATGTCCACAATAGCCAAACTATGGAAAGAATCTAGATGTCCATCAACAGATGAATGGATAAAGAAGATGTGGTATATATACACAATGGAATACTATGCAGCCATCAAAAGAAACGAAATCTTGCCATTTGCGACAACATGGATGGAACCTAGCGTATCATGCTTAGCGAAACAAGTCAAGTGGAGAAAGAGAACTATCATATGATCTCCCTGATATGAGGAAGTAGTGATGCAACATGGGGGCTTAAGTGGGTAGGAGAAGAATCCATGAAACAAGATGGGATAGGGAGGGAGACAAACCATAAGTGACTCTTAATCTCACGAAACAAACTGTGGGTTTGTTTGCTGGGGAGAGGGGGGTTGGGAGAAGGGGGGTAGGGTTATGGACATTGGGGAGGGCATGTGCTTTTGGGTAAATTGGAAGGGGTGGTGAACCATGAGAGACTATGGACTCTGAAAAACAATCTGAGGGGTTTGAAATGGCGGAGGGGTGGGAGGTTGTGGTACCAGGTGGTGGGTATTATAGAGGGCACGGCTTGCATGGAGCACTGGGTGTGGTGAAAAAATAATGAATACTGTTTTTCTGAAAATAAATAAATTGGAAAAAAAAAAAGAAAGAAGAAGTGCCTTGTGAGTCTGCCCAGAATCCCCACATTAGGATCCACCTGCATGGCCCTCGATGGCATCCTATATCTTAGGGCGCCTAGGGCTCTCAGACTCTGTCTGACACAGCCAGAGCCATGACCTCCAGGCAGCCACACAGACAGTGGGCCCTATATGCAGCAGGTGGGACCTGCTATGGCCAGAAGCCATCTTCTCTATTCAACCTGGATATTCAGGCATCTTTCCCAAACCGTAGCTCAAATCCCTGCATATGAGGGAGCCTGAAGCACAGGAGTATACTTATTCCCGATGGCAGGAAACCTGGTTGTTGAGATGGGCACTAAGTCTCTGTCTGACACAGCCTGAGCCATGACCTAGCGTCAACCATGGAGATAGTGGGCCCCATATCCAGCAGATTGGACTTGCCATGGCCCAAAGCCATCATCTCTACTCAACCTGGATATTCAAGCATCTTTCCCAGATTGTAGCTCAAATCCCTGACTATGGAGGAACCTGAAGCACAAAAGTACTCCTTCTTCCCAAAAGCAGGAGGGCTGACTGTTGTGATAGGTGTCCAACCCTCAGAGCGAGAACCAGCTGCATGGCCCATGAGACCACGGCCTCTCATGGGCACCACTCTGGAAAAAAAAAAAAAAAAAACTTGCATTGTTACCCTCAGCGTGAGGCTGCTTTCAAACAAAAACCTTCTGTAGCTGTACCAGGAGCCCCCAGAGTGTGCCTACCACCCTAGGGCCCAACACTCACCCTCGTAGGTGTTTTCCAGGCGCCCGCACCCAGAAACTGTCTTTGGAATGCCTCTTTTGGGGGTTCCCTGTGACGGAAAACAGCAGTGTTCCCTTCTCCCAGAGACAACAAACTCTTGGGAGCTGAGTAGAATCCCCAAAGCCGAAGTATCTACCATGGCCCTATGAAGCCACCCCTACATTTTGCAAAAGTCCGGGTCAAACAACGCAGACAGAAAAGCCTGTACTACCGCCTTCATGATACCTGAACTTCAGTACACTCTTATCTTCCCACAGGGCCTCCAGATCGGGCCTGTGATCACCTCAGCCCTCAACCTAAACTTAGTTCGCGTTTGCATATTTCTGTCCCAAAGCTCTGGCCCACATGTCCATTAGGATGGGGCCTCTGGAGACACACCAGAGGACTCTGCCTACACACCCAAAGGAAACTCTGCCCTTCACTGCTGACCAAACCCTGAAGATTAGGAGCAAAGTACAAAGCCCGTGAGCCCACCTCAATTCCGATGATAACTCTGGACCCAAGGGCACATTCTGACACACAGTGAGCCCCTGGCTCCAGGCAGACATCCAATTCAAAGTCCCTGAGCCAGAAGATTGAACCTGACATGCCTCTAGGACTTTATCAGTACCCTAGCTTAGATATTCAAGTGCCTGTCCCCAGAGGCCTTTTCTTCAATAACAACTTATATTCCAACATGTGGTCCCTGAGCCACACAACCGAACACCTCCTGTCCCTTAAGGGTATCTTGCTCTTGGTAGCTGTGTCCAACACTCAGTGTAAGAGAATCGTGCATGGCCTTTGACTGCCCCAACATTCTAACATCTCCCTGGACACAAACCAGCATTGTGATCCAACAGCATGAAACTCCATGTCAACACCGGTTACTTTGAAATTCGACCCAGCATCACCAGTACGAAACTGCCATTTCCTCATCTGCAATGGACACTGGAGGTGGGCTTTCCAGGCATCCATGCAGGAGTGCTCTGCTCACCAAACTTTCCACATGGGGGACCCTGGTGCATACAAACGAGGCTCCACCAGTCCATTAGAAGGAAACCTTGAAGTTTGGAACATCTCACAAGCCCCAGGGTGGGAAATCCTAAATGACTTCATGATGCCTCCCCTCCATTTGTCAGTCATCATAGACAAAAACTCCAGTGTGAGCAAACATCTGACATCCGCCCTTACTCAGGTGCTAGATATCTCAAATCACCCGCTGCACACTGGAAGTGCCTTCCGCTTGGCACTGAATTTAACCATAGCTTGTGTTAACAATTCCAGACTAACCCTCCTGGTCCCCAAGCCCTCTTGATAGGGAATTCTGGAGCCACAACACAACATTCTGCCTGCCCCATAGAAAGAAGTAGTGCCTGGTCAGTCTGCCCAGAAACTCCACATGAGGAACCACCTGCATGGTCCTCGACAGCACCATAATATCATAGGCCGCCATGGGCACTAAGACTCTGTCTCACACAGACAGAGCCACGACCTCCAGGCAGCCATTCAGAGAGTGGGCCCCATACCCGTCAGGTAGACCTGCCATGGCCCAAAGCCATCATCGCTACACAATCTGGATATTCAGACATCTGTCCCCAGACCATAGCTCAAATCCCTGCCTATGGGGGAACCTGAAGAACAGGATTATTCCTCCTTTCCAATGACAGGAAACCTGGCTGTTGAGATGGGTGTCTTACTCTCAGAGTGGGAACCAGCTACATGGCCCATGAGACCAGGGCCACTCATGGGAGACGCCATGGGCACAAATGGGCACTGTAACCCTCAGCATGAACCTCCTTTCAAACAAACACCCTCGGTAGCTAGACCAGGAGTCCACAGAATGGGCCTGCCAGGACCCTAGGGCCAAATCCTCACCCTCGTTTATGCTTTCCAAGCACCCAGACCCAGAACCTGTCTCTCGAATCCTCCTTTTGGGGGTCCCTGAGATGGAAAACAGCAGTCTTCCCTTCTCCAGGAGACAGCAAACACTGGGATCTGGGAAGAATCCCCAGAGATGAAGAATATCCCATGGCCTCATGAAGCCACCCCTACCTTTTGCAACCGTCCTGGACACACAATCCCGACAGAAAAGCCTATGCTACGGCCTCCATGACACCTTAATTTCAGTACACTATGAGCTGCCCTCAGGGCCTGCTGATAGGTTTTGTGAACACCTCGGCCCTCACCCTAACCCTAGTTCTCATTTGCAATTTCTGTTCCCAACGTCCTGGCCCACACGCCCTCGAGAATGGGGCCTCTGGTCCCACACCAGACGAGTGTGCCTACACTCCTGAAGGAAACTGCCCTTCACTGTTTCCCAAACCCTGAATATTAGGAGCAAAGTACAGGCCACTGAGCCCACCTCATTTTCGAAGAACACTCCTGACCCAAATATGCATTCTGACACACAATGAGCCCCTGCCTCCAGGCAGACATCCAAGTCAAAGGCCCTGAGGCAAAAGTTTGAACCTGGCATGACTATAGGATTACATCAATACCCTAGTTTAGATGTTTAGGCGCCTGTCCCCAGAGGCTTGGTTTATAATTCCATCCTCAACCTCCTGGTCCACAAACCCACTTGATAGGGAATTCTGGAGCCAGAATGCAGCATTCTGCCTACCACACAGAAAGAAGTCCTGCCTGGTGATTCTGCCCAGAAACCCCACATGAGAATCCACCTACATGGCTCTTGATGGCACACTAATATCATAGGCTGCAATGGGCACTCAGGCTCTGTCTGACACATCCTGAGCCACAACCTCCAGTCAGCCATGAAGACAGTGGTCCTCGTATTCTGCAGGTGGGAAATGCCATGGCCCGAAGCCATCATCTCTATTCAACCAGGGTATTCAGGCGTCTCTCCCCAGACTGTAGCTCAAATCCTTGCCTATAGGGGAAGCTTAAGCACAAGAGTACTCCTCATTCCCGATGGCAGGAAACCTGGCTGTTGAGATGGGTATCCAACCATCAGAGTGAGAACCAGTTACATGGCCCATGAGACCGTGGCCACTCATAAGAGCCACCTTGGGCACAAAGAGGCATTGTGACTCTCAGCGTGAGCCTACTTTTAAATAAACTCCCTCAGTAGCTGGACCAGGAGCCTGCAGAGGAGGCCTGCAAGGTTCCTAGATCCATATCCTCACCTTCATTCATGTTTTCCAGGTGCCCAGAACAAGAATCTGCCTCTGGAATTCCTCTTGTGGGTGTCCCCTGAGATGGTAAAGAGCAGTCTTCCCTTCCCCCAGAGACACCAAACTCTTGGGAGCTGGGCAGAATCCCCAGAGACGAGGAATCTCCCATGGCACCATGAAACACTCCTACATTTTGCGACCGTACTGGACACACAACGCGCTACCGCCTCTATGACACCTTAATTTCAGTACAATATGAGCTGCACTCAGGGTCTGCAGATCAGGCCTGTGATCACCTCGGCCCTCACCCTAACCCTAGTTCGCATTTCTAGATTTCTGTCCCCAAAGCCCAGGCCCACATACCCTCATGATGGGGCCTCTGGAGCCACACAGAGGACTTTGCCTACCCCCCAAAGGAAACTCTATCCTCACTGTTGCCAAAACCCTGAAGATTAGGAGCAAAGTACAAATCCCCTTAGCACACCTCCATTTTGAAGAACGCTCTGGACCCAAATGTGCATTCTGACACACAATGAGACCCTGCCTCCAGGCAGACATCCAAGTCAAAGGTCCTGAGTCAGCTGATTGAACCTTATATGCCTATAGGACTTCATTGATACCAGAGCTTAGATTTTCAGGTGCCTATCCCCAGGGGTCTGTTACCCAATACCAACTTATATTCCAACATGTGGTCCCTGAGCTACACTACAAAAATCCTCCTGTCCCCAGAAGTATACCTTGTTTTTGGTAGCTGTGTCCAAGTCACAGTGTAGGAGAATCCTGCATGGCCCTCTGACCACACCAACATTCTAATTTCTCCATGGATCCCAAGCAGCATTGTGATCCAACAGCATGAAACTCCATGTCAACTCAGGCTGCTTGGAACTTAGCCCCAAAGCCACCAGATGGAACCTGCCATATCCTCAGTTGCAATGGACCATGGAGGTGTGCTCTCTAGGCATCGACACGGGAGAGCTCTGCTACCGAAACTTTCCATATGGGGAAAGTTGCAGTACATGCTCCTAGCAAACCCTGGAGCAGTACATGCTCCTAGCAAACCCTGGAGCAAACAAACCAAAATCCCCCTGTCCAGTAAAAGGAAACCTTGCTGTTTGGAGCATCTCACAAGTCACAGCATGGGAAATCCTCCATGGCCTCTTGTGCCACCCCTCCATTTGTCGGTCATCATAGACACAAACTACAGTTTGAGCAAACATCTGATATCCGCCATTACTCAGGTGCTGGATAGCTCGAATCAGCCTTCTGACTGGCAATGGATTGAAAGTAGTTTGTGTTTACCATTCCATCCTCACCCTCCTGGTCCCCAAGGCCTCTTGATAGGGAATTCTGGAGCCACGATGCAGCATTCTGCCTGTCCCACAGAAAAAAGTGCCTGGTGAGTCTTCCAAGAAAACCCACATGAGGATCCACCTGCATGACCTTTGATGGAACCCTAATAACATAGGCCGCCATGGGCACTCAGGCTCTGTCTGACACAGCCTGAGCCACGACCTACATTCAGCCATGCAGAGAGTGGGCCCCATATTCTGAAGGTGGGAACTGTTGGCCCGAAGCCTGATGGCCTGAAGCCGTCACAACTACTCAACCTGGATATTCAGGCATCTCTCCCCAGACCATAGCCCAAATCCCTGCCTATGGGGGAAACTGAAGCCCAGCAGTACTCCTCCTTCCCGATGGCAGGAAGCCTGGTGTCGTCTTCAACCCGCAAGGATGACAAGAAGCCCCGGTTTAGATGTATCTTCGCTCTCTTTATTTCCACAAGTCTACACACTTATATACTTTTACATGACCAATCAGCGAGCAGGGTGACCAATAGGGGGCCAAGCAATGGGGAGAGCCAATGAGAGTCCTGTTACTATGCTGATTAAATTTGAAACAGCCACAAGAAGACCAATTGTGCCAGCCCATTGTTTGGTAAACTGGAACATATTGCTGAATGTTTGAAATAGCTCTGGGAGGGAAGCTTGTTGCACACGCGTACTATTTACTCGAGTTATCTCAGCCAGAAGGATTCGTGTGAAATTTTGAAAATCGTCAGACCAAGCACCCTGCAAATACTGGGAGAGCTGTCGGGAGACATTCTGTAAGTCACTCATATTAGTATAGGCTATGGGAGTTACACAAATTGCCAGGAAGAGTGCTATACATCCCAGTCCCAATAGGGCCCCCAATATGTCCACTTGTTCTTGAACAAAATACATTCTCTGCTTAACTATCAGGATTCCTGCTTCCAGATGTGCATTGATCTGAGTCTGTGTTTGAAGGGCTGCTGCCGTTCCTTCTGCAAGGGTGTTCACAGCTTCCGCAGTGGGTATAGTTGCAGCAAGCGAGACTGCTGCTGCCGTGGCAGCTACTGTAGATATAGCCAATGCTGTCACAATGGCGGCTGTGATACCAAAATCTCTCTTATTTCTGGATAGCACCACCGGTAACTTGTCCTCTGGAATGGAAACTGGGACAGGAACATGGGTAGGGATATGCATAATCACAGCCAGCTTGAAGGCCGTGACATTCCAGCACTGGGAAAGATAGCAATTCTTAGTGCAATTTAACGTATCATTCAACTCGCTAGCATTTGTTACAAGGAAAAGGAACGGTGGCGAGATGCTTATGGTAGTGGGCTGATAAGTAATATTATTGGGTCAAGACACATTAACTGTTGTCTTAAAGGTACTAGAGTCATTTTGTTTGGAAGAACAGTTGAGAAATTTGCCACCATTTAACATGGACACTGCTGAGATATCAGTACATGCACCTAGCAAGTTACAGACCTGCCATGCATCAAAGGGAGAAGAGGGATTGCCTTGCTTTGGATTTTGAAAGGAATAATTGTACCCTGTAAAGGTATTATTTTTATAAGTAGGAAAGCGTGGAGTGAATGTAAAGCTATGCATTTCATTGATGTAAACTGAGTGCAAGGTACTCTGACATCCAGACCACTCCGGTGGCCATACCCTGTTATTGGTGCACCTGGGCAACTTAAAAGGTTGATATGGCCCCGAGGAATTAATAGGTTTCACAGGGGCCAAACCGTGGATCGCAGGTGGTCCCATTAAGGTATGTTTAGCAAGCCTTCATCTAGGAACCTTGGAGTCGCCTTTTCCACTGTATTCAAAAAGGCCTGAACAGTTTTGCTTTTAGTGAAGTTCCATTGGCTTTCAGCAGGTCTTTTAAATACCCTTCCAACCGCACTTTAGATACTTCAGATCCCATTATGAACACACAGACAACAGACGCGGACATTAAAGACAACTAACTAGCACATTAACTTTTTACACGCATATACTTCAGTCGACCCTTACTCCCCGCTCTACCACGGAATTCCCACTTTTGAACATGGCCTTTACTCCCTGCTTTCCCGCAGAATTCCCACTTTTGAACGTGGCTAATGTCCCCGCTTACCTGCAGACCTTTACTCCCCGCTTTACCATGGATTACCTTGCAAGATTCCTTTACTTAGTTCCCGGGTTTTGGCACCATTTGTTGCCCTCGACCTGCAAGGACGACAAGAAGCCCCGGTTCAGATGTATCTTCTCTCTCATTATTTCCGCAAGTCTACACACTTATATATATTTACATGACCAATCAGTGAGCAGGGTGACCAATAAGGGGCCAAGCAATGGGGAGAGCCAACGAGAGTCCTGTTACTATGCTGATTAAATTTGAAACAGTCAATGACTATGTCCTCCTTTAGGTGGGCTTCACCAGAACGTTCATTGTTTACTTGCAGCGTATTTTGCTGGCAGTGAGCCAAGCGCCATCTTGTAATGGCGGGGACTTTCCCAGCCAGAGGCAGTCCCTGACAGCCTGGCTGTTGGGATGGGTGTTCAACTATCAGAGTGGGAAAGACCTGCATGGTTCATGTGGCCTGCATGGTTCATGAGGCCACGGCCACTCATGGGAGCCTCCCTGGGCACAAACAGGCATTGTGACCCTCAGCCTGAGCATGCTTTCAAACAAGCACTCTCAGTTTCACCACCAGGATCCCGCATTGAAGGCCTGGTATGCCCCTAGTCCCAAATACTATCCCTTCTTGGGATATTCCAGGGGCCCAGACTCAGAGTCTGTTTCTGGAATCCCTGTTTTGGGTCACCCCTAAGATGGAAAACAGCTCTCTTCACTTCCCCAAAAATGCCACCAAACTATTGGGAGCCACTAGGATCCTAAGAGAGGAAAAATTTCCCATGTACCCATGAGAAAACATCTGCATTCTGAGGCCATTCAGGACAAGAGTCCTGATATAAAATCTGGTGCTACTGCCTCGCATCACCCTAATTAGAGATCCTGATGAACTGCCCTCCAGGTCTACGCACTGGGCCTGTGATCACTTCGCCACTAACCCTAACCCATGTTTGTGTTTGCAGACTTCTCTCTCAAACCATGGATCACATTCCCCACAGGATGGTGTATCTGGAGCTACACCACAGGACTTTGCCTGCCATACCAAAGGAGACTTTGCCCAACCCACTTGGCAAGCCTTCCAGATTAGAAAAACCTGCAAGGCCCCTGAGCCCACCCCAATATTGGAGGCTGCACTAGATGCAAATGCGCAGTCTGAAACACCCTTAGTTCCTACATCTAGGCAGCCAATCAAGTCAATGGTCCGGAGTCTGAAGATTGAAACACACATGCCCCTAGGACCTCATTGGAACCCCAATAAGGTGTTCATGCATCTGTCATCAGAAGCCTGTTCTGGAATACCAACTTATGATACACCATGTGGTCCCTAAGCTACACAGCAGAAAAACTGTCCCCAGAAGTAAAATGGCCCATGAGGCCTCGGTCACTCATGGGAGCCTCCCTGGGCACAAACAGGCTCTTGGACCTGTGTCAAACCCTCAAGGTAGGAGACTCCTGAATGGCATTTTAGCCACCAGCACAGTCTAAGATCTCCCTGGTAACAAACCAGCATTGTAACCCCTGTGCAAGACATTCCATGTCAAATCAAGGCCTTGATACTTCACGCCAGAGCCACCAGAACAAAACTGCCATGTTCCTCAGCTGCGTGGTCCATTGAGATATGCTTTCCGGGCATCCATGCAGGAGAGCATTGTTACCCAAAATTTCGATATGGGGGACCCTGGAGCTAACCCGCCAAACTCCAACTGTCCAGTAGAAAGAAACCTTGCTGTTTGGAGCATCTCACAAGCCTCAGCGTGGGAAATCCTCCATGGCCTCTGGATGCCAACCCTCCATTTGTCGGTCATCATAGACACAAACTCCAGTGTGAACAAACATCTGATATCCACCTTTACTCCCAATTATACAGTCAACGCTGGGCACTAATGCCCTGTCTGACACAATCTGAGTCCAGACCTCCCAACCGACACCCAGACAGCTGGCCACACTCTGAGCACATCTGACCCGCCATGGCCTTAGGTCATCATCTCTGCCCAAACTCGGCTTTCAGGCTTACAACCTAGGTCTTATCTCCAATCACTGCCCAGGAGTGAACGTGATGCAGAAACACGAACTCCTTCTTTTTCATGGCAAGAAACCATGTAGTTGGCATGTTGTAGCACGTTCAGACGAGGAGAAACCAGTGTGGCCCATGAGGCCCCACCCATGCTTGAGGGCCAGGTTGGGAACAAACTCACATTGTGACCCTCAGCGTGAGCCCTGTCCACAAGTAAGGCCTCTCAGTGGCTGGACCAGGAGCCAGCACGTGGGGCTTGCCAGGACCCTAGGCCCCTATTCTAACCCAGTGGTCGGGTTGTCCAGTCACCCCTCCCCAGGGATCTCCTCTGGAATCCGTCTTTTGGTAGGACACTTGAGGTAAAAAAACAGAAAGGAATTTTCCCATCCCAAAGAATGACCCCAAATTCTTGGGATCAGGCTAAATCCCCAGAGACGGATACTCGCCCATGGCCGATGAAGCCACCTCGACATTCAACGGCTATCTTTGACACAAACTCCAGAGACAAATGTTTGAGGAAGTGCCTCAAATTCTCCCTTTGTTCATATCATGAAGAGCTCTCCTCACCGTCTGTAGGTCGGGCCTGCCATACCTACGTCCCCAAACCTAAGCCGAGTATGTGTTTTCAGACTTCTGTCCCCACAGCCCTAGCCCACACACCCTCCTGGATGGGGCCCCTGGAGCCACAGGTCAGGACTGTGCCTGCCCTCTCCACGGGAATTCTGCCCATTTCATTGGACCCAACACTACAGATTAGGAGAAACCTCCAAAGACTCCAAGGCCATCCCAATACTGTGGGACGCCCGTGACAAATAGGGGCAATCTTACAAGCTTAGCAACTACCTCCACTCAGACCCATGGACAGATGTCCCCAGAGAAGAAGATTGAACCGGACATGCCCCTAGGCCCTTACTGGATCCATTGCTTTTGTTTCTAGGCATCCCTCCTCAGAGGCCTGGTTTTCCATACCAGCATATGGGGATTTCCTGAGGTAACAATGAGAACAAATGTCATCTCCACTTGGGAAACTTGCTATTCAGAGCTGTGTGAAAACCTCCCCTTAGGAGTATACTTCAAGGCCCCGTAGTCACTGCCCCATTCCAAGGTCTCCATGGGCACAAACTCACATTATGACGCATCCTCAGGAGAGTCCATTTCAACTCAGCCCACTCTGTTGCTCCTTCACAGCCAGCAGATTGAACCTACCTTGTTGCTAGGAGATAATTGGAAAGGGAGACTGGTTGCCTATACATCCATCCTTAGATCACTGCTCTGGAATCATTCTGTTTGGGATGTCCTGGAGCCATCCAACAGGTCTCGACAGTCCTAAAGAAGGAATCCTTGTAGTTTGGAGCATCTCACAACTCCATCATGGGAAAACCTTCATGGCCTCATGATATCCTCCCCTTCCTGAAGGGGACGTTATGGATAGAAACCCCATCCTGAGCCAACGTCTGATCCTGGCCCTGACTTCAGATGCACGAATCTCAATTTAGCTCTGCAGAGTGTGCCTGCCGTGCCCTCGCACCAAACCTAAGCCTAGCTTGTATTCTCAGACTACCGTCCTCACACTCCTGACCCACAAAACGTCCATTTTGGGATTCCAGATGCGTAATGCAGCACTCTGCCTGCCCTCCAGAAGAAAAATGTTCTCCTATGAGGCTACAGAATCCCCAAATGAGAATGAACCTACACACCACTCAACTGTACCCTGATTATACAGTTTACCCTGGGCCCTGTCTTACACAGCCTGAGCCTGCATCTCCCGACCAATACCCAGACAGCTGGCCACACACTGAGCACATCAGACCTGCCAGGGCCTTAGTTCGTCATCTGTTCTCAACCTTGGTTTTCAGGCTTCAGAACCTAGAACTTATCTCCCATCACTGCCTAGGGGAGAACGTGAGGCAGAAATCAGAAATCCTCCTTACCCATGGCAAGAAACCTTGCGGTTGGCATGTTTCCAACGTTCAGTGTAGGAGAAACCAGCGTGGCCCTTGAGGCCTCGAGCATGCTTGATGACATCAGAACCAAGGCTGAAAATCCTACTGATGAGAGCACCAAAAGGAGGACTTCCTCTCTGCACAGACTTGATCCAGTCTCTACCCAGGAAGTCTCCACCCAGAATACCATCAAAGAGGACTAAGGGGAATTTATGATCTCAAACAATGGGAAGTCCAATAGGTTCCTAAGTTACCTATGTTAATGGAAGAGGTTCAGAGATTGGATGATGGGTCCTGTCAAATTTCAGTGGACGCCACCTGGATGGAGATTTCCATGCAATCCCAGTTCCCTATCTAGGAAGTGCCTGTGTCCCTGGATAGGCCAATACTTCGGATTCCGTGGAAATGAAAGGGACTGTCCTTCCCGGGCAAATCAGAAGAAAGAAGCGAGAGCAAGTGTGAGGGAGAAAGAGTGTGGGAGAATCTGATGGGAGAGGATTTCTTACAAAAGGACTCATGAAATGACCTGAGGAAACAGACCAACAGAAGAGGGCAGACTTTGACCAAGCGCGGCTAAAGGACGTGATTAGCCACATGGAACATAAAAGCCTAAAGTTCAATTCGAGACTGATGTTGCCTCAGTACCAACGAGGACATCGGAAGTTTTCTGGAAGAGGCCATAGGAAAAAATTTTTAGGATGTGGGGGAGGTGGCAGAGATGAGTGGAACCGAACACCAAAAATGGGAAGCACAGGAAAGGCTGGGAAGGTGGAGTCGACTCCTTCCGAGTTGAACAACAACAATCTTGTCCAGCAAATGACAAGTCTCACACTAGGAAAGGCTCTATGAGATACCAGCTAAGGGACTGAATACACATCTAGATAGGATCCCTAGGAATCCAGAAGGAAAGGTAGGTAACTCAAAGCAACGAAAAGCCTTGATCAGAAACATCCCAAGGAGAAAACCATGAGCCAAGAAACCCATGAACAGTTTCCCACCATCCTCAGGGATCACACAAGAGCAAAGGAAAACACAGAGGGTTAGTGTTAACCCAGAAAAGGCAGACCCTTAAGATGAGGGAGTAGGAGGTTGCCTGAGGACAGAGCAGGGGCTGGCGCCTTGCACCCCCTGTCCACCCGCTCCCCTCAGTAATACGTGTCCCCTTCCTCAGGCACCCCTGACCATCCTAGAAGGAAAACAAATAGTGAACTTGCAGAGATCACAGTCCTGCAAGGCAGAGGAGTCTCCCTTGGTTTGCAAATGTCCTTGAGATTTACAACAAAGAAGTGACCTTATCAAGAGCCCCATTTCCAAAGACACAGAACTCAGTTCCTCAAGCCCTAACGTCACCCTCCCCTCCATAAAAAACCAAAGGAGGCAGAGGGAGAAGGAAAAGTCAGTCAAGTTAAATTTCTTCTAAACCTACATCTCATTAACAAGGACGCTTGATAGCAGGAATGTCACATTCCACCAGGAGACTCCCAATTGTCTTTATGTTAATGCCTCATTAGAGGGAAAGTGGCCTTGGCTTGAGAGTAACCAGGCCTTCAATATCCTGATAGTCTTCTTTCCCCCAATAGCCCTTCTGAACCTCCCTTCCCCTCACCTTCCCCCAACCACAAGGTATATAACCTGCCATCCCTCACAGCCTGGGGCGGCAGCTCTGCCTGCCCACGGGTCCTGTCCCCGTGCTTTCATCAACCACCATTTTGCACCAAAGGTGTCTCAAGAATTCTTTCTTGATCATCGGCTCCGGACCTCAGCCCACCGAACCTCACCTAGGTTCTAGAACTTCATCACTAAAAAGTGTTGCTGCATCAAACGGATGGAATAGTGAACTACGGATTGAATCATGGAGGGGGGCACCTGGGTGGCTGCATTCTGCTGGGGCCCTGATGATCCTGGTCTTGGGATCAAGCCCTGCCTGGGGCTCTCTGCTCAGCAGGAAGCCTTCTTCTCCCTCTCGCACTGGCCCTGCTTCTACTCCCTCTTCACTGCTTGGGCTCCCTCTCTCCCTGTGTCTCTCTCTCTCTGTCAAATCCGGCAATCAATGCACCCATTCCTTCAATTCAGTAAGGAAAACGAACATGGTGATGCATGGGGTCCTAATGAACGACAAGAAAATTGAGGGTTGTTGGAGGATGATTTTAAGAGTTTCTTTGTTCCTTGGACAGACAGACAGAGAGGAGGAGGAGGGGGTAGAGAGGCAGGCAGAGAGAGGCTTTGGTGGGGGGGCGAACAGGCTCCCAGGTAAGCCAAGAGCCAGAGGCAGGGCTGGGTCCGCAGGCTGGTGCCTCGCCAGGTGCACCGTGCCGCCCTGCAGCAGCTCCGGCAGTCCTGGGTGGATCTCCTTGTACCATCCTGCCTGCCCTTCCCCCACGCGGGCGAGTGGGCGGAGCCCTCAGCCCCTCCGTGGACCGATATGCCGCCCCGCCTCCCCAAACCAGCGCGCTCAGGTGGCGCTCCCATCGCTAATCCCTGCTAGCATCTGGGCTCCCAGGGTCATCTGCTCCTGGCGGCGGCGGCGGCGGCGGCGGCGGCGGCGGCGGCGGCAGCGGCCGCTGAGGGAGAGCGGCCTGGGAGGGCAGGCAGCATCTCGGGCTCCTCCCGCTTGCCCCGGGGCCGGTCGCTTCTCTCCCCACCCCTCCCCCTCGAACTCATGGTTCATTTCTCTTGAGGGCTTTCCCTGTTTGTTTCAGGGAAAGAGTACACGTGAGTGGGGGAGGTGGGTAGGGCAGAACCAAGAGAGAGAGTCCTAGTGGACTCTGCCCTGAGCCCAGAGCCTGCCTCAGGGCTCCATCTCAAGAGTCTTGAGACCACCCCCTGAGCCAGTACCAAGACTTGGGCCCTTCAGGGAGGGTGCCCCCCAGCTGCCCCCCAGCTGTTGTTGACCAATTTCTGGAGACGGGCACCTGCTGGGCTCCGTGGTTTGAGCGACTGCCTTGGGCTCAGGTCATGACCCCGGACTTGCGGGGTCTCTTCCCGCCTGGGGCTCCCAGGTCCTTGCCGAGTCTGCTTCTCTCTCTGACCTTCTCCTCTCTCCTGCTCTCTCGCTCTCACTCATTCTCTCCCAAATCAAGAAAGAAAAGCTTTCCAAGACCTTTCTTCAGCCTTGTTTTAGGGGCTTCAATGGCTTGAATCTCTAGGAGTTTTCTCATCAGATGCGGACACCTTGAGGATGGCCATGTCTTTCTAAATGGATCCTTTGTTCCTTTGAAATGTCTTCTTTTTCTGTTCATTCTAGGGGGTGTCTTTCATTCTATGGGGCGTCTTTCTATTGCCTAGGAAAATCAGCCTTGTAGGATTCGTTTGGGTGCGGTCTAGCCCTTTTCATCCTTTTTCTTTTCACAAAACCTAGACTATCCTCTGCATCCTTGTATGGAGAGTTTATTTTTCACGGACCTATTTAGGTCTTTTCTTTCAAGAGCATAGTCTTTTCTTTCCATAGATTGGAAAGAAAAGTCGTTCCTTCTGAAGCTCGTCGTTGAAATGTTGAAGAGGAAGTCTAGTACCTTGCTAGTCATGTTTTCTTTTTCCCGTCTATTCCTTGTTCCCTTTTGAACTGTCTTCCTTTCGATGACCTGAGTCCTTGGGAGGCTGCTCTCTGCCTTGCATGATTGGCTGTCCCCCGGGCAGTGAGATATTCTAGGTGCTTCTGACTATTTCTCAAATTGTTCTGTCACCTGTTTAGGGAATCTCTAGAGTCAGCTTTCTTGGAGGGATCATTTCATCCCGCTCCTAATTTAGGATCCTTCCTGGGTATCTACTGAGTATTCTGACTGATCCAAAAGAACGCTACCCTCGGGCTGGTTGGAATTCCAATGACCTCAGGCCTTGTATGAGTCTTGGCAACCATCTGGTCCAGTTACCTTGACTCTTTGTTAGAACGTGGCCCATTTTCCTGGACACACACTGCTTCCTATGGAGCAAGGACTCAAGAGGACAGTGTGTGTGTTTCCAAGAGCTTGTTTACTACTTGACTTCCTTCTTTCAGGAACCCATGGCCTTTTCATCACTCCAACCTTCCTGAATTCAAGTCTCGCTTTCCTCACACCAGGGGGACTCCCATCTTTTCCTTGGAATCTCCGCACTACCCCCACCATCCAGAACTTCTCCAGGTGAAAAGCGGATTGAAGCCTAGGGCTCACTTTTTTCTTGTTTGTTTGTTTGCCTGTTTTCCTTTTCATGAAATTCACCAATGTGCATTCCTTTTCGATGTTTTAAAGAGTTAGATATACAGTTATATAGAGACAGGTACAGATCTACATAAAGATATAGATATGGATACAGACATCTCTATGTCTAGATAGATAATGTTTTTCCTTTTCCTACTCCCCATGGGCTTCTGGTTGGTTTATTTTTCTCTAAAGAGGTTTGTATTAGTTTTCTAGGGTTGCTATTACAGGATACCACAATCCTAGTGGCTGAAACAAGAGACGTGGACACTCTCACACTTCTAGAGGCTACAATGTTGGTAGCCCATGCTCCTTTTGTAGGTATTAAGGAAGGATGTGTTCCAGGCGCCTCTCTCCGGCAGAAGCGTTGTCTTGGCTTTGGCCTTCTTCACATGGCTTTCTCCCTCGGTGCATATCTGAGTATCCCCAGTTTCCCTTCTTAGAAGGACACAAAACCTCCTGAATTAGGGGCAGAGTCTCTTCAAATATGACCTTGTCCTAGCTTGTTATATGTCCAGGGAGCCTATTTCCAAACAAGTTCATGCTGGCAGGTACTGGGTTTCAGGACTGGGATAGTTTACGTGCATACCCCTCCCCCCACACACACGGGTCTGTAAGTAGATAGGTAGATAGATAGATAGATAGATAGATAGATTTTTTACTTTTGCCTAATGAATCCTATTTGTTTATAATATCGTCTTCCTTCCTTTCATTAGAAGGCTTTACGCATGCTTATGGGGCCTCCTGAACAATTCGAAAACCTCTACCTCCTCAGTCTCGATGAAAGTCATGGTTACCGAACGTCGTCTGCCATTTTTTTTAAAAAGAGCTGGCATCTTTTTGGAGTTTACAGTGTTTTTGGTATTGAGTACCTGTTTATAGGCTGAGGAAGGTGACTTGCATCCTAGTCTTTCCTTCTGAATTTGTTTTTTTTTGGAAAGTAAATTCTCTCATGTATTAAAAGAGGGACCTATAAAAGCTCAATGGCTCTTCTTTGAAAGTTTACATTCCTGTTTCTCATTTTGTATGTACATAAAGTGACCAGAAATATGGGGGCCTAAAACATTTATCAGCATTTAAATGAAAAAAAAAAAGAAATTAAATTTAAATAACTTTAAATTAAATACATTTAATTAAATGTAAACTTCTAAATTTAAATAAAAATTAAAAATCAAAAATTGAGATTAAATATGGGAAGGGGAGGTGAACCATGAGAGACCATGGACTCTGAAAAAATATCTGAGAGGTTTGAAAGGGTGTGGCGTGGGTGGTTTGGGGAACCTGGTGGTGGGTATTGGAGAGGGCACGGATGGCATGGAGCCCTGGGTTTGGTGCAGAAACAAAAAATACGGATAGGCTGTAAATAAAATTTTAAAAAAAGGAAAAACATGAAAAATAAAAAAAATAAATACATATACAGACAGAAAGTGTATTTTGAAAAACGGACCTATAAGAGCTTAGAATTGTGTACACCTGGCGATTCACAGAACTGGACTACAGGGGATAAATATATATTATTTATTAATTTAAAAAATCAATAAACTAAACAATAAAATGAAACGATAAATAAATAAATAAAACAAAAAGGAATGACGCAAACAACATGCAAGACAATGGGCAATAATTGAGGGACTCAGTCATTCCACGAAAGGTCAATGGTTTGTATAATCTAATGAAAAAACGAGATTGGTTGGATTGCATCTATCCTCACATACACACAGAATGATGCGCTGCCTCTCAGGGATACAGAATCAGCTCAGCAAGGCAGAAACCAAATTCGGGAGTATGGAACTCCTCACATTGAACAAGCCTTCTACCAAGCTAGAAAGGGACGTCCTAACGAGTAGAGGAAGTGATGGAGGAGATATGGAATGTACGACGACAACTGGAAAGCATGAGTGCAATTTGTACAAAGAGAAATATTCTAAGAGAATGGACAAAGTATGAGAATCAGGAAGGGAATGAATCAAAGTCATCGGATAGACGTTGGAGATTCAGGAAAATTCACTGGAATTCTGTGACTTCAGAACCAAGGCTGAAAATCCTATTGATGAGAGCACCAAAAGGAGGACTTGCTCTCTGCACAGACTTGATCCAGTCTCTGCCCAGGAAGTCTCCACCCAGAAAACCATCAAAGAGGACTAAGGGGAATTTATGATCTCAAACAATGGGATGTCCACTAGGTTCCTAGGTTACCTATGTTAATGGAAGAGGTTCAGAGATTGGATGATGGGTCCTGTCAAATTTCAGAGGACGCCACCTGGATGGAGATTTCCATGCAATCCCAGTTCCCTATCTAGGAAGTGCCTGTGTCCCTGGATAGAACAATACTTCAGATTCCGTGGAAATGAAAGGGACTGTCCTTCCCGGGCAAATCAGAAGAAAGAAGCGAGAGCAAGTGTGAGGGAGAAAGAGTGTGGGAGAATCTGATGGGAGAGGATTTCTTACAAAAGGACTCGTGAAATGACCTGAGGAAACAGACCAACAGAAGAGGGCAGACTTTGACCAAGCGCGGCTAAACGACGTGACTAGCCACATGAAACATAAAAGCCTAAAACTCAATTCGAGTTTCTGATGTTGCCTCAGTCCCAAAGAGGCCATCGGAAGTTTTCTGGAAGAGACCATAGGAAAACATTTTTAGGATCTGGGGGAGGTGGCAGAGATGAGTGGAACCGAACACCAAAAATGGGAAGCACAGGAAAGGCTGGGAAGGTGGAGTCGACTCCTTCCAAGTTGAACAACAACAATCTTGTCCAGCAAATGACAAGGCTCACACTAGGAAAGGCTCTATCGTGATACCAGCTAAGGGACTGTATACACATCTAGATAGGATCCCTAGGAATCCTCCCCTCCATAAAAAACCAAAGGAGGCAGAGGGAGAAGGAAAAGTCAGTCAAGTTAAATTTCTTCTAAACCTACATCTCATTAACAAGGACGCTTGATAGCAGGAATGTCACATTCCACCAGGAGACTCCCAATTGTCTTTATGTTAATGCCTCATTAGAGGGAAAGTGGCCTTGGCTTGAGAGTAACCAGGCCTTCAATATCCTGATAGTCTTCTTTCCCCCAATAGCCCTTCTGAACCTCCCTTCCCCTCACCTTCCCCCAACCACAAGGTATATAACCTGCCATCCCTCACAGCCTGGGGCGGCAGCTCTGCCTGCCCACGGCTCCTGTCCCCGTGCTTTCATCAACCACCATTTTGCACCAAAGGTGTCTCAAGAATTCTTTCTTGATCATCGGCTCCAGACCTCAGCCCACCGAACCTCACCTAGGTTCTAGAACTTCATCACTAAAAAGTGTTGCTGCATCAAGCGGTTGGAATAGTGAACTACGGATTGAATCATGGAGGGGGGCACCTGGGTGGCTGCATTCTGCTGGGGCCCTGATGATCCTGGTCTTGGGATCAAGCCCTGCCTGGGGCTCTCTGCTCAGCAGGAAGCCTTCTTCTCCCTCTCGCACTGGCCCTGCTTCTACTCCCTCTTCACTGCTTGGGCTCCCTCTCTCCCTGTGTCTCTCTCTCTCTGTCAAATCCGGCAATCAATGCACCCATTCCTTCAATTCAGTAAGGAAAACGAACATGGTGATGCATGGGGTCCTAATGAACGACAAGAAAATTGAGGGTTGTTGGAGGATGATTTTAAGAGTTTCTTTGTTCCTTGGACAGACAGACAGAGAGGAGGAGGAGGGGGTAGAGAGGCAGGCAGAGAGAGGCTTTGGTGGGGGGGCGAACAGGCTCCCAGGTAAGCCAAGAGCCAGAGGCAGGGCTGGGTCCGCAGGCTGGTGCCTCGCCAGGTGCACCGTGCCGCCCTGCAGCAGCTCCGGCAGTCCTGGGTGGATCTCCTTGTACCATCCTGCCTGCCCTTCCCCCACGCGGGCGAGTGGGCGGAGCCCTCAGCCCCTCCGTGGACCGATATGCCGCCCCGCCTCCCCAAACCAGCGCGCTCAGGTGGCGCTCCCATCGCTAATCCCTGCTAGCATCTGGGCTCCCAGGGTCATCTGCTCCTGGCGGCGGCTGTGGCGGCGGCGGCGGCTGTGGCGGCGGCGGCGGCGGCGGCGGCGGCGGCGGCGGCGGCTGCGGCGGCGGCGGCGGCAGCGGCGGCGGCGGCGGCGGCAGCGGCGGCGGCAGCGGCCACTGAGGGAGTGCGGCCCCAGCAGAATGCAGCCACCCAGGTGCCCCCCTCCATGATTCAATCCGTAGTTCACTATTCCAACCGCTTGATGCAGCAACACTTTTTAGTGATGAAGTTCTAGAACCTAGGTGAGGTTCGGTGGGCTGAGGTCCGGAGCCGATGATCAAGAAAGAATTCTTGAGACACCTTTGGTGCAAAATGGTGGTTGATGAAAGCACGGGGACAGGACCCGTGGGCAGGCAGAGCTGCCGCCCCAGGCTGTGAGGGATGGCAGGTTATATACCTTGTGGTTGGGGGAAGGTGAGGGGAAGGGAGGTTCAGAAGGGCTATTGGGGGAAAGAAGACTATCAGGATATTGAAGGCCTGGTTACTCTCAAGCCAAGGCCACTTTCCCTCTAATGAGGCATTAACATAAAGACAATTGGGAGTCTCCTGGTGGAATGTGACATTCCTGCTATCAAGCGTCCTTGTTAATGAGTTGTAGGTTTAGAAGAAATTTAACTTGTCTGACTTTTCTTTCTCCCTCTGCCTCCTTTGGTTTTTTATGGAGGGGAGGATTCCTAGGGATCCTATCTAGATGTGTATACAGTCCCTTAGCTGGTATCACGATAGAGCCTTTCCTAGTGTGAGCCTTGTCATTTGCTGGACAAGATTGTTGTTGTTCAACTTGGAAGGAGTCGACTCCACCTTCCCAGCCTTTCCTGTGCTTCCCATTTTTGGTGTTCGGTTCCACTCATCTCTGCCACCTCCCCCAGATCCTAAAAATGTTTTCCTATGGTCTCTTCCAGAAAACTTCCGATGGCCTCTTTGGGACTGAGGCAACATCAGAAACTCGAATTGAGTTTTAGGCTTTTATGTTCCATGTGGCTAGTCACGTCGTTTAGCCGCGCTTGGTCAAAGTCTGCCCTCTTCTGTTGGTCTGTTTCCTCAGGTCATTTCACGAGTCCTTTTGTAAGAAATCCTCTCCCATCAGATTCTCCCACACTCTTTCTCCCTCACACTTGCTCTCGCTTCTTTCTTCTGATTTGCCCGGGAAGGACAGTCCCTTTCATTTCCACGGAATCCGAAGTATTGGCCTATCCAGGGACACAGGCACTTCCTAGATAGGGAACTGGGATTGCATGGAAATCTCCATCCAGGTGGCGTCCTCTGAAATTTGACAGGACCCATCATCCAATCTCTGAACCTCTTCCATTAACATAGGTAACCTAGGAACCTAGTGGACATCCCATTGTTTGAGATCATAAATTCCCCTTAGTCCTCTTTGATGGTTTTCTGGGTGGAGACTTCCTGGGCAGAGACTGGATCAAATCTGTGCAGAGAGCAAGTCCTCCTTTTGGTGCTCTCATCAATAGGATTTTCAGCCTTGGTTCTGAAGTCACAGAATTCCAGTGAATTTTCCTGAATCTCCAACGTCTATCCGATGACTTTGATTCATTCCCTTCCTGATTCTCATACTTTGTCCATTCTCTTAGAATATTTCTCTTTGTACAAATTGCACTCATGCTTTCCAGTTGTCGTCGTACATTCCATATCTCCTCCATCACTTCCTCTACTCGTTAGGACGTCCCCTTCTAGCTTGGTAGAAGGCTTGTTCAATGTGAGGAGTTCCATACTCCCGAATTTGGTTTCTGCCTTGCTGAGCTGATTCTGTATCCCTGAGAGGCAGCGCATCATTCTGTGTGTATGTGAGGATAGATGCAATCCAACCAATCTCGTCTTTTCATTAGATTATACAAACCATTGACCTTTCGTGGAATGACTGAGTCCCTCAATTATTGCCCATTGTCTTGCATGTTGTTTGCGTCATCCCTTTTTGTTTTATTTATTTATCGTTTCATTTTATTGTTTAGTTTATTGATTTTTTAAATTAATAAATAATATATATTTATCCCCTGTAGTCCAGTTCTGTGAATCGCCAGGTGTACACAATTCTAAGCTCTTATAGGTCCGTTTTTCAAAATACACTTTCTGTCTGTATATGTATTTATTTTTTTTATTTTTCATGTTTTTCCTTTTTTTAAAATTTTATTTTCAGGGGCGCCTGGGTGGCTCAGTGGGTTAAGCCGCTGCCTTCGGCTCAGGTCATGATCTCAGGGTCCTGGGATCGAGTCCCGCATCGGGCTCTCTGCTTGGCAGGGAGCATGCTTCCTCCTCTCTCTCTCTGCCTGCCTCTCTGCCTACTTGTAATCTCTCTCTGTCAAATAAATAAATAAAATCTTTAAAAAAAAAATTTATTTTCAGCCTATCCGTATTTTTTGTTTCTGCACCAAACCCAGCGCTCCATGCCATCCGTGCCCTCTCCAATACCCACCACCAGGTTCCCCCAACCTCCCACGCCACACACTTTCAAATCTCTCAGATATTTTTTCAGAGTCCATGGTCTCTCATGGTTCACCTCCCCTTCCCATATTTAATCTCAATTTTTGATTTTTAATTTTTATTTAAATTTAGAAGTTTACATTTAATTAAATGTATTTAATTTAAAGTTATTTAAATATAATTTCTTTTTTTTTTCATTTAAATGCTGATAAATGTTTTAGGCCCCCATATTTCTGGTCACTTTATGTACATACAAAATGAGAAACAGGAATGTAAACTTTCAAAGAAGAGCCATTGAGCTTTTATAGGTCCCTCTTTTAATACATGAGAGAATTTACTTTCCGAAAAAGAAACAAATTCAGAAGGAAAGACTAGGATGCAAGTCACCTTCATCAGCCTATAAACAGGTACTCAATACCAAAAACACTGTAAACTCCAAAAAGATGCCAGCTCTTTTTAAAAAAAATGGCAGACGACGTTCGGTAACCATGACTTTCATCGAGACTGAGGAGGTAGAGGTTTTCGAATTGTTCAGGAGGCCCCATAAGCATGCGTAAAGCCTTCTAATGAAAGGAAGGAAGACGATATTATAAACAAATAGGATTCATTAGGCAAAAGTAAAAAATCTATCTATCTATCTATCTACCTATCTACTTACAGACCCGTGTGTGTGGGGGGAGGGGTATGCACGTAAACTATCCCAGTCCTGAAACCCAGTACCTGCCAGCATGAACTTGTTTGGAAATAGGCTCCCTGGACATATAACAAGCTAGGACAAGGTCATATTTGAAGAGACTCTGCCCCTAATTCAGGAGGTCTTGTGTCCTTCTAAGAAGGGAAACTGGGGATACTCAGATATGCACCGAGGGAGAAAGCCATGTGAAGAAGGCCAAAGCCAAGACAACGCTTCTGCCGGAGAGAGGCGCCTGGAACACATCCTTCCTTAATACCTACAAAAGGAGCATGGGCTACCAACATTGTAGCCTCTAGAAGTGTGAGAGTGTCCACGTCTCTTGTTTCAGCCACTAGGATTGTGGTATCCTGTAATAGCAACCCTAGAAAACTAATACAAACCTCTTTAGAGAAAAATAAACCAACCAGAAGCCCATGGGGAGTAGGAAAAGGAAAAACATTATCTATCTAGACATAGAGATGTCTGTATCCATATCTATATCTTTATGTAGATCTGTACCTGTCTCTATATAACTGTATATCTAACTCTTTAAAACATCGAAAAGGAATGCACATTGGTGAATTTCATGAAAAGGAAAACAGGCAAACAAACAAACAAGAAAAAAGTGAGCCCTAGGCTTCAATCAGCTTTTCACCTGGAGAAGTTCTGGATGGTGGGGGTAGTGCGGAGATTCCAAGGAAAAGATGGGAGTCCCCCTGGTGTGAGGAAAGCGAGACTTGAATTCAGGAAGGTTGGAGTGATGAAAAGGCCATGGGTTCCTGAAAGAAGGAAGTCAAGTAGTAAACAAGCTCTTGGAAACACACACACTGTCCTCTTGAGTCCTTGCTCCATAGGAAGCAGTGTGTGTCCAGGAAAATGGGCCACGTTCTAACAAAGAGTCAAGGTAACTGGACCAGATGGTTGCCAAGACTCATACAAGGCCTGAGGTCATTGGAATTCCAACCAGCCCGAGGGTAGCGTTCTTTTGGATCAGTCAGAATACTCAGTAGATACCCAGGAAGGATCCTAAGTCAGGAGCGGGATGAAATGATCCCTCCAAGAAAGCTGACTCTACAGATTCCCTAAACAGGTGACAGAACAATTTGAGAAATAGTCAGAAGCACCTAGAATATCTCACTGCCCGGGGGACAGCCAATCATGCAAGGCAGAGAGCAGCCTCCCAAGGACTCAGGTCATCGAAAGGAAGACAGTTCAAAAGGGAACAAGGAATAGACGGGAAAAAGAAAACATGACTAGCAAGGTACTAGACTTCCTCTTCAACATTTCAACGACGAGCTTCAGAAGGAACGACTTTTCTTTCCAATCTATGGAAAGAAAAGACTATGCTCTTGAAAGAAAAGACCTAAATAGGTCCGTGAAAAATAAACTCTCCATACAAGGATGCAGAGGATAGTCTAGGTTTTGTGAAAAGAAAAAGGATGAAAAGGGCTAGACCGCACCCAAACGAATCCTACAAGGCTGATTTTCCTAGGCAATAGAAAGACGCCCCATAGAATGAAAGACACCCCCTAGAATGAACAGAAAAAGAAGACATTTCAAAGGAACAAAGGATCCATTTAGAAAGACATGGCCATCCTCAAGGTGTCCGCATCTGATGAGAAAACTCCTAGAGATTCAAGCCATTGAAGCCCCTAAAACAAGGCTGAAGCAAGGTCTTGGAAAGCTTTTCTTTCTTGATTTGGGAGAGAATGAGTGAGAGCGAGAGAGCAGGAGAGAGGAGAAGGTCAGAGAGAGAAGCAGACTCGGCAAGGACCTGGGAGCCCCAGGCGGGAAGAGACCCCGCAAGTCCGGGGTCATGACCTGAGCCCAAGGCAGTCGCTCAAACCACGGAGCCCAGCAGGTGCCCGTCTCCAGAAATTGGTCAACAACAGCTGGGGGGCAGCTGGGGGGCACCCTCCCTGAAGGGCCCAAGTCTTGGTACTGGCTCAGGGGGTGGTCTCAAGACTCTTGAGATGGAGCCCTGAGGCAAGCTCTGGGCTCAGGGCAGAGTCCACTAGGACTCTCTCTCTTGGTTCTGCCCTACCCACCTCCCCCACTCACGTGTACTCTTTCCCTGAAACAAACAGGGAAAGCCCTCAAGAGAAATGAACCATGAGTTCGAGGGGGAGGGGTGGGGAGAGAAGCGACCGGCCCCGGGGCAAGCTGGAGGAGCCCGAGATGCTGCCTGCCCTCCCAGGCCGCACTCCCTCAGCGGCCGCTGCCGCCGCCGCCGCCGCCGCCGCCGCCGCCGCCAGGAGCAGATGACCCTGGGAGCCCAGATGCTAGCAGGGATTAGCGATGGGAGCGCCACCTGAGCGCGCTGGTTTGGGGAGGCGGGGCGGCATATCGGTCCACGGAGGGGCTGAGGGCTCCGCCCACTCGCCCGCGTGGGGGAAGGGCAGGCAGGATGGTACAAGGAGATCCACCCAGGACTGCCGGAGCTGCTGCAGGGCGGCACGGTGCACCTGGCGAGGCACCAGCCTGCGGACCCAGCCCTGCCTCTGGCTCTTGGCTTACCTGGGAGCCTGTTCGCCCCCCCACCAAAGCCTCTCTCTGCCTGCCTCTCTACCCCCTCCTCCTCCTCTCTGTCTGTCTGTCCAAGGAACAAAGAAACTCTTAAAATCATCCTCCAACAACCCTCAATTTTCTTGTCGTTCATTAGGACCCCATGCATCACCATGTTCGTTTTCCTTACTGAATTGAAGGAATGGGTGCATTGATTGCCGGATTTGACAGAGAGAGAGAGACACAGGGAGAGAGGGAGCCCAAGCAGTGAAGAGGGAGTAGAAGCAGGGCCAGTGCGAGAGGGAGAAGAAGGCTTCCTGCTGAGCAGAGAGCCCCAGGCAGGGCTTGATCCCAAGACCAGGATCATCAGGGCCCCAGCAGAATGCAGCCACCCAGGTGCCCCCCTCCATGATTCAATCCGTAGTTCACTATTCCAACCGCTTGATGCAGCAACACTTTTTAGTGATGAAGTTCTAGAACCTAGGTGAGGTTCGGTGGGCTGAGGTCCGGAGCCGATGATCAAGAAAGAATTCTTGAGACACCTTTGGTGCAAAATGGTGGTTGATGAAAGCACGGGGACAGGAGCCGTGGGCAGGCAGAGCTGCCGCCCCAGGCTGTGAGGGATGGCAGGTTATATACCTTGTGGTTGGGGGAAGGTGAGGGGAAGGGAGGTTCAGAAGGGCTATTGGGGGAAAGAAGACTATCAGGATATTGAAGGCCTGGTTACTCTCAAGCCAAGGCCACTTTCCCTCTAATGAGGCATTAACATAAAGACAATTGGGAGTCTCCTGGTGGAATGTGACATTCCTGCTCTCAAGCGTCCTTGTTAATGAGATGTAGGTTTAGAAGAAATTTAACTTGACTGACTTTTCCTTCTCCCTCTGCCTCCTTTGGTTTTTTATGGAGGGGAGGATTCCTAGGGATCCTATCTAGATGTGTATACAGTCCCTTAGCTGGTATCACGATAGAGCCTTTCCTAGTGTGAGCCTTGTCATTTGCTGGACAAGATTGTTGTTGTTCAACTTGGAAGGAGTCGACTCCACCTTCCCAGCCTTTCCTGTGCTTCCCATTTTTGGTGTTCGGTTCCACTCATCTCTGCCACCTCCCCCAGATCCTAAAAATGTTTTCCTATGGTCTCTTCCAGAAAACTTCCGATGGCCTCTTTGGGACTGAGGCAACATCAGAAACTCGAATTGAGTTTTAGGCTTTTATGTTCCATGTGGCTAGTCACGTCGTTTAGCCGCGCTTGGTCAAAGTCTGCCCTCTTCTGTTGGTCTGTTTCCTCAGGTCATTTCACGAGTCCTTTTGTAAGAAATCCTCTCCCATCAGATTCTCCCACACTCTTTCTCCCTCACACTTGCTCTCGCTTCTTTCTTCTGATTTGCCCGGGAAGGACAGTCCCTTTCATTTCCACGGAATCCGAAGTATTGGCCTATCCAGGGACACAGGCACTTCCTAGATAGGGAACTGGGATTGCATGGAAATCTCCATCCAGGTGGCGTCCTCTGAAATTTGACAGGACCCATCATCCAATCTCTGAACCTCTTCCATTAACATAGGTAACCTAGGAACCTAGTGGACATCCCATTGTTTGAGATCATAAATTCCCCTTAGTCCTCTTTGATGGTTTTCTGGGTGGAGACTTCCTGGGCAGAGACTGGATCAAGTCTGTGCAGAGAGCAAGTCCTCCTTTTGGTGCTCTCATCAATAGGATTTTCAGCCTTGGTTCTGAAGTCACAGAATTCCAGTGAATTTTCCTGAATCTCCAACGTCTATCCGATGACTTTGATTCATTCCCTTCCTGATTCTCATACTTTGTCCATTCTCTTAGAATATTTCTCTTTGTACAAATTGCACTCATGCTTTCCAGTTGTCGTCGTACATTCCATATCTCCTCCATCACTTCCTCTACTCGTTAGGACGTCCCCTTCTAGCTTGGTAGAAGGCTTGTTCAATGTGAGGAGTTCCATACTCCCGAATTTGGTTTCTGCCTTGCTGAGCTGATTCTGTATCCCTGAGAGGCAGCGCATCATTCTGTGTGTATGTGAGGATAGATGCAATCCAACCAATCTCGTCTTTTCATTAGATTATACAAACCATTGACCTTTCGTGGAATGACTGAGTCCCTCAATTATTGCCCATTGTCTTGCATGTTGTTTGCGTCATCCCTTTTTGTTTTATTTATTTATTTATCGTTTCATTTTATTGTTTAGTTTATTGATTTTTTAAAATAATAAATTATATATATTTATCCCCTGTAGTCCAGTTCTGTGAATCGCCAGGTGTACACAATTCTAAGCTCTTATAGGTCCGTTTTTCAAAATACACTTTCTGTCTGTATATGTATTTATTTTTTTTATTTTTCATGTTTTTCCTTTTTTTAAAAT
This sequence comes from Neogale vison, assembly GCF_020171115.1. NCBI lineage: Eukaryota > Metazoa > Chordata > Mammalia > Carnivora > Mustelidae > Neogale > Neogale vison. Next base: position 49,815,643 of record NC_058095.1, read on the forward strand.
TTTATTTTCAGCCTATCCGTATTTTTTGTTTCTGCACCAAACCCAGCGCTCCATGCCATCCGTGCCCTCTCCAATACCCACCACCAGGTTCCCCCAACCTCCCACGCCACACACTTTCAAATCTCTCAGATATTTTTTCAGAGTCCATGGTCTCTCATGGTTCACCTCCCCTTCCCATATTTAATCTCAATTTTTGATTTTTAATTTTTATTTAAATTTAGAAGTTTACATTTAATTAAATGTATTTAATTTAAAGTTATTTAAATTTAATTTCTTTTTTTTTTCATTTAAATGCTGATAAATGTTTTAGGCCCCCATATTTCTGGTCACTTTATGTACATACAAAATGAGAAACAGGAATGTAAACTTTCAAAGAAGAGCCATTGAGCTTTTATAGGTCCCTCTTTTAATACATGAGAGAATTTACTTTCCGAAAAAGAAACAAATTCAGAAGGAAAGACTAGGATGCAAGTCACCTTCATCAGCCTATAAACAGGTACTCAATACCAAAAACACTGTAAACTCCAAAAAGATGCCAGCTCTTTTTAAAAAAAATGGCAGACGACGTTCGGTAACCATGACTTTCATCGAGACTGAGGAGGTAGAGGTTTTCGAATTGTTCAGGAGGCCCCATAAGCATGCGTAAAGCCTTCTAATGAAAGGAAGGAAGACGATATTATAAACAAATAGGATTCATTAGGCAAAAGTAAAAAATCTATCTATCTATCTATCTACCTATCTACTTACAGACCCGTGTGTGTGGGGGGAGGGGTATGCACGTAAACTATCCCAGTCCTGAAACCCAGTACCTGCCAGCATGAACTTGTTTGGAAATAGGCTCCCTGGACATATAACAAGCTAGGACAAGGTCATATTTGAAGAGACTCTGCCCCTAATTCAGGAGGTTTTGTGTCCTTCTAAGAAGGGAAACTGGGGATACTCAGATATGCACCGAGGGAGAAAGCCATGTGAAGAAGGCCAAAGCCAAGACAACGCTTCTGCCGGAGAGAGGCGCCTGGAACACATCCTTCCTTAATACCTACAAAAGGAGCATGGGCTACCAACATTGTAGCCTCTAGAAGTGTGAGAGTGTCCACGTCTCTTGTTTCAGCCACTAGGATTGTGGTATCCTGTAATAGCAACCCTAGAAAACTAATACAAACCTCTTTAGAGAAAAATAAACCAACCAGAAGCCCATGGGGAGTAGGAAAAGGAAAAACATTATCTATCTAGACATAGAGATGTCTGTATCCATATCTATATCTTTATGTAGATCTGTACCTGTCTCTATATAACTGTATATCTAACTCTTTAAAACATCGAAAAGGAATGCACATTGGTGAATTTCATGAAAAGGAAAACAGGCAAACAAACAAACAAGAAAAAAGTGAGCCCTAGGCTTCAATCAGCTTTTCACCTGGAGAAGTTCTGGATGGTGGGGGTAGTGCGGAGATTCCAAGGAAAAGATGGGAGTCCCCCTGGTGTGAGGAAAGCGAGACTTGAATTCAGGAAGGTTGGAGTGATGAAAAGGCCATGGGTTCCTGAAAGAAGGAAGTCAAGTAGTAAACAAGCTCTTGGAAACACACACACTGTCCTCTTGAGTCCTTGCTCCATAGGAAGCAGTGTGTGTCCAGGAAAATGGGCCACGTTCTAACAAAGAGTCAAGGTAACTGGACCAGATGGTTGCCAAGACTCATACAAGGCCTGAGGTCATTGGAATTCCAACCAGCCCGAGGGTAGCGTTCTTTTGGATCAGTCAGAATACTCAGTAGATACCCAGGAAGGATCCTAAGTCAGGAGCGGGATGAAATGATCCCTCCAAGAAAGCTGACTCTACAGATTCCCTAAACAGGTGACAGAACAATTTGAGAAATAGTCAGAAGCACCTAGAATATCTCACTGCCCGGGGGACAGCCAATCATGCAAGGCAGAGAGCAGCCTCCCAAGGACTCAGGTCATCGAAAGGAAGACAGTTCAAAAGGGAACAAGGAATAGACGGGAAAAAGAAAACATGACTAGCAAGGTACTAGACTTCCTCTTCAACATTTCAACGACGAGCTTCAGAAGGAACGACTTTTCTTTCCAATCTATGGAAAGAAAAGACTATGCTCTTGAAAGAAAAGACCTAAATAGGTCCGTGAAAAATAAACTCTCCATACAAGGATGCAGAGGATAGTCTAGGTTTTGTGAAAAGAAAAAGGATGAAAAGGGCTAGACCGCACCCAAACGAATCCTACAAGGCTGATTTTCCTAGGCAATAGAAAGACGCCCCATAGAATGAAAGACACCCCCTAGAATGAACAGAAAAAGAAGACATTTCAAAGGAACAAAGGATCCATTTAGAAAGACATGGCCATCCTCAAGGTGTCCGCATCTGATGAGAAAACTCCTAGAGATTCAAGCCATTGAAGCCCCTAAAACAAGGCTGAAGAAAGGTCTTGGAAAGCTTTTCTTTCTTGATTTGGGAGAGAATGAGTGAGAGCGAGAGAGCAGGAGAGAGGAGAAGGTCAGAGAGAGAAGCAGACTCGGCAAGGACCTGGGAGCCCCAGGCGGGAAGAGACCCCGCAAGTCCGGGGTCATGACCTGAGCCCAAGGCAGTCGCTCAAACCACGGAGCCCAGCAGGTGCCCGTCTCCAGAAATTGGTCAACAACAGCTGGGGGGCAGCTGGGGGGCACCCTCCCTGAAGGGCCCAAGTCTTGGTACTGGCTCAGGGGGTGGTCTCAAGACTCTTGAGATGGAGCCCTGAGGCAAGCTCTGGGCTCAGGGCAGAGTCCACTAGGACTCTCTCTCTTGGTTCTGCCCTACCCACCTCCCCCACTCACGTGTACTCTTTCCCTGAAACAAACAGGGAAAGCCCTCAAGAGAAATGAACCATGAGTTCGAGGGGGAGGGGTGGGGAGAGAAGCGACCGGCCCCGGGGCAAGCGGGAGGAGCCCGAGATGCTGCCTGCCCTCCCAGGCCGCACTCCCTCAGCGGCCGCTGCCGCCGCCGCCGCCGCCGCCGCCGCCGCCGCCAGGAGCAGATGACCCTGGGAGCCCAGATGCTAGCAGGGATTAGCGATGGGAGCGCCACCTGAGCGCGCTGGTTTGGGGAGGCGGGGCGGCATATCGGTCCACGGAGGGGCTGAGGGCTCCGCCCACTCGCCCGCGTGGGGGAAGGGCAGGCAGGATGGTACAAGGAGATCCACCCAGGACTGCCGGAGCTGCTGCAGGGCGGCACGGTGCACCTGGCGAGGCACCAGCCTGCGGACCCAGCCCTGCCTCTGGCTCTTGGCTTACCTGGGAGCCTGTTCGCCCCCCCACCAAAGCCTCTCTCTGCCTGCCTCTCTACCCCCTCCTCCTCCTCTCTGTCTGTCTGTCCAAGGAACAAAGAAACTCTTAAAATCATCCTCCAACAACCCTCAATTTTCTTGTCGTTCATTAGGACCCCATGCATCACCATGTTCGTTTTCCTTACTGAATTGAAGGAATGGGTGCATTGATTGCCGGATTTGACAGAGAGAGAGAGACACAGGGAGAGAGGGAGCCCAAGCAGTGAAGAGGGAGTAGAAGCAGGGCCAGTGCGAGAGGGAGAAGAAGGCTTCCTGCTGAGCAGAGAGCCCCAGGCAGGGCTTGATCCCAAGACCAGGATCATCAGGGCCCCAGCAGAATGCAGCCACCCAGGTGCCCCCCTCCATGATTCAATCCGTAGTTCACTATTCCAACCGCTTGATGCAGCAACACTTTTTAGTGATGAAGTTCTAGAACCTAGGTGAGGTTCGGTGGGCTGAGGTCCGGAGCCGATGATCAAGAAAGAATTCTTGAGACACCTTTGGTGCAAAATGGTGGTTGATGAAAGCACGGGGACAGGAGCCGTGGGCAGGCAGAGCTGCCGCCCCAGGCTGTGAGGGATGGCAGGTTATATACCTTGTGGTTGGGGGAAGGTGAGGGGAAGGGAGGTTCAGAAGGGCTATTGGGGGAAAGAAGACTATCAGGATATTGAAGGCCTGGTTACTCTCAAGCCAAGGCCACTTTCCCTCTAATGAGGCATTAACATAAAGACAATTGGGAGTCTCCTGGTGGAATGTGACATTCCTGCTCTCAAGCGTCCTTGTTAATGAGATGTAGGTTTAGAAGAAATTTAACTTGACTGACTTTTCCTTCTCCCTCTGCCTCCTTTGGTTTTTTATGGAGGGGAGGATTCCTAGGGATCCTATCTAGATGTGTATACAGTCCCTTAGCTGGTATCACGATAGAGCCTTTCCTAGTGTGAGCCTTGTCATTTGCTGGACAAGATTGTTGTTGTTCAACTTGGAAGGAGTCGACTCCACCTTCCCAGCCTTTCCTGTGCTTCCCATTTTTGGTGTTCGGTTCCACTCATCTCTGCCACCTCCCCCAGATCCTAAAAATGTTTTCCTATGGTCTCTTCCAGAAAACTTCCGATGGCCTCTTTGGGACTGAGGCAACATCAGAAACTCGAATTGAGTTTTAGGCTTTTATGTTCCATGTGGCTAGTCACGTCGTTTAGCCGCGCTTGGTCAAAGTCTGCCCTCTTCTGTTGGTCTGTTTCCTCAGGTCATTTCACGAGTCCTTTTGTAAGAAATCCTCTCCCATCAGATTCTCCCACACTCTTTCTCCCTCACACTTGCTCTCGCTTCTTTCTTCTGATTTGCCCGGGAAGGACAGTCCCTTTCATTTCCACGGAATCCGAAGTATTGGCCTATCCAGGGACACAGGCACTTCCTAGATAGGGAACTGGGATTGCATGGAAATCTCCATCCAGGTGGCGTCCTCTGAAATTTGACAGGACCCATCATCCAATCTCTGAACCTCTTCCATTAACATAGGTAACCTAGGAACCTAGTGGACATCCCATTGTTTGAGATCATAAATTCCCCTTAGTCCTCTTTGATGGTTTTCTGGGTGGAGACTTCCTGGGCAGAGACTGGATCAAGTCTGTGCAGAGAGCAAGTCCTCCTTTTGGTGCTCTCATCAATAGGATTTTCAGCCTTGGTTCTGAAGTCACAGAATTCCAGTGAATTTTCCTGAATCTCCAACGTCTATCCGATGACTTTGATTCATTCCCTTCCTGATTCTCATACTTTGTCCATTCTCTTAGAATATTTCTCTTTGTACAAATTGCACTCATGCTTTCCAGTTGTCGTCGTACATTCCATATCTCCTCCATCACTTCCTCTACTCGTTAGGACGTCCCCTTCTAGCTTGGTAGAAGGCTTGTTCAATGTGAGGAGTTCCATACTCCCGAATTTGGTTTCTGCCTTGCTGAGCTGATTCTGTATCCCTGAGAGGCAGCGCATCATTCTGTGTGTATGTGAGGATAGATGCAATCCAACCAATCTCGTCTTTTCATTAGATTATACAAACCATTGACCTTTCGTGGAATGACTGAGTCCCTCAATTATTGCCCATTGTCTTGCATGTTGTTTGCGTCATCCCTTTTTGTTTTATTTATTTATTTATCGTTTCATTTTATTGTTTAGTTTATTGATTTTTTAAAATAATAAATTATATATATTTATCCCCTGTAGTCCAGTTCTGTGAATCGCCAGGTGTACACAATTCTAAGCTCTTATAGGTCCGTTTTTCAAAATACACTTTCTGTCTGTATATGTATTTATTTTTTTTATTTTTCATGTTTTTCCTTTTTTTAAAATTTTATTTTCAGCCTATCCGTATTTTTTGTTTCTGCACCAAACCCAGCGCTCCATGCCATCCGTGCCCTCTCCAATACCCACCACCAGGTTCCCCCAACCTCCCACGCCACACACTTTCAAATCTCTCAGATATTTTTTCAGAGTCCATGGTCTCTCATGGTTCACCTCCCCTTCCCATATTTAATCTCAATTTTTGATTTTTAATTTTTATTTAAATTTAGAAGTTTACATTTAATTAAATGTATTTAATTTAAAGTTATTTAAATTTAATTTCTTTTTTTTTTCATTTAAATGCTGATAAATGTTTTAGGCCCCCATATTTCTGGTCACTTTATGTACATACAAAATGAGAAACAGGAATGTAAACTTTCAAAGAAGAGCCATTGAGCTTTTATAGGTCCCTCTTTTAATACATGAGAGAATTTACTTTCCGAAAAAGAAACAAATTCAGAAGGAAAGACTAGGATGCAAGTCACCTTCATCAGCCTATAAACAGGTACTCAATACCAAAAACACTGTAAACTCCAAAAAGATGCCAGCTCTTTTTAAAAAAAATGGCAGACGACGTTCGGTAACCATGACTTTCATCGAGACTGAGGAGGTAGAGGTTTTCGAATTGTTCAGGAGGCCCCATAAGCATGCGTAAAGCCTTCTAATGAAAGGAAGGAAGACGATATTATAAACAAATAGGATTCATTAGGCAAAAGTAAAAAATCTATCTATCTATCTATCTACCTATCTACTTACAGACCCGTGTGTGTGGGGGGAGGGGTATGCACGTAAACTATCCCAGTCCTGAAACCCAGTACCTGCCAGCATGAACTTGTTTGGAAATAGGCTCCCTGGACATATAACAAGCTAGGACAAGGTCATATTTGAAGAGACTCTGCCCCTAATTCAGGAGGTTTTGTGTCCTTCTAAGAAGGGAAACTGGGGATACTCAGATATGCACCGAGGGAGAAAGCCATGTGAAGAAGGCCAAAGCCAAGACAACGCTTCTGCCGGAGAGAGGCGCCTGGAACACATCCTTCCTTAATACCTACAAAAGGAGCATGGGCTACCAACATTGTAGCCTCTAGAAGTGTGAGAGTGTCCACGTCTCTTGTTTCAGCCACTAGGATTGTGGTATCCTGTAATAGCAACCCTAGAAAACTAATACAAACCTCTTTAGAGAAAAATAAACCAACCAGAAGCCCATGGGGAGTAGGAAAAGGAAAAACATTATCTATCTAGACATAGAGATGTCTGTATCCATATCTATATCTTTATGTAGATCTGTACCTGTCTCTATATAACTGTATATCTAACTCTTTAAAACATCGAAAAGGAATGCACATTGGTGAATTTCATGAAAAGGAAAACAGGCAAACAAACAAACAAGAAAAAAGTGAGCCCTAGGCTTCAATCAGCTTTTCACCTGGAGAAGTTCTGGATGGTGGGGGTAGTGCGGAGATTCCAAGGAAAAGATGGGAGTCCCCCTGGTGTGAGGAAAGCGAGACTTGAATTCAGGAAGGTTGGAGTGATGAAAAGGCCATGGGTTCCTGAAAGAAGGAAGTCAAGTAGTAAACAAGCTCTTGGAAACACACACACTGTCCTCTTGAGTCCTTGCTCCATAGGAAGCAGTGTGTGTCCAGGAAAATGGGCCACGTTCTAACAAAGAGTCAAGGTAACTGGACCAGATGGTTGCCAAGACTCATACAAGGCCTGAGGTCATTGGAATTCCAACCAGCCCGAGGGTAGCGTTCTTTTGGATCAGTCAGAATACTCAGTAGATACCCAGGAAGGATCCTAAGTCAGGAGCGGGATGAAATGATCCCTCCAAGAAAGCTGACTCTACAGATTCCCTAAACAGGTGACAGAACAATTTGAGAAATAGTCAGAAGCACCTAGAATATCTCACTGCCCGGGGGACAGCCAATCATGCAAGGCAGAGAGCAGCCTCCCAAGGACTCAGGTCATCGAAAGGAAGACAGTTCAAAAGGGAACAAGGAATAGACGGGAAAAAGAAAACATGACTAGCAAGGTACTAGACTTCCTCTTCAACATTTCAACGACGAGCTTCAGAAGGAACGACTTTTCTTTCCAATCTATGGAAAGAAAAGACTATGCTCTTGAAAGAAAAGACCTAAATAGGTCCGTGAAAAATAAACTCTCCATACAAGGATGCAGAGGATAGTCTAGGTTTTGTGAAAAGAAAAAGGATGAAAAGGGCTAGACCGCACCCAAACGAATCCTACAAGGCTGATTTTCCTAGGCAATAGAAAGACGCCCCATAGAATGAAAGACACCCCCTAGAATGAACAGAAAAAGAAGACATTTCAAAGGAACAAAGGATCCATTTAGAAAGACATGGCCATCCTCAAGGTGTCCGCATCTGATGAGAAAACTCCTAGAGATTCAAGCCATTGAAGCCCCTAAAACAAGGCTGAAGAAAGGTCTTGGAAAGCTTTTCTTTCTTGATTTGGGAGAGAATGAGTGAGAGCGAGAGAGCAGGAGAGAGGAGAAGGTCAGAGAGAGAAGCAGACTCGGCAAGGACCTGGGAGCCCCAGGCGGGAAGAGACCCCGCAAGTCCGGGGTCATGACCTGAGCCCAAGGCAGTCGCTCAAACCACGGAGCCCAGCAGGTGCCCGTCTCCAGAAATTGGTCAACAACAGCTGGGGGGCAGCTGGGGGGCACCCTCCCTGAAGGGCCCAAGTCTTGGTACTGGCTCAGGGGGTGGTCTCAAGACTCTTGAGATGGAGCCCTGAGGCAAGCTCTGGGCTCAGGGCAGAGTCCACTAGGACTCTCTCTCTTGGTTCTGCCCTACCCACCTCCCCCACTCACGTGTACTCTTTCCCTGAAACAAACAGGGAAAGCCCTCAAGAGAAATGAACCATGAGTTCGAGGGGGAGGGGTGGGGAGAGAAGCGACCGGCCCCGGGGCAAGCGGGAGGAGCCCGAGATGCTGCCTGCCCTCCCAGGCCGCACTCCCTCAGCGGCCGCTGCCGCCGCCGCCGCCGCCGCCGCCGCCGCCGCCAGGAGCAGATGACCCTGGGAGCCCAGATGCTAGCAGGGATTAGCGATGGGAGCGCCACCTGAGCGCGCTGGTTTGGGGAGGCGGGGCGGCATATCGGTCCACGGAGGGGCTGAGGGCTCCGCCCACTCGCCCGCGTGGGGGAAGGGCAGGCAGGATGGTACAAGGAGATCCACCCAGGACTGCCGGAGCTGCTGCAGGGCGGCACGGTGCACCTGGCGAGGCACCAGCCTGCGGACCCAGCCCTGCCTCTGGCTCTTGGCTTACCTGGGAGCCTGTTCGCCCCCCCACCAAAGCCTCTCTCTGCCTGCCTCTCTACCCCCTCCTCCTCCTCTCTGTCTGTCTGTCCAAGGAACAAAGAAACTCTTAAAATCATCCTCCAACAACCCTCAATTTTCTTGTCGTTCATTAGGACCCCATGCATCACCATGTTCGTTTTCCTTACTGAATTGAAGGAATGGGTGCATTGATTGCCGGATTTGACAGAGAGAGAGAGACACAGGGAGAGAGGGAGCCCAAGCAGTGAAGAGGGAGTAGAAGCAGGGCCAGTGCGAGAGGGAGAAGAAGGCTTCCTGCTGAGCAGAGAGCCCCAGGCAGGGCTTGATCCCAAGACCAGGATCATCAGGGCCCCAGCAGAATGCAGCCACCCAGGTGCCCCCCTCCATGATTCAATCCGTAGTTCACTATTCCAACCGCTTGATGCAGCAACACTTTTTAGTGATGAAGTTCTAGAACCTAGGTGAGGTTCGGTGGGCTGAGGTCCGGAGCCGATGATCAAGAAAGAATTCTTGAGACACCTTTGGTGCAAAATGGTGGTTGATGAAAGCACGGGGACAGGAGCCGTGGGCAGGCAGAGCTGCCGCCCCAGGCTGTGAGGGATGGCAGGTTATATACCTTGTGGTTGGGGGAAGGTGAGGGGAAGGGAGGTTCAGAAGGGCTATTGGGGGAAAGAAGACTATCAGGATATTGAAGGCCTGGTTACTCTCAAGCCAAGGCCACTTTCCCTCTAATGAGGCATTAACATAAAGACAATTGGGAGTCTCCTGGTGGAATGTGACATTCCTGCTCTCAAGCGTCCTTGTTAATGAGATGTAGGTTTAGAAGAAATTTAACTTGACTGACTTTTCCTTCTCCCTCTGCCTCCTTTGGTTTTTTATGGAGGGGAGGATTCCTAGGGATCCTATCTAGATGTGTATACAGTCCCTTAGCTGGTATCACGATAGAGCCTTTCCTAGTGTGAGCCTTGTCATTTGCTGGACAAGATTGTTGTTGTTCAACTTGGAAGGAGTCGACTCCACCTTCCCAGCCTTTCCTGTGCTTCCCATTTTTGGTGTTCGGTTCCACTCATCTCTGCCACCTCCCCCAGATCCTAAAAATGTTTTCCTATGGTCTCTTCCAGAAAACTTCCGATGGCCTCTTTGGGACTGAGGCAACATCAGAAACTCGAATTGAGTTTTAGGCTTTTATGTTCCATGTGGCTAGTCACGTCGTTTAGCCGCGCTTGGTCAAAGTCTGCCCTCTTCTGTTGGTCTGTTTCCTCAGGTCATTTCACGAGTCCTTTTGTAAGAAATCCTCTCCCATCAGATTCTCCCACACTCTTTCTCCCTCACACTTGCTCTCGCTTCTTTCTTCTGATTTGCCCGGGAAGGACAGTCCCTTTCATTTCCACGGAATCCGAAGTATTGGCCTATCCAGGGACACAGGCACTTCCTAGATAGGGAACTGGGATTGCATGGAAATCTCCATCCAGGTGGCGTCCTCTGAAATTTGACAGGACCCATCATCCAATCTCTGAACCTCTTCCATTAACATAGGTAACCTAGGAACCTAGTGGACATCCCATTGTTTGAGATCATAAATTCCCCTTAGTCCTCTTTGATGGTTTTCTGGGTGGAGACTTCCTGGGCAGAGACTGGATCAAGTCTGTGCAGAGAGCAAGTCCTCCTTTTGGTGCTCTCATCAATAGGATTTTCAGCCTTGGTTCTGAAGTCACAGAATTCCAGTGAATTTTCCTGAATCTCCAACGTCTATCCGATGACTTTGATTCATTCCCTTCCTGATTCTCATACTTTGTCCATTCTCTTAGAATATTTCTCTTTGTACAAATTGCACTCATGCTTTCCAGTTGTCGTCGTACATTCCATATCTCCTCCATCACTTCCTCTACTCGTTAGGACGTCCCCTTCTAGCTTGGTAGAAGGCTTGTTCAATGTGAGGAGTTCCATACTCCCGAATTTGGTTTCTGCCTTGCTGAGCTGATTCTGTATCCCTGAGAGGCAGCGCATCATTCTGTGTGTATGTGAGGATAGATGCAATCCAACCAATCTCGTCTTTTCATTAGATTATACAAACCATTGACCTTTCGTGGAATGACTGAGTCCCTCAATTATTGCCCATTGTCTTGCATGTTGTTTGCGTCATCCCTTTTTGTTTTATTTATTTATTTATCGTTTCATTTTATTGTTTAGTTTATTGATTTTTTAAAATAATAAATTATATATATTTATCCCCTGTAGTCCAGTTCTGTGAATCGCCAGGTGTACACAATTCTAAGCTCTTATAGGTCCGTTTTTCAAAATACACTTTCTGTCTGTATATGTATTTATTTTTTTTATTTTTCATGTTTTTCCTTTTTTTAAAATTTTATTTTCAGCCTATCCGTATTTTTTGTTTCTGCACCAAACCCAGCGCTCCATGCCATCCGTGCCCTCTCCAATACCCACCACCAGGTTCCCCCAACCTCCCACGCCACACACTTTCAAATCTCTCAGATATTTTTTCAGAGTCCATGGTCTCTCATGGTTCACCTCCCCTTCCCATATTTAATCTCAATTTTTGATTTTTAATTTTTATTTAAATTTAGAAGTTTACATTTAATTAAATGTATTTAATTTAAAGTTATTTAAATTTAATTTCTTTTTTTTTTCATTTAAATGCTGATAAATGTTTTAGGCCCCCATATTTCTGGTCACTTTATGTACATACAAAATGAGAAACAGGAATGTAAACTTTCAAAGAAGAGCCATTGAGCTTTTATAAGTCCCTCTTTTAATACATGAGAGAATTTACTTTCCGAAAAAGAAACAAATTCAGAAGGAAAGACTAGGATGCAAGTCACCTTCATCAGCCTATAAACAGGTACTCAATACCAAAAACACTGTAAACTCCAAAAAGATGCCAGCTCTTTTTAAAAAAAATGGCAGACGACGTTCGGTAACCATGACTTTCATCGAGACTGAGGAGGTAGAGGTTTTCGAATTGTTCAGGAGGCCCCATAAGCATGCGTAAAGCCTTCTAATGAAAGGAAGGAAGACGATATTATAAACAAATAGGATTCATTAGGCAAAAGTAAAAAATCTATCTATCTATCTACCTATCTACTTACAGACCCGTGTGTGTGGGGGGAGGGGTATGCACGTAAACTATCCCAGTCCTGAAACCCAGTACCTGCCAGCATGAACTTGTTTGGAAATAGGCTCCCTGGACATATAACAAGCTAGGACAAGGTCATATTTGAAGAGACTCTGCCCCTAATTCAGGAGGTTTTGTGTCCTTCTAAGAAGGGAAACTGGGGATACTCAGATATGCACCGAGGGAGAAAGCCATGTGAAGAAGGCCAAAGCCAAGACAACGCTTCTGCCGGAGAGAGGCGCCTGGAACACATCCTTCCTTAATACCTACAAAAGGAGCATGGGCTACCAACATTGTAGCCTCTAGAAGTGTGAGAGTGTCCACGTCTCTTGTTTCAGCCACTAGGATTGTGGTATCCTGTAATAGCAACCCTAGAAAACTAATACAAACCTCTTTAGAGAAAAATAAACCAACCAGAAGCCCATGGGGAGTAGGAAAAGGAAAAACATTATCTATCTAGACATAGAGATGTCTGTATCCATATCTATATCTTTATGTAGATCTGTACCTGTCTCTATATAACTGTATATCTAACTCTTTAAAACATCGAAAAGGAATGCACATTGGTGAATTTCATGAAAAGGAAAACAGGCAAACAAACAAACAAGAAAAAAGTGAGCCCTAGGCTTCAATCAGCTTTTCACCTGGAGAAGTTCTGGATGGTGGGGGTAGTGCGGAGATTCCAAGGAAAAGATGGGAGTCCCCCTGGTGTGAGGAAAGCGAGACTTGAATTCAGGAAGGTTGGAGTGATGAAAAGGCCATGGGTTCCTGAAAGAAGGAAGTCAAGTAGTAAACAAGCTCTTGGAAACACACACACTGTCCTCTTGAGTCCTTGCTCCATAGGAAGCAGTGTGTGTCCAGGAAAATGGGCCACGTTCTAACAAAGAGTCAAGGTAACTGGACCAGATGGTTGCCAAGACTCATACAAGGCCTGAGGTCATTGGAATTCCAACCAGCCCGAGGGTAGCGTTCTTTTGGATCAGTCAGAATACTCAGTAGATACCCAGGAAGGATCCTAAGTCAGGAGCGGGATGAAATGATCCCTCCAAGAAAGCTGACTCTACAGATTCCCTAAACAGGTGACAGAACAATTTGAGAAATAGTCAGAAGCACCTAGAATATCTCACTGCCCGGGGGACAGCCAATCATGCAAGGCAGAGAGCAGCCTCCCAAGGACTCAGGTCATCGAAAGGAAGACAGTTCAAAAGGGAACAAGGAATAGACGGGAAAAAGAAAACATGACTAGCAAGGTACTAGACTTCCTCTTCAACATTTCAACGACGAGCTTCAGAAGGAACGACTTTTCTTTCCAATCTATGGAAAGAAAAGACTATGCTCTTGAAAGAAAAGACCTAAATAGGTCCGTGAAAAATAAACTCTCCATACAAGGATGCAGAGGATAGTCTAGGTTTTGTGAAAAGAAAAAGGATGAAAAGGGCTAGACCGCACCCAAACGAATCCTACAAGGCTGATTTTCCTAGGCAATAGAAAGACGCCCCATAGAATGAAAGACACCCCCTAGAATGAACAGAAAAAGAAGACATTTCAAAGGAACAAAGGATCCATTTAGAAAGACATGGCCATCCTCAAGGTGTCCGCATCTGATGAGAAAACTCCTAGAGATTCAAGCCATTGAAGCCCCTAAAACAAGGCTGAAGAAAGGTCTTGGAAAGCTTTTCTTTCTTGATTTGGGAGAGAATGAGTGAGAGCGAGAGAGCAGGAGAGAGGAGAAGGTCAGAGAGAGAAGCAGACTCGGCAAGGACCTGGGAGCCCCAGGCGGGAAGAGACCCCGCAAGTCCGGGGTCATGACCTGAGCCCAAGGCAGTCGCTCAAACCACGGAGCCCAGCAGGTGCCCGTCTCCAGAAATTGGTCAACAACAGCTGGGGGGCAGCTGGGGGGCACCCTCCCTGAAGGGCCCAAGTCTTGGTACTGGCTCAGGGGGTGGTCTCAAGACTCTTGAGATGGAGCCCTGAGGCAAGCTCTGGGCTCAGGGCAGAGTCCACTAGGACTCTCTCTCTTGGTTCTGCCCTACCCACCTCCCCCACTCACGTGTACTCTTTCCCTGAAACAAACAGGGAAAGCCCTCAAGAGAAATGAACCATGAGTTCGAGGGGGAGGGGTGGGGAGAGAAGCGACCGGCCCCGGGGCAAGCGGGAGGAGCCCGAGATGCTGCCTGCCCTCCCAGGCCGCACTCCCTCAGCGGCCGCTGCCGCCGCCGCCGCCGCCGCCGCCGCCGCCGCCAGGAGCAGATGACCCTGGGAGCCCAGATGCTAGCAGGGATTAGCGATGGGAGCGCCACCTGAGCGCGCTGGTTTGGGGAGGCGGGGCGGCATATCGGTCCACGGAGGGGCTGAGGGCTCCGCCCACTCGCCCGCGTGGGGGAAGGGCAGGCAGGATGGTACAAGGAGATCCACCCAGGACTGCCGGAGCTGCTGCAGGGCGGCACGGTGCACCTGGCGAGGCACCAGCCTGCGGACCCAGCCCTGCCTCTGGCTCTTGGCTTACCTGGGAGCCTGTTCGCCCCCCCACCAAAGCCTCTCTCTGCCTGCCTCTCTACCCCCTCCTCCTCCTCTCTGTCTGTCTGTCCAAGGAACAAAGAAACTCTTAAAATCATCCTCCAACAACCCTCAATTTTCTTGTCGTTCATTAGGACCCCATGCATCACCATGTTCGTTTTCCTTACTGAATTGAAGGAATGGGTGCATTGATTGCCGGATTTGACAGAGAGAGAGAGACACAGGGAGAGAGGGAGCCCAAGCAGTGAAGAGGGAGTAGAAGCAGGGCCAGTGCGAGAGGGAGAAGAAGGCTTCCTGCTGAGCAGAGAGCCCCAGGCAGGGCTTGATCCCAAGACCAGGATCATCAGGGCCCCAGCAGAATGCAGCCACCCAGGTGCCCCCCTCCATGATTCAATCCGTAGTTCACTATTCCAACCGCTTGATGCAGCAACACTTTTTAGTGATGAAGTTCTAGAACCTAGGTGAGGTTCGGTGGGCTGAGGTCCGGAGCCGATGATCAAGAAAGAATTCTTGAGACACCTTTGGTGCAAAATGGTGGTTGATGAAAGCACGGGGACAGGAGCCGTGGGCAGGCAGAGCTGCCGCCCCAGGCTGTGAGGGATGGCAGGTTATATACCTTGTGGTTGGGGGAAGGTGAGGGGAAGGGAGGTTCAGAAGGGCTATTGGGGGAAAGAAGACTATCAGGATATTGAAGGCCTGGTTACTCTCAAGCCAAGGCCACTTTCCCTCTAATGAGGCATTAACATAAAGACAATTGGGAGTCTCCTGGTGGAATGTGACATTCCTGCTCTCAAGCGTCCTTGTTAATGAGATGTAGGTTTAGAAGAAATTTAACTTGACTGACTTTTCCTTCTCCCTCTGCCTCCTTTGGTTTTTTATGGAGGGGAGGATTCCTAGGGATCCTATCTAGATGTGTATACAGTCCCTTAGCTGGTATCACGATAGAGCCTTTCCTAGTGTGAGCCTTGTCATTTGCTGGACAAGATTGTTGTTGTTCAACTTGGAAGGAGTCGACTCCACCTTCCCAGCCTTTCCTGTGCTTCCCATTTTTGGTGTTCGGTTCCACTCATCTCTGCCACCTCCCCCAGATCCTAAAAATGTTTTCCTATGGTCTCTTCCAGAAAACTTCCGATGGCCTCTTTGGGACTGAGGCAACATCAGAAACTCGAATTGAGTTTTAGGCTTTTATGTTCCATGTGGCTAGTCACGTCGTTTAGCCGCGCTTGGTCAAAGTCTGCCCTCTTCTGTTGGTCTGTTTCCTCAGGTCATTTCACGAGTCCTTTTGTAAGAAATCCTCTCCCATCAGATTCTCCCACACTCTTTCTCCCTCACACTTGCTCTCGCTTCTTTCTTCTGATTTGCCCGGGAAGGACAGTCCCTTTCATTTCCACGGAATCCGAAGTATTGGCCTATCCAGGGACACAGGCACTTCCTAGATAGGGAACTGGGATTGCATGGAAATCTCCATCCAGGTGGCGTCCTCTGAAATTTGACAGGACCCATCATCCAATCTCTGAACCTCTTCCATTAACATAGGTAACCTAGGAACCTAGTGGACATCCCATTGTTTGAGATCATAAATTCCCCTTAGTCCTCTTTGATGGTTTTCTGGGTGGAGACTTCCTGGGCAGAGACTGGATCAAGTCTGTGCAGAGAGCAAGTCCTCCTTTTGGTGCTCTCATCAATAGGATTTTCAGCCTTGGTTCTGAAGTCACAGAATTCCAGTGAATTTTCCTGAATCTCCAACGTCTATCCGATGACTTTGATTCATTCCCTTCCTGATTCTCATACTTTGTCCATTCTCTTAGAATATTTCTCTTTGTACAAATTGCACTCATGCTTTCCAGTTGTCGTCGTACATTCCATATCTCCTCCATCACTTCCTCTACTCGTTAGGACGTCCCCTTCTAGCTTGGTAGAAGGCTTGTTCAATGTGAGGAGTTCCATACTCCCGAATTTGGTTTCTGCCTTGCTGAGCTGATTCTGTATCCCTGAGAGGCAGCGCATCATTCTGTGTGTATGTGAGGATAGATGCAATCCAACCAATCTCGTCTTTTCATTAGATTATACAAACCATTGACCTTTCGTGGAATGACTGAGTCCCTCAATTATTGCCCATTGTCTTGCATGTTGTTTGCGTCATCCCTTTTTGTTTTATTTATTTATTTATCGTTTCATTTTATTGTTTAGTTTATTGATTTTTTAAAATAATAAATTATATATATTTATCCCCTGTAGTCCAGTTCTGTGAATCGCCAGGTGTACACAATTCTAAGCTCTTATAGGTCCGTTTTTCAAAATACACTTTCTGTCTGTATATGTATTTATTTTTTTTATTTTTCATGTTTTTCCTTTTTTTAAAATTTTATTTTCAGCCTATCCGTATTTTTTGTTTCTGCACCAAACCCAGCGCTCCATGCCATCCGTGCCCTCTCCAATACCCACCACCAGGTTCCCCCAACCTCCCACGCCACACACTTTCAAATCTCTCAGATATTTTTTCAGAGTCCATGGTCTCTCATGGTTCACCTCCCCTTCCCATATTTAATCTCAATTTTTGATTTTTAATTTTTATTTAAATTTAGAAGTTTACATTTAATTAAATGTATTTAATTTAAAGTTATTTAAATTTAATTTCTTTTTTTTTTCATTTAAATGCTGATAAATGTTTTAGGCCCCCATATTTCTGGTCACTTTATGTACATACAAAATGAGAAACAGGAATGTAAACTTTCAAAGAAGAGCCATTGAGCTTTTATAGGTCCCTCTTTTAATACATGAGAGAATTTACTTTCCGAAAAAGAAACAAATTCAGAAGGAAAGACTAGGATGCAAGTCACCTTCATCAGCCTATAAACAGGTACTCAATACCAAAAACACTGTAAACTCCAAAAAGATGCCAGCTCTTTTTAAAAAAAATGGCAGACGACGTTCGGTAACCATGACTTTCATCGAGACTGAGGAGGTAGAGGTTTTCGAATTGTTCAGGAGGCCCCATAAGCATGCGTAAAGCCTTCTAATGAAAGGAAGGAAGACGATATTATAAACAAATAGGATTCATTAGGCAAAAGTAAAAAATCTATCTATCTATCTATCTACCTATCTACTTACAGACCCGTGTGTGTGGGGGGAGGGGTATGCACGTAAACTATCCCAGTCCTGAAACCCAGTACCTGCCAGCATGAACTTGTTTGGAAATAGGCTCCCTGGACATATAACAAGCTAGGACAAGGTCATATTTGAAGAGACTCTGCCCCTAATTCAGGAGGTTTTGTGTCCTTCTAAGAAGGGAAACTGGGGATACTCAGATATGCACCGAGGGAGAAAGCCATGTGAAGAAGGCCAAAGCCAAGACAACGCTTCTGCCGGAGAGAGGCGCCTGGAACACATCCTTCCTTAATACCTACAAAAGGAGCATGGGCTACCAACATTGTAGCCTCTAGAAGTGTGAGAGTGTCCACGTCTCTTGTTTCAGCCACTAGGATTGTGGTATCCTGTAATAGCAACCCTAGAAAACTAATACAAACCTCTTTAGAGAAAAATAAACCAACCAGAAGCCCATGGGGAGTAGGAAAAGGAAAAACATTATCTATCTAGACATAGAGATGTCTGTATCCATATCTATATCTTTATGTAGATCTGTACCTGTCTCTATATAACTGTATATCTAACTCTTTAAAACATCGAAAAGGAATGCACATTGGTGAATTTCATGAAAAGGAAAACAGGCAAACAAACAAACAAGAAAAAAGTGAGCCCTAGGCTTCAATCAGCTTTTCACCTGGAGAAGTTCTGGATGGTGGGGGTAGTGCGGAGATTCCAAGGAAAAGATGGGAGTCCCCCTGGTGTGAGGAAAGCGAGACTTGAATTCAGGAAGGTTGGAGTGATGAAAAGGCCATGGGTTCCTGAAAGAAGGAAGTCAAGTAGTAAACAAGCTCTTGGAAACACACACACTGTCCTCTTGAGTCCTTGCTCCATAGGAAGCAGTGTGTGTCCAGGAAAATGGGCCACGTTCTAACAAAGAGTCAAGGTAACTGGACCAGATGGTTGCCAAGACTCATACAAGGCCTGAGGTCATTGGAATTCCAACCAGCCCGAGGGTAGCGTTCTTTTGGATCAGTCAGAATACTCAGTAGATACCCAGGAAGGATCCTAAGTCAGGAGCGGGATGAAATGATCCCTCCAAGAAAGCTGACTCTACAGATTCCCTAAACAGGTGACAGAACAATTTGAGAAATAGTCAGAAGCACCTAGAATATCTCACTGCCCGGGGGACAGCCAATCATGCAAGGCAGAGAGCAGCCTCCCAAGGACTCAGGTCATCGAAAGGAAGACAGTTCAAAAGGGAACAAGGAATAGACGGGAAAAAGAAAACATGACTAGCAAGGTACTAGACTTCCTCTTCAACATTTCAACGACGAGCTTCAGAAGGAACGACTTTTCTTTCCAATCTATGGAAAGAAAAGACTATGCTCTTGAAAGAAAAGACCTAAATAGGTCCGTGAAAAATAAACTCTCCATACAAGGATGCAGAGGATAGTCTAGGTTTTGTGAAAAGAAAAAGGATGAAAAGGGCTAGACCGCACCCAAACGAATCCTACAAGGCTGATTTTCCTAGGCAATAGAAAGACGCCCCATAGAATGAAAGACACCCCCTAGAATGAACAGAAAAAGAAGACATTTCAAAGGAACAAAGGATCCATTTAGAAAGACATGGCCATCCTCAAGGTGTCCGCATCTGATGAGAAAACTCCTAGAGATTCAAGCCATTGAAGCCCCTAAAACAAGGCTGAAGAAAGGTCTTGGAAAGCTTTTCTTTCTTGATTTGGGAGAGAATGAGTGAGAGCGAGAGAGCAGGAGAGAGGAGAAGGTCAGAGAGAGAAGCAGACTCGGCAAGGACCTGGGAGCCCCAGGCGGGAAGAGACCCCGCAAGTCCGGGGTCATGACCTGAGCCCAAGGCAGTCGCTCAAACCACGGAGCCCAGCAGGTGCCCGTCTCCAGAAATTGGTCAACAACAGCTGGGGGGCAGCTGGGGGGCACCCTCCCTGAAGGGCCCAAGTCTTGGTACTGGCTCAGGGGGTGGTCTCAAGACTCTTGAGATGGAGCCCTGAGGCAAGCTCTGGGCTCAGGGCAGAGTCCACTAGGACTCTCTCTCTTGGTTCTGCCCTACCCACCTCCCCCACTCACGTGTACTCTTTCCCTGAAACAAACAGGGAAAGCCCTCAAGAGAAATGAACCATGAGTTCGAGGGGGAGGGGTGGGGAGAGAAGCGACCGGCCCCGGGGCAAGCTGGAGGAGCCCGAGATGCTGCCTGCCCTCCCAGGCCGCTCTCCCTCAGCGGCCGCTGCCGCCGCCGCCGCCGCCGCCGCCGCCGCCGCCGCCGCCGCCGCCGCCAGGAGCAGATGACCCTGGGAGCCCAGATGCTAGCAGGGATTAGCGATGGGAGCGCCACCTGAGCGCGCTGGTTTGGGGAGGCGGGGCGGCATATCGGTCCACGGAGGGGCTGAGGGCTCCGCCCACTCGCCCGCGTGGGGGAAGGGCAGGCAGGATGGTACAAGGAGATCCACCCAGGACTGCCGGAGCTGCTGCAGGGCGGCACGGTGCACCTGGCGAGGCACCAGCCTGCGGACCCAGCCCTGCCTCTGGCTCTTGGCTTACCTGGGAGCCTGTTCGCCCCCCCACCAAAGCCTCTCTCTGCCTGCCTCTCTACCCCCTCCTCCTCCTCTCTGTCTGTCTGTCCAAGGAACAAAGAAACTCTTAAAATCATCCTCCAACAACCCTCAATTTTCTTGTCGTTCATTAGGACCCCATGCATCACCATGTTCGTTTTCCTTACTGAATTGAAGGAATGGGTGCATTGATTGCCGGATTTGACAGAGAGAGAGAGACACAGGGAGAGAGGGAGCCCAAGCAGTGAAGAGGGAGTAGAAGCAGGGCCAGTGCGAGAGGGAGAAGAAGGCTTCCTGCTGAGCAGAGAGCCCCAGGCAGGGCTTGATCCCAAGACCAGGATCATCAGGGCCCCAGCAGAATGCAGCCACCCAGGTGCCCCCCTCCATGATTCAATCCGTAGTTCACTATTCCAACCGCTTGATGCAGCAACACTTTTTAGTGATGAAGTTCTAGAACCTAGGTGAGGTTCGGTGGGCTGAGGTCCGGAGCCGATGATCAAGAAAGAATTCTTGAGACACCTTTGGTGCAAAATGGTGGTTGATGAAAGCACGGGGACAGGACCCGTGGGCAGGCAGAGCTGCCGCCCCAGGCTGTGAGGGATGGCAGGTTATATACCTTGTGGTTGGGGGAAGGTGAGGGGAAGGGAGGTTCAGAAGGGCTATTGGGGGAAAGAAGACTATCAGGATATTGAAGGCCTGGTTACTCTCAAGCCAAGGCCACTTTCCCTCTAATGAGGCATTAACATAAAGACAATTGGGAGTCTCCTGGTGGAATGTGACATTCCTGCTATCAAGCGTCCTTGTTAATGAGTTGTAGGTTTAGAAGAAATTTAACTTGTCTGACTTTTCCTTCTCCCTCTGCCTCCTTTGGTTTTTTATGGAGGGGAGGATTCCTAGGGATCCTATCTAGATGTGTATACAGTCCCTTAGCTGGTATCACGATAGAGCCTTTCCTAGTGTGAGCCTTGTCATTTGCTGGACAAGATTGTTGTTGTTCAACTTGGAAGGAGTCGACTCCACCTTCCCAGCCTTTCCTGTGCTTCCCATTTTTGGTGTTCGGTTCCACTCATCTCTGCCACCTCCCCCAGATCCTAAAAATGTTTTCCTATGGTCTCTTCCAGAAAACTTCCGATGGCCTCTTTGGGACTGAGGCAACATCAGAAACTCGAATTGAGTTTTAGGCTTTTATGTTCCATGTGGCTAGTCACGTCGTTTAGCCGCGCTTGGTCAAAGTCTGCCCTCTTCTGTTGGTCTGTTTCCTCAGGTCATTTCACGAGTCCTTTTGTAAGAAATCCTCTCCCATCAGATTCTCCCACACTCTTTCTCCCTCACACTTGCTCTCGCTTCTTTCTTCTGATTTGCCCGGGAAGGACAGTCCCTTTCATTTCCACGGAATCCGAAGTATTGGCCTATCCAGGGACACAGGCACTTCCTAGATAGGGAACTGGGATTGCATGGAAATCTCCATCCAGGTGGCGTCCTCTGAAATTTGACAGGACCCATCATCCAATCTCTGAACCTCTTCCATTAACATAGGTAACCTAGGAACCTAGTGGACATCCCATTGTTTGAGATCATAAATTCCCCTTAGTCCTCTTTGATGGTTTTCTGGGTGGAGACTTCCTGGGCAGAGACTGGATCAAGTCTGTGCAGAGAGCAAGTCCTCCTTTTGGTGCTCTCATCAATAGGATTTTCAGCCTTGGTTCTGAAGTCACAGAATTCCAGTGAATTTTCCTGAATCTCCAACGTCTATCCGATGACTTTGATTCATTCCCTTCCTGATTCTCATACTTTGTCCATTCTCTTAGAATATTTCTCTTTGTACAAATTGCACTCATGCTTTCCAGTTGTCGTCGTACATTCCATATCTCCTCCATCACTTCCTCTACTCGTTAGGACGTCCCCTTCTAGCTTGGTAGAAGGCTTGTTCAATGTGAGGAGTTCCATACTCCCGAATTTGGTTTCTGCCTTGCTGAGCTGATTCTGTATCCCTGAGAGGCAGCGCATCATTCTGTGTGTATGTGAGGATAGATGCAATCCAACCAATCTCGTCTTTTCATTAGATTATACAAACCATTGACCTTTCGTGGAATGACTGAGTCCCTCAATTATTGCCCATTGTCTTGCATGTTGTTTGCGTCATCCCTTTTTGTTTTATTTATTTATTTATCGTTTCATTTTATTGTTTAGTTTATTGATTTTTTAAAATAATAAATTATATATATTTATCCCCTGTAGTCCAGTTCTGTGAATCGCCAGGTGTACACAATTCTAAGCTCTTATAGGTCCGTTTTTCAAAATACACTTTCTGTCTGTATATGTATTTATTTTTTTTATTTTTCATGTTTTTCCTTTTTTTAAAATTTTATTTTCAGCCTATCCGTATTTTTTGTTTCTGCACCAAACCCAGCGCTCCATGCCATCCGTGCCCTCTCCAATACCCACCACCAGGTTCCCCCAACCTCCCACGCCACACACTTTCAAATCTCTCAGATATTTTTTCAGAGTCCATGGTCTCTCATGGTTCACCTCCCCTTCCCATATTTAATCTCAATTTTTGATTTTTAATTTTTATTTAAATTTAGAAGTTTACATTTAATTAAATGTATTTAATTTAAAGTTATTTAAATTTAATTTCTTTTTTTTTTCATTTAAATGCTGATAAATGTTTTAGGCCCCCATATTTCTGGTCACTTTATGTACATACAAAATGAGAAACAGGAATGTAAACTTTCAAAGAAGAGCCATTGAGCTTTTATAGGTCCCTCTTTTAATACATGAGAGAATTTACTTTCCGAAAAAGAAACAAATTCAGAAGGAAAGACTAGGATGCAAGTCACCTTCATCAGCCTATAAACAGGTACTCAATACCAAAAACACTGTAAACTCCAAAAAGATGCCAGCTCTTTTTAAAAAAAATGGCAGACGACGTTCGGTAACCATGACTTTCATCGAGACTGAGGAGGTAGAGGTTTTCGAATTGTTCAGGAGGCCCCATAAGCATGCGTAAAGCCTTCTAATGAAAGGAAGGAAGACGATATTATAAACAAATAGGATTCATTAGGCAAAAGTAAAAAATCTATCTATCTATCTATCTACCTATCTACTTACAGACCCGTGTGTGTGGGGGGAGGGGTATGCACGTAAACTATCCCAGTCCTGAAACCCAGTACCTGCCAGCATGAACTTGTTTGGAAATAGGCTCCCTGGACATATAACAAGCTAGGACAAGGTCATATTTGAAGAGACTCTGCCCCTAATTCAGGAGGTTTTGTGTCCTTCTAAGAAGGGAAACTGGGGATACTCAGATATGCACCGAGGGAGAAAGCCATGTGAAGAAGGCCAAAGCCAAGACAACGCTTCTGCCGGAGAGAGGCGCCTGGAACACATCCTTCCTTAATACCTACAAAAGGAGCATGGGCTACCAACATTGTAGCCTCTAGAAGTGTGAGAGTGTCCACGTCTCTTGTTTCAGCCACTAGGATTGTGGTATCCTGTAATAGCAACCCTAGAAAACTAATACAAACCTCTTTAGAGAAAAATAAACCAACCAGAAGCCCATGGGGAGTAGGAAAAGGAAAAACATTATCTATCTAGACATAGAGATGTCTGTATCCATATCTATATCTTTATGTAGATCTGTACCTGTCTCTATATAACTGTATATCTAACTCTTTAAAACATCGAAAAGGAATGCACATTGGTGAATTTCATGAAAAGGAAAACAGGCAAACAAACAAACAAGAAAAAAGTGAGCCCTAGGCTTCAATCAGCTTTTCACCTGGAGAAGTTCTGGATGGTGGGGGTAGTGCGGAGATTCCAAGGAAAAGATGGGAGTCCCCCTGGTGTGAGGAAAGCGAGACTTGAATTCAGGAAGGTTGGAGTGATGAAAAGGCCATGGGTTCCTGAAAGAAGGAAGTCAAGTAGTAAACAAGCTCTTGGAAACACACACACTGTCCTCTTGAGTCCTTGCTCCATAGGAAGCAGTGTGTGTCCAGGAAAATGGGCCACGTTCTAACAAAGAGTCAAGGTAACTGGACCAGATGGTTGCCAAGACTCATACAAGGCCTGAGGTCATTGGAATTCCAACCAGCCCGAGGGTAGCGTTCTTTTGGATCAGTCAGAATACTCAGTAGATACCCAGGAAGGATCCTAAGTCAGGAGCGGGATGAAATGATCCCTCCAAGAAAGCTGACTCTACAGATTCCCTAAACAGGTGACAGAACAATTTGAGAAATAGTCAGAAGCACCTAGAATATCTCACTGCCCGGGGGACAGCCAATCATGCAAGGCAGAGAGCAGCCTCCCAAGGACTCAGGTCATCGAAAGGAAGACAGTTCAAAAGGGAACAAGGAATAGACGGGAAAAAGAAAACATGACTAGCAAGGTACTAGACTTCCTCTTCAACATTTCAACGACGAGCTTCAGAAGGAACGACTTTTCTTTCCAATCTATGGAAAGAAAAGACTATGCTCTTGAAAGAAAAGACCTAAATAGGTCCGTGAAAAATAAACTCTCCATACAAGGATGCAGAGGATAGTCTAGGTTTTGTGAAAAGAAAAAGGATGAAAAGGGCTAGACCGCACCCAAACGAATCCTACAAGGCTGATTTTCCTAGGCAATAGAAAGACGCCCCATAGAATGAAAGACACCCCCTAGAATGAACAGAAAAAGAAGACATTTCAAAGGAACAAAGGATCCATTTAGAAAGACATGGCCATCCTCAAGGTGTCCGCATCTGATGAGAAAACTCCTAGAGATTCAAGCCATTGAAGCCCCTAAAACAAGGCTGAAGAAAGGTCTTGGAAAGCTTTTCTTTCTTGATTTGGGAGAGAATGAGTGAGAGCGAGAGAGCAGGAGAGAGGAGAAGGTCAGAGAGAGAAGCAGACTCGGCAAGGACCTGGGAGCCCCAGGCGGGAAGAGACCCCGCAAGTCCGGGGTCATGACCTGAGCCCAAGGCAGTCGCTCAAACCACGGAGCCCAGCAGGTGCCCGTCTCCAGAAATTGGTCAACAACAGCTGGGGGGCAGCTGGGGGGCACCCTCCCTGAAGGGCCCAAGTCTTGGTACTGGCTCAGGGGGTGGTCTCAAGACTCTTGAGATGGAGCCCTGAGGCAAGCTCTGGGCTCAGGGCAGAGTCCACTAGGACTCTCTCTCTTGGTTCTGCCCTACCCACCTCCCCCACTCACGTGTACTCTTTCCCTGAAACAAACAGGGAAAGCCCTCAAGAGAAATGAACCATGAGTTCGAGGGGGAGGGGTGGGGAGAGAAGCGACCGGCCCCGGGGCAAGCGGGAGGAGCCCGAGATGCTGCCTGCCCTCCCAGGCCGCTCTCCCTCAGCGGCCGCTGCCGCCGCCGCCGCCGCCGCCGCCGCCGCCGCCGCCGCCGCCGCCGCCGCCAGGAGCAGATGACCCTGGGAGCCCAGATGCTAGCAGGGATTAGCGATGGGAGCGCCACCTGAGCGCGCTGGTTTGGGGAGGCGGGGCGGCATATCGGTCCACGGAGGGGCTGAGGGCTCCGCCCACTCGCCCGCGTGGGGGAAGGGCAGGCAGGATGGTACAAGGAGATCCACCCAGGACTGCCGGAGCTGCTGCAGGGCGGCACGGTGCACCTGGCGAGGCACCAGCCTGCGGACCCAGCCCTGCCTCTGGCTCTTGGCTTACCTGGGAGCCTGTTCGCCCCCCCACCAAAGCCTCTCTCTGCCTGCCTCTCTACCCCCTCCTCCTCCTCTCTGTCTGTCTGTCCAAGGAACAAAGAAACTCTTAAAATCATCCTCCAACAACCCTCAATTTTCTTGTCGTTCATTAGGACCCCATGCATCACCATGTTCGTTTTCCTTACTGAATTGAAGGAATGGGTGCATTGATTGCCGGATTTGACAGAGAGAGAGAGACACAGGGAGAGAGGGAGCCCAAGCAGTGAAGAGGGAGTAGAAGCAGGGCCAGTGCGAGAGGGAGAAGAAGGCTTCCTGCTGAGCAGAGAGCCCCAGGCAGGGCTTGATCCCAAGACCAGGATCATCAGGGCCCCAGCAGAATGCAGCCACCCAGGTGCCCCCCTCCATGATTCAATCCGTAGTTCACTATTCCAACCGCTTGATGCAGCAACACTTTTTAGTGATGAAGTTCTAGAACCTAGGTGAGGTTCGGTGGGCTGAGGTCCGGAGCCGATGATCAAGAAAGAATTCTTGAGACACCTTTGGTGCAAAATGGTGGTTGATGAAAGCACGGGGACAGGACCCGTGGGCAGGCAGAGCTGCCGCCCCAGGCTGTGAGGGATGGCAGGTTATATACCTTGTGGTTGGGGGAAGGTGAGGGGAAGGGAGGTTCAGAAGGGCTATTGGGGGAAAGAAGACTATCAGGATATTGAAGGCCTGGTTACTCTCAAGCCAAGGCCACTTTCCCTCTAATGAGGCATTAACATAAAGACAATTGGGAGTCTCCTGGTGGAATGTGACATTCCTGCTATCAAGCGTCCTTGTTAATGAGTTGTAGGTTTAGAAGAAATTTAACTTGTCTGACTTTTCCTTCTCCCTCTGCCTCCTTTGGTTTTTTATGGAGGGGAGGATTCCTAGGGATCCTATCTAGATGTGTATACAGTCCCTTAGCTGGTATCACGATAGAGCCTTTCCTAGTGTGAGCCTTGTCATTTGCTGGACAAGATTGTTGTTGTTCAACTTGGAAGGAGTCGACTCCACCTTCCCAGCCTTTCCTGTGCTTCCCATTTTTGGTGTTCGGTTCCACTCATCTCTGCCACCTCCCCCAGATCCTAAAAATGTTTTCCTATGGTCTCTTCCAGAAAACTTCCGATGGCCTCTTTGGGACTGAGGCAACATCAGAAACTCGAATTGAGTTTTAGGCTTTTATGTTCCATGTGGCTAGTCACGTCGTTTAGCCGCGCTTGGTCAAAGTCTGCCCTCTTCTGTTGGTCTGTTTCCTCAGGTCATTTCACGAGTCCTTTTGTAAGAAATCCTCTCCCATCAGATTCTCCCACACTCTTTCTCCCTCACACTTGCTCTCGCTTCTTTCTTCTGATTTGCCCGGGAAGGACAGTCCCTTTCATTTCCACGGAATCCGAAGTATTGGCCTATCCAGGGACACAGGCACTTCCTAGATAGGGAACTGGGATTGCATGGAAATCTCCATCCAGGTGGCGTCCTCTGAAATTTGACAGGACCCATCATCCAATCTCTGAACCTCTTCCATTAACATAGGTAACCTAGGAACCTAGTGGACATCCCATTGTTTGAGATCATAAATTCCCCTTAGTCCTCTTTGATGGTTTTCTGGGTGGAGACTTCCTGGGCAGAGACTGGATCAAGTCTGTGCAGAGAGCAAGTCCTCCTTTTGGTGCTCTCATCAATAGGATTTTCAGCCTTGGTTCTGAAGTCACAGAATTCCAGTGAATTTTCCTGAATCTCCAACGTCTATCCGATGACTTTGATTCATTCCCTTCCTGATTCTCATACTTTGTCCATTCTCTTAGAATATTTCTCTTTGTACAAATTGCACTCATGCTTTCCAGTTGTCGTCGTACATTCCATATCTCCTCCATCACTTCCTCTACTCGTTAGGACGTCCCCTTCTAGCTTGGTAGAAGGCTTGTTCAATGTGAGGAGTTCCATACTCCCGAATTTGGTTTCTGCCTTGCTGAGCTGATTCTGTATCCCTGAGAGGCAGCGCATCATTCTGTGTGTATGTGAGGATAGATGCAATCCAACCAATCTCGTCTTTTCATTAGATTATACAAACCATTGACCTTTCGTGGAATGACTGAGTCCCTCAATTATTGCCCATTGTCTTGCATGTTGTTTGCGTCATCCATTTTTGTTTTATTTATTTATTTATCGTTTCACTTTATTGTTTAGTTTATTGATTTTTTAAAATAATAAATTATATATATTTATCCCCTGTAGTCCAGTTCTGTGAATCGCCAGGTGTACACAATTCTAAGCTCTTATAGGTCCGTTTTTCAAAATACACTTTCTGTCTGTATATGTATTTATTTTTTTTATTTTTCATGTTTTTCCTTTTTTAAAATTTTATTTTCAGCCTATCCGTATTTTTTGTTTCTGCACCAAACCCAGCGCTCCATGCCATCCGTGCCCTCTCCAATACCCACCACCAGGTTCCCCCAACCTCCCACGCCACACACTTTCAAATCTCTCAGATATTTTTTCAGAGTCCATGGTCTCTCATGGTTCACCTCCCCTTCCCATATTTAATCTCAATTTTTGATTTTTAATTTTTATTTAAATTTAGAAGTTTACATTTAATTAAATGTATTTAATTTAAAGTTATTTAAATTTAATTTCTTTTTTTTTTCATTTAAATGCTGATAAATGTTTTAGGCCCCCATATTTCTGGTCACTTTATGTACATACAAAATGAGAAACAGGAATGTAAACTTTCAAAGAAGAGCCATTGAGCTTTTATAGGTCCCTCTTTTAATACATGAGAGAATTTACTTTCCGAAAAAGAAACAAATTCAGAAGGAAAGACTAGGATGCAAGTCACCTTCATCAGCCTATAAACAGGTACTCAATACCAAAAACACTGTAAACTCCAAAAAGATGCCAGCTCTTTTTAAAAAAAATGGCAGACGACGTTCGGTAACCATGACTTTCATCGAGACTGAGGAGGTAGAGGTTTTCGAATTGTTCAGGAGGCCCCATAAGCATGCGTAAAGCCTTCTAATGAAAGGAAGGAAGACGATATTATAAACAAATAGGAT
Source organism: Neogale vison (assembly GCF_020171115.1). Classification (NCBI taxonomy): domain Eukaryota; kingdom Metazoa; phylum Chordata; class Mammalia; order Carnivora; family Mustelidae; genus Neogale; species Neogale vison. Next base: position 49,844,634 of record NC_058095.1, read on the forward strand.
TCATTAGGCAAAAGTAAAAAATCTATCTATCTATCTATCTACCTATCTACTTACAGACCCGTGTGTGTGGGGGGAGGGGTATGCACGTAAACTATCCCAGTCCTGAAACCCAGTACCTGCCAGCATGAACTTGTTTGGAAATAGGCTCCCTGGACATATAACAAGCTAGGACAAGGTCATATTTGAAGAGACTCTGCCCCTAATTCAGGAGGTTTTGTGTCCTTCTAAGAAGGGAAACTGGGGATACTCAGATATGCACCGAGGGAGAAAGCCATGTGAAGAAGGCCAAAGCCAAGACAACGCTTCTGCCGGAGAGAGGCGCCTGGAACACATCCTTCCTTAATACCTACAAAAGGAGCATGGGCTACCAACATTGTAGCCTCTAGAAGTGTGAGAGTGTCCACGTCTCTTGTTTCAGCCACTAGGATTGTGGTATCCTGTAATAGCAACCCTAGAAAACTAATACAAACCTCTTTAGAGAAAAATAAACCAACCAGAAGCCCATGGGGAGTAGGAAAAGGAAAAACATTATCTATCTAGACATAGAGATGTCTGTATCCATATCTATATCTTTATGTAGATCTGTACCTGTCTCTATATAACTGTATATCTAACTCTTTAAAACATCGAAAAGGAATGCACATTGGTGAATTTCATGAAAAGGAAAACAGGCAAACAAACAAACAAGAAAAAAGTGAGCCCTAGGCTTCAATCAGCTTTTCACCTGGAGAAGTTCTGGATGGTGGGGGTAGTGCGGAGATTCCAAGGAAAAGATGGGAGTCCCCCTGGTGTGAGGAAAGCGAGACTTGAATTCAGGAAGGTTGGAGTGATGAAAAGGCCATGGGTTCCTGAAAGAAGGAAGTCAAGTAGTAAACAAGCTCTTGGAAACACACACACTGTCCTCTTGAGTCCTTGCTCCATAGGAAGCAGTGTGTGTCCAGGAAAATGGGCCACGTTCTAACAAAGAGTCAAGGTAACTGGACCAGATGGTTGCCAAGACTCATACAAGGCCTGAGGTCATTGGAATTCCAACCAGCCCGAGGGTAGCGTTCTTTTGGATCAGTCAGAATACTCAGTAGATACCCAGGAAGGATCCTAAGTCAGGAGCGGGATGAAATGATCCCTCCAAGAAAGCTGACTCTACAGATTCCCTAAACAGGTGACAGAACAATTTGAGAAATAGTCAGAAGCACCTAGAATATCTCACTGCCCGGGGGACAGCCAATCATGCAAGGCAGAGAGCAGCCTCCCAAGGACTCAGGTAATCGAAAGGAAGACAGTTCAAAAGGGAACAAGGAATAGACGGGAAAAAGAAAACATGACTAGCAAGGTACTAGACTTCCTCTTCAACATTTCAACGACGAGCTTCAGAAGGAACGACTTTTCTTTCCAATCTATGGAAAGAAAAGACTATGCTCTTGAAAGAAAAGACCTAAATAGGTCCGTGAAAAATAAACTCTCCATACAAGGATGCAGAGGATAGTCTAGGTTTTGTGAAAAGAAAAAGGATGAAAAGGGCTAGACCGCACCCAAACGAATCCTACAAGGCTGATTTTCCTAGGCAATAGAAAGACGCCCCATAGAATGAAAGACACCCCCTAGAATGAACAGAAAAAGAAGACATTTCAAAGGAACAAAGGATCCATTTAGAAAGACATGGCCATCCTCAAGGTGTCCGCATCTGATGAGAAAACTCCTAGAGATTCAAGCCATTGAAGCCCCTAAAACAAGGCTGAAGAAAGGTCTTGGAAAGCTTTTCTTTCTTGATTTGGGAGAGAATGAGTGAGAGCGAGAGAGCAGGAGAGAGGAGAAGGTCAGAGAGAGAAGCAGACTCGGCAAGGACCTGGGAGCCCCAGGCGGGAAGAGACCCCGCAAGTCCGGGGTCATGACCTGAGCCCAAGGCAGTCGCTCAAACCACGGAGCCCAGCAGGTGCCCGTCTCCAGAAATTGGTCAACAACAGCTGGGGGGCAGCTGGGGGGCACCCTCCCTGAAGGGCCCAAGTCTTGGTACTGGCTCAGGGGGTGGTCTCAAGACTCTTGAGATGGAGCCCTGAGGCAAGCTCTGGGCTCAGGGCAGAGTCCACTAGGACTCTCTCTCTTGGTTCTGCCCTACCCACCTCCCCCACTCACGTGTACTCTTTCCCTGAAACAAACAGGGAAAGCCCTCAAGAGAAATGAACCATGAGTTCGAGGGGGAGGGGTGGGGAGAGAAGCGACCGGCCCCGGGGCAAGCTGGAGGAGCCCGAGATGCTGCCTGCCCTCCCAGGCCGCTCTCCCTCAGCGGCCGCTGCCGCCGCCGCCGCCGCCGCCGCCGCCGCCGCCGCCGCCGCCGCCAGGAGCAGATGACCCTGGGAGCCCAGATGCTAGCAGGGATTAGCGATGGGAGCGCCACCTGAGCGCGCTGGTTTGGGGAGGCGGGGCGGCATATCGGTCCACGGAGGGGCTGAGGGCTCCGCCCACTCGCCCGCGTGGGGGAAGGGCAGGCAGGATGGTACAAGGAGATCCACCCAGGACTGCCGGAGCTGCTGCAGGGCGGCACGGTGCACCTGGCGAGGCACCAGCCTGCGGACCCAGCCCTGCCTCTGGCTCTTGGCTTACCTGGGAGCCTGTTCGCCCCCCCACCAAAGCCTCTCTCTGCCTGCCTCTCTACCCCCTCCTCCTCCTCTCTGTCTGTCTGTCCAAGGAACAAAGAAACTCTTAAAATCATCCTCCAACAACCCTCAATTTTCTTGTCGTTCATTAGGACCCCATGCATCACCATGTTCGTTTTCCTTACTGAATTGAAGGAATGGGTGCATTGATTGCCGGATTTGACAGAGAGAGAGAGACACAGGGAGAGAGGGAGCCCAAGCAGTGAAGAGGGAGTAGAAGCAGGGCCAGTGCGAGAGGGAGAAGAAGGCTTCCTGCTGAGCAGAGAGCCCCAGGCAGGGCTTGATCCCAAGACCAGGATCATCAGGGCCCCAGCAGAATGCAGCCACCCAGGTGCCCCCCTCCATGATTCAATCCGTAGTTCACTATTCCAACCGCTTGATGCAGCAACACTTTTTAGTGATGAAGTTCTAGAACCTAGGTGAGGTTCGGTGGGCTGAGGTCCGGAGCCGATGATCAAGAAAGAATTCTTGAGACACCTTTGGTGCAAAATGGTGGTTGATGAAAGCACGGGGACAGGACCCGTGGGCAGGCAGAGCTGCCGCCCCAGGCTGTGAGGGATGGCAGGTTATATACCTTGTGGTTGGGGGAAGGTGAGGGGAAGGGAGGTTCAGAAGGGCTATTGGGGGAAAGAAGACTATCAGGATATTGAAGGCCTGGTTACTCTCAAGCCAAGGCCACTTTCCCTCTAATGAGGCATTAACATAAAGACAATTGGGAGTCTCCTGGTGGAATGTGACATTCCTGCTATCAAGCGTCCTTGTTAATGAGTTGTAGGTTTAGAAGAAATTTAACTTGTCTGACTTTTCTTTCTCCCTCTGCCTCCTTTGGTTTTTTATGGAGGGGAGGATTCCTAGGGATCCTATCTAGATGTGTATACAGTCCCTTAGCTGGTATCACGATAGAGCCTTTCCTAGTGTGAGCCTTGTCATTTGCTGGACAAGATTGTTGTTGTTCAACTTGGAAGGAGTCGACTCCACCTTCCCAGCCTTTCCTGTGCTTCCCATTTTTGGTGTTCGGTTCCACTCATCTCTGCCACCTCCCCCAGATCCTAAAAATGTTTTCCTATGGTCTCTTCCAGAAAACTTCCGATGGCCTCTTTGGGACTGAGGCAACATCAGAAACTCGAATTGAGTTTTAGGCTTTTATGTTCCATGTGGCTAGTCACGTCGTTTAGCCGCGCTTGGTCAAAGTCTGCCCTCTTCTGTTGGTCTGTTTCCTCAGGTCATTTCACGAGTCCTTTTGTAAGAAATCCTCTCCCATCAGATTCTCCCACACTCTTTCTCCCTCACACTTGCTCTCGCTTCTTTCTTCTGATTTGCCCGGGAAGGACAGTCCCTTTCATTTCCACGGAATCCGAAGTATTGGCCTATCCAGGGACACAGGCACTTCCTAGATAGGGAACTGGGATTGCATGGAAATCTCCATCCAGGTGGCGTCCTCTGAAATTTGACAGGACCCATCATCCAATCTCTGAACCTCTTCCATTAACATAGGTAACCTAGGAACCTAGTGGACATCCCATTGTTTGAGATCATAAATTCCCCTTAGTCCTCTTTGATGGTTTTCTGGGTGGAGACTTCCTGGGCAGAGACTGGATCAAGTCTGTGCAGAGAGCAAGTCCTCCTTTTGGTGCTCTCATCAATAGGATTTTCAGCCTTGGTTCTGAAGTCACAGAATTCCAGTGAATTTTCCTGAATCTCCAACGTCTATCCGATGACTTTGATTCATTCCCTTCCTGATTCTCATACTTTGTCCATTCTCTTAGAATATTTCTCTTTGTACAAATTGCACTCATGCTTTCCAGTTGTCGTCGTACATTCCATATCTCCTCCATCACTTCCTCTACTCGTTAGGACGTCCCCTTCTAGCTTGGTAGAAGGCTTGTTCAATGTGAGGAGTTCCATACTCCCGAATTTGGTTTCTGCCTTGCTGAGCTGATTCTGTATCCCTGAGAGGCAGCGCATCATTCTGTGTGTATGTGAGGATAGATGCAATCCAACCAATCTCGTCTTTTCATTAGATTATACAAACCATTGACCTTTCGTGGAATGACTGAGTCCCTCAATTATTGCCCATTGTCTTGCATGTTGTTTGCGTCATCCCTTTTTGTTTTATTTATTTATCGTTTCATTTTATTGTTTAGTTTATTGATTTTTTAAATTAATAAATAATATATATTTATCCCCTGTAGTCCAGTTCTGTGAATCGCCAGGTGTACACAATTCTAAGCTCTTATAGGTCCGTTTTTCAAAATACACTTTCTGTCTGTATATGTATTTATTTTTTTATTTTTCATGTTTTTCCTTTTTTTAAAATTTTATTTTCAGGGGCGCCTGGGTGGCTCAGTGGGTTAAGCCGCTGCCTTCGGCTCAGGTCATGATCTCAGGGTCCTGGGATCGAGTCCCGCATCGGGCTCTCTGCTTGGCAGGGAGCATGCTTCCTCCTCTCTCTCTCTGCCTGCCTCTCTGCCTACTTGTAATCTCTCTCTGTCAAATAAATAAATAAAATCTTTAAAAAAAAAATTTATTTTCAGCCTATCCGTATTTTTTGTTTCTGCACCAAACCCAGCGCTCCATGCCATCCGTGCCCTCTCCAATACCCACCACCAGGTTCCCCCAACCTCCCACGCCACACACTTTCAAATCTCTCAGATATTTTTTCAGAGTCCATGGTCTCTCATGGTTCACCTCCCCTTCCCATATTTAATCTCAATTTTTGATTTTTAATTTTTATTTAAATTTAGAAGTTTACATTTAATTAAATGTATTTAATTTAAAGTTATTTAAATATAATTTCTTTTTTTTTTCATTTAAATGCTGATAAATGTTTTAGGCCCCCATATTTCTGGTCACTTTATGTACATACAAAATGAGAAACAGGAATGTAAACTTTCAAAGAAGAGCCATTGAGCTTTTATAGGTCCCTCTTTTAATACATGAGAGAATTTACTTTCCGAAAAAGAAACAAATTCAGAAGGAAAGACTAGGATGCAAGTCACCTTCATCAGCCTATAAACAGGTACTCAATACCAAAAACACTGTAAACTCCAAAAAGATGCCAGCTCTTTTTAAAAAAAATGGCAGACGACGTTCGGTAACCATGACTTTCATCGAGACTGAGGAGGTAGAGGTTTTCGAATTGTTCAGGAGGCCCCATAAGCATGCGTAAAGCCTTCTAATGAAAGGAAGGAAGACGATATTATAAACAAATAGGATTCATTAGGCAAAAGTAAAAAATCTATCTATCTATCTATCTACCTATCTACTTACAGACCCGTGTGTGTGGGGGGAGGGGTATGCACGTAAACTATCCCAGTCCTGAAACCCAGTACCTGCCAGCATGAACTTGTTTGGAAATAGGCTCCCTGGACATATAACAAGCTAGGACAAGGTCATATTTGAAGAGACTCTGCCCCTAATTCAGGAGGTTTTGTGTCCTTCTAAGAAGGGAAACTGGGGATACTCAGATATGCACCGAGGGAGAAAGCCATGTGAAGAAGGCCAAAGCCAAGACAACGCTTCTGCCGGAGAGAGGCGCCTGGAACACATCCTTCCTTAATACCTACAAAAGGAGCATGGGCTACCAACATTGTAGCCTCTAGAAGTGTGAGAGTGTCCACGTCTCTTGTTTCAGCCACTAGGATTGTGGTATCCTGTAATAGCAACCCTAGAAAACTAATACAAACCTCTTTAGAGAAAAATAAACCAACCAGAAGCCCATGGGGAGTAGGAAAAGGAAAAACATTATCTATCTAGACATAGAGATGTCTGTATCCATATCTATATCTTTATGTAGATCTGTACCTGTCTCTATATAACTGTATATCTAACTCTTTAAAACATCGAAAAGGAATGCACATTGGTGAATTTCATGAAAAGGAAAACAGGCAAACAAACAAACAAGAAAAAAGTGAGCCCTAGGCTTCAATCAGCTTTTCACCTGGAGAAGTTCTGGATGGTGGGGGTAGTGCGGAGATTCCAAGGAAAAGATGGGAGTCCCCCTGGTGTGAGGAAAGCGAGACTTGAATTCAGGAAGGTTGGAGTGATGAAAAGGCCATGGGTTCCTGAAAGAAGGAAGTCAAGTAGTAAACAAGCTCTTGGAAACACACACACTGTCCTCTTGAGTCCTTGCTCCATAGGAAGCAGTGTGTGTCCAGGAAAATGGGCCACGTTCTAACAAAGAGTCAAGGTAACTGGACCAGATGGTTGCCAAGACTCATACAAGGCCTGAGGTCATTGGAATTCCAACCAGCCCGAGGGTAGCGTTCTTTTGGATCAGTCAGAATACTCAGTAGATACCCAGGAAGGATCCTAAGTCAGGAGCGGGATGAAATGATCCCTCCAAGAAAGCTGACTCTACAGATTCCCTAAACAGGTGACAGAACAATTTGAGAAATAGTCAGAAGCACCTAGAATATCTCACTGCCCGGGGGACAGCCAATCATGCAAGGCAGAGAGCAGCCTCCCAAGGACTCAGGTCATCGAAAGGAAGACAGTTCAAAAGGGAACAAGGAATAGACGGGAAAAAGAAAACATGACTAGCAAGGTACTAGACTTCCTCTTCAACATTTCAACGACGAGCTTCAGAAGGAACGACTTTTCTTTCCAATCTATGGAAAGAAAAGACTATGCTCTTGAAAGAAAAGACCTAAATAGGTCCGTGAAAAATAAACTCTCCATACAAGGATGCAGAGGATAGTCTAGGTTTTGTGAAAAGAAAAAGGATGAAAAGGGCTAGACCGCACCCAAACGAATCCTACAAGGCTGATTTTCCTAGGCAATAGAAAGACGCCCCATAGAATGAAAGACACCCCCTAGAATGAACAGAAAAAGAAGACATTTCAAAGGAACAAAGGATCCATTTAGAAAGACATGGCCATCCTCAAGGTGTCCGCATCTGATGAGAAAACTCCTAGAGATTCAAGCCATTGAAGCCCCTAAAACAAGGCTGAAGAAAGGTCTTGGAAAGCTTTTCTTTCTTGATTTGGGAGAGAATGAGTGAGAGCGAGAGAGCAGGAGAGAGGAGAAGGTCAGAGAGAGAAGCAGACTCGGCAAGGACCTGGGAGCCCCAGGCGGGAAGAGACCCCGCAAGTCCGGGGTCATGACCTGAGCCCAAGGCAGTCGCTCAAACCACGGAGCCCAGCAGGTGCCCGTCTCCAGAAATTGGTCAACAACAGCTGGGGGGCAGCTGGGGGGCACCCTCCCTGAAGGGCCCAAGTCTTGGTACTGGCTCAGGGGGTGGTCTCAAGACTCTTGAGATGGAGCCCTGAGGCAAGCTCTGGGCTCAGGGCAGAGTCCACTAGGACTCTCTCTCTTGGTTCTGCCCTACCCACCTCCCCCACTCACGTGTACTCTTTCCCTGAAACAAACAGGGAAAGCCCTCAAGAGAAATGAACCATGAGTTCGAGGGGGAGGGGTGGGGAGAGAAGCGACCGGCCCCGGGGCAAGCGGGAGGAGCCCGAGATGCTGCCTGCCCTCCCAGGCCGCTCTCCCTCAGCGGCCGCTGCCGCCGCCGCCGCCGCCGCCGCCGCCGCCGCCGCCGCCGCCGCCAGGAGCAGATGACCCTGGGAGCCCAGATGCTAGCAGGGATTAGCGATGGGAGCGCCACCTGAGCGCGCTGGTTTGGGGAGGCGGGGCGGCATATCGGTCCACGGAGGGGCTGAGGGCTCCGCCCACTCGCCCGCGTGGGGGAAGGGCAGGCAGGATGGTACAAGGAGATCCACCCAGGACTGCCGGAGCTGCTGCAGGGCGGCACGGTGCACCTGGCGAGGCACCAGCCTGCGGACCCAGCCCTGCCTCTGGCTCTTGGCTTACCTGGGAGCCTGTTCGCCCCCCCACCAAAGCCTCTCTCTGCCTGCCTCTCTACCCCCTCCTCCTCCTCTCTGTCTGTCTGTCCAAGGAACAAAGAAACTCTTAAAATCATCCTCCAACAACCCTCAATTTTCTTGTCGTTCATTAGGACCCCATGCATCACCATGTTCGTTTTCCTTACTGAATTGAAGGAATGGGTGCATTGATTGCCGGATTTGACAGAGAGAGAGAGACACAGGGAGAGAGGGAGCCCAAGCAGTGAAGAGGGAGTAGAAGCAGGGCCAGTGCGAGAGGGAGAAGAAGGCTTCCTGCTGAGCAGAGAGCCCCAGGCAGGGCTTGATCCCAAGACCAGGATCATCAGGGCCCCAGCAGAATGCAGCCACCCAGGTGCCCCCCTCCATGATTCAATCCGTAGTTCACTATTCCAACCGCTTGATGCAGCAACACTTTTTAGTGATGAAGTTCTAGAACCTAGGTGAGGTTCGGTGGGCTGAGGTCCGGAGCCGATGATCAAGAAAGAATTCTTGAGACACCTTTGGTGCAAAATGGTGGTTGATGAAAGCACGGGGACAGGAGCCGTGGGCAGGCAGAGCTGCCGCCCCAGGCTGTGAGGGATGGCAGGTTATATACCTTGTGGTTGGGGGAAGGTGAGGGGAAGGGAGGTTCAGAAGGGCTATTGGGGGAAAGAAGACTATCAGGATATTGAAGGCCTGGTTACTCTCAAGCCAAGGCCACTTTCCCTCTAATGAGGCATTAACATAAAGACAATTGGGAGTCTCCTGGTGGAATGTGACATTCCTGCTATCAAGCGTCCTTGTTAATGAGTTGTAGGTTTAGAAGAAATTTAACTTGTCTGACTTTTCTTTCTCCCTCTGCCTCCTTTGGTTTTTTATGGAGGGGAGGATTCCTAGGGATCCTATCTAGATGTGTATACAGTCCCTTAGCTGGTATCACGATAGAGCCTTTCCTAGTGTGAGCCTTGTCATTTGCTGGACAAGATTGTTGTTGTTCAACTTGGAAGGAGTCGACTCCACCTTCCCAGCCTTTCCTGTGCTTCCCATTTTTGGTGTTCGGTTCCACTCATCTCTGCCACCTCCCCCAGATCCTAAAAATGTTTTCCTATGGTCTCTTCCAGAAAACTTCCGATGGCCTCTTTGGGACTGAGGCAACATCAGAAACTCGAATTGAGTTTTAGGCTTTTATGTTCCATGTGGCTAGTCACGTCGTTTAGCCGCGCTTGGTCAAAGTCTGCCCTCTTCTGTTGGTCTGTTTCCTCAGGTCATTTCACGAGTCCTTTTGTAAGAAATCCTCTCCCATCAGATTCTCCCACACTCTTTCTCCCTCACACTTGCTCTCGCTTCTTTCTTCTGATTTGCCCGGGAAGGACAGTCCCTTTCATTTCCACGGAATCCGAAGTATTGGCCTATCCAGGGACACAGGCACTTCCTAGATAGGGAACTGGGATTGCATGGAAATCTCCATCCAGGTGGCGTCCTCTGAAATTTGACAGGACCCATCATCCAATCTCTGAACCTCTTCCATTAACATAGGTAACCTAGGAACCTAGTGGACATCCCATTGTTTGAGATCATAAATTCCCCTTAGTCCTCTTTGATGGTTTTCTGGGTGGAGACTTCCTGGGCAGAGACTGGATCAAGTCTGTGCAGAGAGCAAGTCCTCCTTTTGGTGCTCTCATCAATAGGATTTTCAGCCTTGGTTCTGAAGTCACAGAATTCCAGTGAATTTTCCTGAATCTCCAACGTCTATCCGATGACTTTGATTCATTCCCTTCCTGATTCTCATACTTTGTCCATTCTCTTAGAATATTTCTCTTTGTACAAATTGCACTCATGCTTTCCAGTTGTCGTCGTACATTCCATATCTCCTCCATCACTTCCTCTACTCGTTAGGACGTCCCCTTCTAGCTTGGTAGAAGGCTTGTTCAATGTGAGGAGTTCCATACTCCCGAATTTGGTTTCTGCCTTGCTGAGCTGATTCTGTATCCCTGAGAGGCAGCGCATCATTCTGTGTGTATGTGAGGATAGATGCAATCCAACCAATCTCGTCTTTTCATTAGATTATACAAACCATTGACCTTTCGTGGAATGACTGAGTCCCTCAATTATTGCCCATTGTCTTGCATGTTGTTTGCGTCATCCCTTTTTGTTTTATTTATTTATCGTTTCATTTTATTGTTTAGTTTATTGATTTTTTAAATTAATAAATAATATATATTTATCCCCTGTAGTCCAGTTCTGTGAATCGCCAGGTGTACACAATTCTAAGCTCTTATAGGTCCGTTTTTCAAAATACACTTTCTGTCTGTATATGTATTTATTTTTTTTATTTTTCATGTTTTTCCTTTTTTTAAAATTTTATTTTCAGGGGCGCCTGGGTGGCTCAGTGGGTTAAGCCGCTGCCTTCGGCTCAGGTCATGATCTCAGGGTCCTGGGATCGAGTCCCGCATCGGGCTCTCTGCTTGGCAGGGAGCATGCTTCCTCCTCTCTCTCTCTGCCTGCCTCTCTGCCTACTTGTAATCTCTCTCTGTCAAATAAATAAATAAAATCTTTAAAAAAAAAATTTATTTTCAGCCTATCCGTATTTTTTGTTTCTGCACCAAACCCAGCGCTCCATGCCATCCGTGCCCTCTCCAATACCCACCACCAGGTTCCCCCAACCTCCCACGCCACACACTTTCAAATCTCTCAGATATTTTTTCAGAGTCCATGGTCTCTCATGGTTCACCTCCCCTTCCCATATTTAATCTCAATTTTTGATTTTTAATTTTTATTTAAATTTAGAAGTTTACATTTAATTAAATGTATTTAATTTAAAGTTATTTAAATATAATTTCTTTTTTTTTTCATTTAAATGCTGATAAATGTTTTAGGCCCCCATATTTCTGGTCACTTTATGTACATACAAAATGAGAAACAGGAATGTAAACTTTCAAAGAAGAGCCATTGAGCTTTTATAGGTCCCTCTTTTAATACATGAGAGAATTTACTTTCCGAAAAAGAAACAAATTCAGAAGGAAAGACTAGGATGCAAGTCACCTTCATCAGCCTATAAACAGGTACTCAATACCAAAAACACTGTAAACTCCAAAAAGATGCCAGCTCTTTTTAAAAAAAATGGCAGACGACGTTCGGTAACCATGACTTTCATCGAGACTGAGGAGGTAGAGGTTTTCGAATTGTTCAGGAGGCCCCATAAGCATGCGTAAAGCCTTCTAATGAAAGGAAGGAAGACGATATTATAAACAAATAGGATTCATTAGGCAAAAGTAAAAAATCTATCTATCTATCTATCTACCTATCTACTTACAGACCCGTGTGTGTGGGGGGAGGGGTATGCACGTAAACTATCCCAGTCCTGAAACCCAGTACCTGCCAGCATGAACTTGTTTGGAAATAGGCTCCCTGGACATATAACAAGCTAGGACAAGGTCATATTTGAAGAGACTCTGCCCCTAATTCAGGAGGTTTTGTGTCCTTCTAAGAAGGGAAACTGGGGATACTCAGATATGCACCGAGGGAGAAAGCCATGTGAAGAAGGCCAAAGCCAAGACAACGCTTCTGCCGGAGAGAGGCGCCTGGAACACATCCTTCCTTAATACCTACAAAAGGAGCATGGGCTACCAACATTGTAGCCTCTAGAAGTGTGAGAGTGTCCACGTCTCTTGTTTCAGCCACTAGGATTGTGGTATCCTGTAATAGCAACCCTAGAAAACTAATACAAACCTCTTTAGAGAAAAATAAACCAACCAGAAGCCCATGGGGAGTAGGAAAAGGAAAAACATTATCTATCTAGACATAGAGATGTCTGTATCCATATCTATATCTTTATGTAGATCTGTACCTGTCTCTATATAACTGTATATCTAACTCTTTAAAACATCGAAAAGGAATGCACATTGGTGAATTTCATGAAAAGGAAAACAGGCAAACAAACAAACAAGAAAAAAGTGAGCCCTAGGCTTCAATCAGCTTTTCACCTGGAGAAGTTCTGGATGGTGGGGGTAGTGCGGAGATTCCAAGGAAAAGATGGGAGTCCCCCTGGTGTGAGGAAAGCGAGACTTGAATTCAGGAAGGTTGGAGTGATGAAAAGGCCATGGGTTCCTGAAAGAAGGAAGTCAAGTAGTAAACAAGCTCTTGGAAACACACACACTGTCCTCTTGAGTCCTTGCTCCATAGGAAGCAGTGTGTGTCCAGGAAAATGGGCCACGTTCTAACAAAGAGTCAAGGTAACTGGACCAGATGGTTGCCAAGACTCATACAAGGCCTGAGGTCATTGGAATTCCAACCAGCCCGAGGGTAGCGTTCTTTTGGATCAGTCAGAATACTCAGTAGATACCCAGGAAGGATCCTAAGTCAGGAGCGGGATGAAATGATCCCTCCAAGAAAGCTGACTCTACAGATTCCCTAAACAGGTGACAGAACAATTTGAGAAATAGTCAGAAGCACCTAGAATATCTCACTGCCCGGGGGACAGCCAATCATGCAAGGCAGAGAGCAGCCTCCCAAGGACTCAGGTCATCGAAAGGAAGACAGTTCAAAAGGGAACAAGGAATAGACGGGAAAAAGAAAACATGACTAGCAAGGTACTAGACTTCCTCTTCAACATTTCAACGACGAGCTTCAGAAGGAACGACTTTTCTTTCCAATCTATGGAAAGAAAAGACTATGCTCTTGAAAGAAAAGACCTAAATAGGTCCGTGAAAAATAAACTCTCCATACAAGGATGCAGAGGATAGTCTAGGTTTTGTGAAAAGAAAAAGGATGAAAAGGGCTAGACCGCACCCAAACGAATCCTACAAGGCTGATTTTCCTAGGCAATAGAAAGACGCCCCATAGAATGAAAGACACCCCCTAGAATGAACAGAAAAAGAAGACATTTCAAAGGAACAAAGGATCCATTTAGAAAGACATGGCCATCCTCAAGGTGTCCGCATCTGATGAGAAAACTCCTAGAGATTCAAGCCATTGAAGCCCCTAAAACAAGGCTGAAGAAAGGTCTTGGAAAGCTTTTCTTTCTTGATTTGGGAGAGAATGAGTGAGAGCGAGAGAGCAGGAGAGAGGAGAAGGTCAGAGAGAGAAGCAGACTCGGCAAGGACCTGGGAGCCCCAGGCGGGAAGAGACCCCGCAAGTCCGGGGTCATGACCTGAGCCCAAGGCAGTCGCTCAAACCACGGAGCCCAGCAGGTGCCCGTCTCCAGAAATTGGTCAACAACAGCTGGGGGGCAGCTGGGGGGCACCCTCCCTGAAGGGCCCAAGTCTTGGTACTGGCTCAGGGGGTGGTCTCAAGACTCTTGAGATGGAGCCCTGAGGCAAGCTCTGGGCTCAGGGCAGAGTCCACTAGGACTCTCTCTCTTGGTTCTGCCCTACCCACCTCCCCCACTCACGTGTACTCTTTCCCTGAAACAAACAGGGAAAGCCCTCAAGAGAAATGAACCATGAGTTCGAGGGGGAGGGGTGGGGAGAGAAGCGACCGGCCCCGGGGCAAGCTGGAGGAGCCCGAGATGCTGCCTGCCCTCCCAGGCCGCTCTCCCTCAGCGGCCGCTGCCGCCGCCGCCGCCGCCGCCGCCGCCGCCGCCGCCGCCGCCAGGAGCAGATGACCCTGGGAGCCCAGATGCTAGCAGGGATTAGCGATGGGAGCGCCACCTGAGCGCGCTGGTTTGGGGAGGCGGGGCGGCATATCGGTCCACGGAGGGGCTGAGGGCTCCGCCCACTCGCCCGCGTGGGGGAAGGGCAGGCAGGATGGTACAAGGAGATCCACCCAGGACTGCCGGAGCTGCTGCAGGGCGGCACGGTGCACCTGGCGAGGCACCAGCCTGCGGACCCAGCCCTGCCTCTGGCTCTTGGCTTACCTGGGAGCCTGTTCGCCCCCCCACCAAAGCCTCTCTCTGCCTGCCTCTCTACCCCCTCCTCCTCCTCTCTGTCTGTCTGTCCAAGGAACAAAGAAACTCTTAAAATCATCCTACAACAACCCTCAATTTTCTTGTCGTTCATTAGGACCCCATGCATCACCATGTTCGTTTTCCTTACTGAATTGAAGGAATGGGTGCATTGATTGCCGGATTTGACAGAGAGAGAGAGACACAGGGAGAGAGGGAGCCCAAGCAGTGAAGAGGGAGTAGAAGCAGGGCCAGTGCGAGAGGGAGAAGAAGGCTTCCTGCTGAGCAGAGAGCCCCAGGCAGGGCTTGATCCCAAGACCAGGATCATCAGGGCCCCAGCAGAATGCAGCCACCCAGGTGCCCCCCTCCATGATTCAATCCGTAGTTCACTATTCCAACCGCTTGATGCAGCAACACTTTTTAGTGATGAAGTTCTAGAACCTAGGTGAGGTTCGGTGGGCTGAGGTCCGGAGCCGATGATCAAGAAAGAATTCTTGAGACACCTTTGGTGCAAAATGGTGGTTGATGAAAGCACGGGGACAGGACCCGTGGGCAGGCAGAGCTGCCGCCCCAGGCTGTGAGGGATGGCAGGTTATATACCTTGTGGTTGGGGGAAGGTGAGGGGAAGGGAGGTTCAGAAGGGCTATTGGGGGAAAGAAGACTATCAGGATATTGAAGGCCTGGTTACTCTCAAGCCAAGGCCACTTTCCCTCTAATGAGGCATTAACATAAAGACAATTGGGAGTCTCCTGGTGGAATGTGACATTCCTGCTATCAAGCGTCCTTGTTAATGAGATGTAGGTTTAGAAGAAATTTAACTTGACTGACTTTTCCTTCTCCCTCTGCCTCCTTTGGTTTTTTATGGAGGGGAGGATTCCTAGGGATCCTATCTAGATGTGTATACAGTCCCTTAGCTGGTATCACGATAGAGCCTTTCCTAGTGTGAGCCTTGTCATTTGCTGGACAAGATTGTTGTTGTTCAACTTGGAAGGAGTCGACTCCACCTTCCCAGCCTTTCCTGTGCTTCCCATTTTTGGTGTTCGGTTCCACTCATCTCTGCCACCTCCCCCAGATCCTAAAAATGTTTTCCTATGGTCTCTTCCAGAAAACTTCCGATGGCCTCTTTGGGACTGAGGCAACATCAGAAACTCGAATTGAGTTTTAGGCTTTTATGTTCCATGTGGCTAGTCACGTCGTTTAGCCGCGCTTGGTCAAAGTCTGCCCTCTTCTGTTGGTCTGTTTCCTCAGGTCATTTCACGAGTCCTTTTGTAAGAAATCCTCTCCCATCAGATTCTCCCACACTCTTTCTCCCTCACACTTGCTCTCGCTTCTTTCTTCTGATTTGCCCGGGAAGGACAGTCCCTTTCATTTCCACGGAATCCGAAGTATTGGCCTATCCAGGGACACAGGCACTTCCTAGATAGGGAACTGGGATTGCATGGAAATCTCCATCCAGGTGGCGTCCTCTGAAATTTGACAGGACCCATCATCCAATCTCTGAACCTCTTCCATTAACATAGGTAACCTAGGAACCTAGTGGACATCCCATTGTTTGAGATCATAAATTCCCCTTAGTCCTCTTTGATGGTTTTCTGGGTGGAGACTTCCTGGGCAGAGACTGGATCAAGTCTGTGCAGAGAGCAAGTCCTCCTTTTGGTGCTCTCATCAATAGGATTTTCAGCCTTGGTTCTGAAGTCACAGAATTCCAGTGAATTTTCCTGAATCTCCAACGTCTATCCGATGACTTTGATTCATTCCCTTCCTGATTCTCATACTTTGTCCATTCTCTTAGAATATTTCTCTTTGTACAAATTGCACTCATGCTTTCCAGTTGTCGTCGTACATTCCATATCTCCTCCATCACTTCCTCTACTCGTTAGGACGTCCCCTTCTAGCTTGGTAGAAGGCTTGTTCAATGTGAGGAGTTCCATACTCCCGAATTTGGTTTCTGCCTTGCTGAGCTGATTCTGTATCCCTGAGAGGCAGCGCATCATTCTGTGTGTATGTGAGGATAGATGCAATCCAACCAATCTCGTCTTTTCATTAGATTATACAAACCATTGACCTTTCGTGGAATGACTGAGTCCCTCAATTATTGCCCATTGTCTTGCATGTTGTTTGCGTCATCCCTTTTTGTTTTATTTATTTATTTATCGTTTCATTTTATTGTTTAGTTTATTGATTTTTTAAAATAATAAATTATATATATTTATCCCCTGTAGTCCAGTTCTGTGAATCGCCAGGTGTACACAATTCTAAGCTCTTATAGGTCCGTTTTTCAAAATACACTTTCTGTCTGTATATGTATTTATTTTTTTTATTTTTCATGTTTTTCCTTTTTTTAAAATTTTATTTTCAGCCTATCCGTATTTTTTGTTTCTGCACCAAACCCAGCGCTCCATGCCATCCGTGCCCTCTCCAATACCCACCACCAGGTTCCCCCAACCTCCCACGCCACACACTTTCAAATCTCTCAGATATTTTTTCAGAGTCCATGGTCTCTCATGGTTCACCTCCCCTTCCCATATTTAATCTCAATTTTTGATTTTTAATTTTTATTTAAATTTAGAAGTTTACATTTAATTAAATGTATTTAATTTAAAGTTATTTAAATTTAATTTCTTTTTTTTTTCATTTAAATGCTGATAAATGTTTTAGGCCCCCATATTTCTGGTCACTTTATGTACATACAAAATGAGAAACAGGAATGTAAACTTTCAAAGAAGAGCCATTGAGCTTTTATAGGTCCCTCTTTTAATACATGAGAGAATTTACTTTCCGAAAAAGAAACAAATTCAGAAGGAAAGACTAGGATGCAAGTCACCTTCATCAGCCTATAAACAGGTACTCAATACCAAAAACACTGTAAACTCCAAAAAGATGCCAGCTCTTTTTAAAAAAAATGGCAGACGACGTTCGGTAACCATGACTTTCATCGAGACTGAGGAGGTAGAGGTTTTCGAATTGTTCAGGAGGCCCCATAAGCATGCGTAAAGCCTTCTAATGAAAGGAAGGAAGACGATATTATAAACAAATAGGATTCATTAGGCAAAAGTAAAAAATCTATCTATCTATCTATCTATCTACCTATCTACTTACAGACCCGTGTGTGTGGGGGGAGGGGTATGCACGTAAACTATCC
Organism: Neogale vison; assembly: GCF_020171115.1. Classification (NCBI taxonomy): domain Eukaryota; kingdom Metazoa; phylum Chordata; class Mammalia; order Carnivora; family Mustelidae; genus Neogale; species Neogale vison. The sequence continues at coordinate 49,862,133 of NC_058095.1, forward strand.
CAGTCCTGAAACCCAGTACCTGCCAGCATGAACTTGTTTGGAAATAGGCTCCCTGGACATATAACAAGCTAGGACAAGGTCATATTTGAAGAGACTCTGCCCCTAATTCAGGAGGTTTTGTGTCCTTCTAAGAAGGGAAACTGGGGATACTCAGATATGCACCGAGGGAGAAAGCCATGTGAAGAAGGCCAAAGCCAAGACAACGCTTCTGCCGGAGAGAGGCGCCTGGAACACATCCTTCCTTAATACCTACAAAAGGAGCATGGGCTACCAACATTGTAGCCTCTAGAAGTGTGAGAGTGTCCACGTCTCTTGTTTCAGCCACTAGGATTGTGGTATCCTGTAATAGCAACCCTAGAAAACTAATACAAACCTCTTTAGAGAAAAATAAACCAACCAGAAGCCCATGGGGAGTAGGAAAAGGAAAAACATTATCTATCTAGACATAGAGATGTCTGTATCCATATCTATATCTTTATGTAGATCTGTACCTGTCTCTATATAACTGTATATCTAACTCTTTAAAACATCGAAAAGGAATGCACATTGGTGAATTTCATGAAAAGGAAAACAGGCAAACAAACAAACAAGAAAAAAGTGAGCCCTAGGCTTCAATCAGCTTTTCACCTGGAGAAGTTCTGGATGGTGGGGGTAGTGCGGAGATTCCAAGGAAAAGATGGGAGTCCCCCTGGTGTGAGGAAAGCGAGACTTGAATTCAGGAAGGTTGGAGTGATGAAAAGGCCATGGGTTCCTGAAAGAAGGAAGTCAAGTAGTAAACAAGCTCTTGGAAACACACACACTGTCCTCTTGAGTCCTTGCTCCATAGGAAGCAGTGTGTGTCCAGGAAAATGGGCCACGTTCTAACAAAGAGTCAAGGTAACTGGACCAGATGGTTGCCAAGACTCATACAAGGCCTGAGGTCATTGGAATTCCAACCAGCCCGAGGGTAGCGTTCTTTTGGATCAGTCAGAATACTCAGTAGATACCCAGGAAGGATCCTAAGTCAGGAGCGGGATGAAATGATCCCTCCAAGAAAGCTGACTCTACAGATTCCCTAAACAGGTGACAGAACAATTTGAGAAATAGTCAGAAGCACCTAGAATATCTCACTGCCCGGGGGACAGCCAATCATGCAAGGCAGAGAGCAGCCTCCCAAGGACTCAGGTCATCGAAAGGAAGACAGTTCAAAAGGGAACAAGGAATAGACGGGAAAAAGAAAACATGACTAGCAAGGTACTAGACTTCCTCTTCAACATTTCAACGACGAGCTTCAGAAGGAACGACTTTTCTTTCCAATCTATGGAAAGAAAAGACTATGCTCTTGAAAGAAAAGACCTAAATAGGTCCGTGAAAAATAAACTCTCCATACAAGGATGCAGAGGATAGTCTAGGTTTTGTGAAAAGAAAAAGGATGAAAAGGGCTAGACCGCACCCAAACGAATCCTACAAGGCTGATTTTCCTAGGCAATAGAAAGACGCCCCATAGAATGAAAGACACCCCCTAGAATGAACAGAAAAAGAAGACATTCAAAGGAACAAAGGATCCATTTAGAAAGACATGGCCATCCTCAAGGTGTCCGCATCTGATGAGAAAACTCCTAGAGATTCAAGCCATTGAAGCCCCTAAAACAAGGCTGAAGAAAGGTCTTGGAAAGCTTTTCTTTCTTGATTTGGGAGAGAATGAGTGAGAGCGAGAGAGCAGGAGAGAGGAGAAGGTCAGAGAGAGAAGCAGACTCGGCAAGGACCTGGGAGCCCCAGGCGGGAAGAGACCCCGCAAGTCCGGGGTCATGACCTGAGCCCAAGGCAGTCGCTCAAACCACGGAGCCCAGCAGGTGCCCGTCTCCAGAAATTGGTCAACAACAGCTGGGGGGCAGCTGGGGGGCACCCTCCCTGAAGGGCCCAAGTCTTGGTACTGGCTCAGGGGGTGGTCTCAAGACTCTTGAGATGGAGCCCTGAGGCAAGCTCTGGGCTCAGGGCAGAGTCCACTAGGACTCTCTCTCTTGGTTCTGCCCTACCCACCTCCCCCACTCACGTGTACTCTTTCCCTGAAACAAACAGGGAAAGCCCTCAAGAGAAATGAACCATGAGTTCGAGGGGGAGGGGTGGGGAGAGAAGCGACCGGCCCCGGGGCAAGCGGGAGGAGCCCGAGATGCTGCCTGCCCTCCCAGGCCGCTCTCCCTCAGCGGCCGCTGCCGCCGCCGCCGCCGCCGCCGCCGCCGCCGCCGCCGCCAGGAGCAGATGACCCTGGGAGCCCAGATGCTAGCAGGGATTAGCGATGGGAGCGCCACCTGAGCGCGCTGGTTTGGGGAGGCGGGGCGGCATATCGGTCCACGGAGGGGCTGAGGGCTCCGCCCACTCGCCCGCGTGGGGGAAGGGCAGGCAGGATGGTACAAGGAGATCCACCCAGGACTGCCGGAGCTGCTGCAGGGCGGCACGGTGCACCTGGCGAGGCACCAGCCTGCGGACCCAGCCCTGCCTCTGGCTCTTGGCTTACCTGGGAGCCTGTTCGCCCCCCCACCAAAGCCTCTCTCTGCCTGCCTCTCTACCCCCTCCTCCTCCTCTCTGTCTGTCTGTCCAAGGAACAAAGAAACTCTTAAAATCATCCTACAACAACCCTCAATTTTCTTGTCGTTCATTAGGACCCCATGCATCACCATGTTCGTTTTCCTTACTGAATTGAAGGAATGGGTGCATTGATTGCCGGATTTGACAGAGAGAGAGAGACACAGGGAGAGAGGGAGCCCAAGCAGTGAAGAGGGAGTAGAAGCAGGGCCAGTGCGAGAGGGAGAAGAAGGCTTCCTGCTGAGCAGAGAGCCCCAGGCAGGGCTTGATCCCAAGACCAGGATCATCAGGGCCCCAGCAGAATGCAGCCACCCAGGTGCCCCCCTCCATGGTTCAATCCGTAGTTCACTATTCCAACCGCTTGATGCAGCAACACTTTTTAGTGATGAAGTTCTAGAACCTAGGTGAGGTTCGGTGGGCTGAGGTCTGGAGCCGATGATCAAGAAAGAATTCTTGAGACACCTTTGGTGCAAAATGGTGGTTGATGAAAGCACGGGGACAGGACCCGTGGGCAGGCAGAGCTGCCGCCCCAGGCTGTGAGGGATGGCAGGTTATATACCTTGTGGTTGGGGGAAGGTGAGGGGAAGGGAGGTTCAGAAGGGCTATTGGGGGAAAGAAGACTATCAGGATATTGAAGGCCTGGTTACTCTCAAGCCAAGGCCACTTTCCCTCTAATGAGGCATTAACATAAAGACAATTGGGAGTCTCCTGGTGGAATGTGACATTCCTGCTATCAAGCGTCCTTGTTAATGAGTTGTAGGTTTAGAAGAAATTTAACTTGTCTGACTTTTCTTTCTCCCTCTGCCTCCTTTGGTTTTTTATGGAGGGGAGGATTCCTAGGGATCCTATCTAGATGTGTATACAGTCCCTTAGCTGGTATCACGATAGAGCCTTTCCTAGTGTGAGCCTTGTCATTTGCTGGACAAGATTGTTGTTGTTCAACTTGGAAGGAGTCGACTCCACCTTCCCAGCCTTTCCTGTGCTTCCCATTTTTGGTGTTCGGTTCCACTCATCTCTGCCACCTCCCCCAGATCCTAAAAATGTTTTCCTATGGTCTCTTCCAGAAAACTTCCGATGGCCTCTTTGGGACTGAGGCAACATCAGAAACTCGAATTGAGTTTTAGGCTTTTATGTTCCATGTGGCTAGTCACGTCGTTTAGCCGCGCTTGGTCAAAGTCTGCCCTCTTCTGTTGGTCTGTTTCCTCAGGTCATTTCACGAGTCCTTTTGTAAGAAATCCTCTCCCATCAGATTCTCCCACACTCTTTCTCCCTCACACTTGCTCTCGCTTCTTTCTTCTGATTTGCCCGGGAAGGACAGTCCCTTTCATTTCCACGGAATCCGAAGTATTGGCCTATCCAGGGACACAGGCACTTCCTAGATAGGGAACTGGGATTGCATGGAAATCTCCATCCAGGTGGCGTCCTCTGAAATTTGACAGGACCCATCATCCAATCTCTGAACCTCTTCCATTAACATAGGTAACCTAGGAACCTAGTGGACATCCCATTGTTTGAGATCATAAATTCCCCTTAGTCCTCTTTGATGGTTTTCTGGGTGGAGACTTCCTGGGCAGAGACTGGATCAAGTCTGTGCAGAGAGCAAGTCCTCCTTTTGGTGCTCTCATCAATAGGATTTTCAGCCTTGGTTCTGAAGTCACAGAATTCCAGTGAATTTTCCTGAATCTCCAACGTCTATCCGATGACTTTGATTCATTCCCTTCCTGATTCTCATACTTTGTCCATTCTCTTAGAATATTTCTCTTTGTACAAATTGCACTCATGCTTTCCAGTTGTCGTCGTACATTCCATATCTCCTCCATCACTTCCTCTACTCGTTAGGACGTCCCCTTCTAGCTTGGTAGAAGGCTTGTTCAATGTGAGGAGTTCCATACTCCCGAATTTGGTTTCTGCCTTGCTGAGCTGATTCTGTATCCCTGAGAGGCAGCGCATCATTCTGTGTGTATGTGAGGATAGATGCAATCCAACCAATCTCGTCTTTTCATTAGATTATACAAACCATTGACCTTTCGTGGAATGACTGAGTCCCTCAATTATTGCCCATTGTCTTGCATGTTGTTTGCGTCATCCCTTTTTGTTTTATTTATTTATCGTTTCATTTTATTGTTTAGTTTATTGATTTTTTAAATTAATAAATAATATATATTTATCCCCTGTAGTCCAGTTCTGTGAATCGCCAGGTGTACACAATTCTAAGCTCTTATAGGTCCGTTTTTCAAAATACACTTTCTGTCTGTATATGTATTTATTTTTTTTATTTTTCATGTTTTTCCTTTTTTTAAAATTTTATTTTCAGGGGCGCCTGGGTAGCTCAGTGGGTTAAGCCGCTGCCTTCGGCTCAGGTCATGATCTCAGGGTCCTGGGATCGAGTCCCGCATCGGGCTCTCTGCTTGGCAGGGAGCATGCTTCCTCCTCTCTCTCTCTGCCTGCCTCTCTGCCTACTTGTAATCTCTCTCTGTCAAATAAATAAATAAAATCTTTAAAAAAAAAATTTATTTTCAGCCTATCCGTATTTTTTGTTTCTGCACCAAACCCAGCGCTCCATGCCATCCGTGCCCTCTCCAATACCCACCACCAGGTTCCCCCAACCTCCCACGCCACACACTTTCAAATCTCTCAGATATTTTTTCAGAGTCCATGGTCTCTCATGGTTCACCTCCCCTTCCCATATTTAATCTCAATTTTTGATTTTTAATTTTTATTTAAATTTAGAAGTTTACATTTAATTAAATGTATTTAATTTAAAGTTATTTAAATTTAATTTCTTTTTTTTTTCATTTAAATGCTGATAAATGTTTTAGGCCCCCATATTTCTGGTCACTTTATGTACATACAAAATGAGAAACAGGAATGTAAACTTTCAAAGAAGAGCCATTGAGCTTTTATAGGTCCCTCTTTTAATACATGAGAGAATTTACTTTCCGAAAAAGAAACAAATTCAGAAGGAAAGACTAGGATGCAAGTCACCTTCATCAGCCTATAAACAGGTACTCAATACCAAAAACACTGTAAACTCCAAAAAGATGCCAGCTCTTTTTAAAAAAAATGGCAGACGACGTTCGGTAACCATGACTTTCATCGAGACTGAGGAGGTAGAGGTTTTCGAATTGTTCAGGAGGCCCCATAAGCATGCGTAAAGCCTTCTAATGAAAGGAAGGAAGACGATATTATAAACAAATAGGATTCATTAGGCAAAAGTAAAAAATCTATCTATCTATCTATCTACCTATCTACTTACAGACCCGTGTGTGTGGGGGGAGGGGTATGCACGTAAACTATCCCAGTCCTGAAACCCAGTACCTGCCAGCATGAACTTGTTTGGAAATAGGCTCCCTGGACATATAACAAGCTAGGACAAGGTCATATTTGAAGAGACTCTGCCCCTAATTCAGGAGGTTTTGTGTCCTTCTAAGAAGGGAAACTGGGGATACTCAGATATGCACCGAGGGAGAAAGCCATGTGAAGAAGGCCAAAGCCAAGACAACGCTTCTGCCGGAGAGAGGCGCCTGGAACACATCCTTCCTTAATACCTACAAAAGGAGCATGGGCTACCAACATTGTAGCCTCTAGAAGTGTGAGAGTGTCCACGTCTCTTGTTTCAGCCACTAGGATTGTGGTATCCTGTAATAGCAACCCTAGAAAACTAATACAAACCTCTTTAGAGAAAAATAAACCAACCAGAAGCCCATGGGGAGTAGGAAAAGGAAAAACATTATCTATCTAGACATAGAGATGTCTGTATCCATATCTATATCTTTATGTAGATCTGTACCTGTCTCTATATAACTGTATATCTAACTCTTTAAAACATCGAAAAGGAATGCACATTGGTGAATTTCATGAAAAGGAAAACAGGCAAACAAACAAACAAGAAAAAAGTGAGCCCTAGGCTTCAATCAGCTTTTCACCTGGAGAAGTTCTGGATGGTGGGGGTAGTGCGGAGATTCCAAGGAAAAGATGGGAGTCCCCCTGGTGTGAGGAAAGCGAGACTTGAATTCAGGAAGGTTGGAGTGATGAAAAGGCCATGGGTTCCTGAAAGAAGGAAGTCAAGTAGTAAACAAGCTCTTGGAAACACACACACTGTCCTCTTGAGTCCTTGCTCCATAGGAAGCAGTGTGTGTCCAGGAAAATGGGCCACGTTCTAACAAAGAGTCAAGGTAACTGGACCAGATGGTTGCCAAGACTCATACAAGGCCTGAGGTCATTGGAATTCCAACCAGCCCGAGGGTAGCGTTCTTTTGGATCAGTCAGAATACTCAGTAGATACCCAGGAAGGATCCTAAGTCAGGAGCGGGATGAAATGATCCCTCCAAGAAAGCTGACTCTACAGATTCCCTAAACAGGTGACAGAACAATTTGAGAAATAGTCAGAAGCACCTAGAATATCTCACTGCCCGGGGGACAGCCAATCATGCAAGGCAGAGAGCAGCCTCCCAAGGACTCAGGTCATCGAAAGGAAGACAGTTCAAAAGGGAACAAGGAATAGACGGGAAAAAGAAAACATGACTAGCAAGGTACTAGACTTCCTCTTCAACATTTCAACGACGAGCTTCAGAAGGAACGACTTTTCTTTCCAATCTATGGAAAGAAAAGACTATGCTCTTGAAAGAAAAGACCTAAATAGGTCCGTGAAAAATAAACTCTCCATACAAGGATGCAGAGGATAGTCTAGGTTTTGTGAAAAGAAAAAGGATGAAAAGGGCTAGACCGCACCCAAACGAATCCTACAAGGCTGATTTTCCTAGGCAATAGAAAGACGCCCCATAGAATGAAAGACACCCCCTAGAATGAACAGAAAAAGAAGACATTTCAAAGGAACAAAGGATCCATTTAGAAAGACATGGCCATCCTCAAGGTGTCCGCATCTGATGAGAAAACTCCTAGAGATTCAAGCCATTGAAGCCCCTAAAACAAGGCTGAAGAAAGGTCTTGGAAAGCTTTTCTTTCTTGATTTGGGAGAGAATGAGTGAGAGCGAGAGAGCAGGAGAGAGGAGAAGGTCAGAGAGAGAAGCAGACTCGGCAAGGACCTGGGAGCCCCAGGCGGGAAGAGACCCCGCAAGTCCGGGGTCATGACCTGAGCCCAAGGCAGTCGCTCAAACCACGGAGCCCAGCAGGTGCCCGTCTCCAGAAATTGGTCAACAACAGCTGGGGGGCAGCTGGGGGGCACCCTCCCTGAAGGGCCCAAGTCTTGGTACTGGCTCAGGGGGTGGTCTCAAGACTCTTGAGATGGAGCCCTGAGGCAAGCTCTGGGCTCAGGGCAGAGTCCACTAGGACTCTCTCTCTTGGTTCTGCCCTACCCACCTCCCCCACTCACGTGTACTCTTTCCCTGAAACAAACAGGGAAAGCCCTCAAGAGAAATGAACCATGAGTTCGAGGGGGAGGGGTGGGGAGAGAAGCGACCGGCCCCGGGGCAAGCGGGAGGAGCCCGAGATGCTGCCTGCCCTCCCAGGCCGCTCTCCCTCAGCGGCCGCTGCCGCCGCCGCCGCCGCCGCCGCCGCCGCCGCCGCCGCCGCCGCCGCCAGGAGCAGATGACCCTGGGAGCCCAGATGCTAGCAGGGATTAGCGATGGGAGCGCCACCTGAGCGCGCTGGTTTGGGGAGGCGGGGCGGCATATCGGTCCACGGAGGGGCTGAGGGCTCCGCCCACTCGCCCGCGTGGGGGAAGGGCAGGCAGGATGGTACAAGGAGATCCACCCAGGACTGCCGGAGCTGCTGCAGGGCGGCACGGTGCACCTGGCGAGGCACCAGCCTGCGGACCCAGCCCTGCCTCTGGCTCTTGGCTTACCTGGGAGCCTGTTCGCCCCCCCACCAAAGCCTCTCTCTGCCTGCCTCTCTACCCCCTCCTCCTCCTCTCTGTCTGTCTGTCCAAGGAACAAAGAAACTCTTAAAATCATCCTCCAACAACCCTCAATTTTCTTGTCGTTCATTAGGACCCCATGCATCACCATGTTCGTTTTCCTTACTGAATTGAAGGAATGGGTGCATTGATTGCCGGATTTGACAGAGAGAGAGAGACACAGGGAGAGAGGGAGCCCAAGCAGTGAAGAGGGAGTAGAAGCAGGGCCAGTGCGAGAGGGAGAAGAAGGCTTCCTGCTGAGCAGAGAGCCCCAGGCAGGGCTTGATCCCAAGACCAGGATCATCAGGGCCCCAGCAGAATGCAGCCACCCAGGTGCCCCCCTCCATGGTTCAATCCGTAGTTCACTATTCCAACCGCTTGATGCAGCAACACTTTTTAGTGATGAAGTTCTAGAACCTAGGTGAGGTTCGGTGGGCTGAGGTCCGGAGCCGATGATCAAGAAAGAATTCTTGAGACACCTTTGGTGCAAAATGGTGGTTGATGAAAGCACGGGGACAGGACCCGTGGGCAGGCAGAGCTGCCGCCCCAGGCTGTGAGGGATGGCAGGTTATATACCTTGTGGTTGGGGGAAGGTGAGGGGAAGGGAGGTTCAGAAGGGCTATTGGGGGAAAGAAGACTATCAGGATATTGAAGGCCTGGTTACTCTCAAGCCAAGGCCACTTTCCCTCTAATGAGGCATTAACATAAAGACAATTGGGAGTCTCCTGGTGGAATGTGACATTCCTGCTCTCAAGCGTCCTTGTTAATGAGTTGTAGGTTTAGAAGAAATTTAACTTGTCTGACTTTTCTTTCTCCCTCTGCCTCCTTTGGTTTTTTATGGAGGGGAGGATTCCTAGGGATCCTATCTAGATGTGTATACAGTCCCTTAGCTGGTATCACGATAGAGCCTTTCCTAGTGTGAGCCTTGTCATTTGCTGGACAAGATTGTTGTTGTTCAACTTGGAAGGAGTCGACTCCACCTTCCCAGCCTTTCCTGTGCTTCCCATTTTTGGTGTTCGGTTCCACTCATCTCTGCCACCTCCCCCAGATCCTAAAAATGTTTTCCTATGGTCTCTTCCAGAAAACTTCCGATGGCCTCTTTGGGACTGAGGCAACATCAGAAACTCGAATTGAGTTTTAGGCTTTTATGTTCCATGTGGCTAGTCACGTCGTTTAGCCGCGCTTGGTCAAAGTCTGCCCTCTTCTGTTGGTCTGTTTCCTCAGGTCATTTCACGAGTCCTTTTGTAAGAAATCCTCTCCCATCAGATTCTCCCACACTCTTTCTCCCTCACACTTGCTCTCGCTTCTTTCTTCTGATTTGCCCGGGAAGGACAGTCCCTTTCATTTCCACGGAATCCGAAGTATTGGCCTATCCAGGGACACAGGCACTTCCTAGATAGGGAACTGGGATTGCATGGAAATCTCCATCCAGGTGGCGTCCTCTGAAATTTGACAGGACCCATCATCCAATCTCTGAACCTCTTCCATTAACATAGGTAACCTAGGAACCTAGTGGACATCCCATTGTTTGAGATCATAAATTCCCCTTAGTCCTCTTTGATGGTTTTCTGGGTGGAGACTTCCTGGGCAGAGACTGGATCAAGTCTGTGCAGAGAGCAAGTCCTCCTTTTGGTGCTCTCATCAATAGGATTTTCAGCCTTGGTTCTGAAGTCACAGAATTCCAGTGAATTTTCCTGAATCTCCAACGTCTATCCGATGACTTTGATTCATTCCCTTCCTGATTCTCATACTTTGTCCATTCTCTTAGAATATTTCTCTTTGTACAAATTGCACTCATGCTTTCCAGTTGTCGTCGTACATTCCATATCTCCTCCATCACTTCCTCTACTCGTTAGGACGTCCCCTTCTAGCTTGGTAGAAGGCTTGTTCAATGTGAGGAGTTCCATACTCCCGAATTTGGTTTCTGCCTTGCTGAGCTGATTCTGTATCCCTGAGAGGCAGCGCATCATTCTGTGTGTATGTGAGGATAGATGCAATCCAACCAATCTCGTCTTTTCATTAGATTATACAAACCATTGACCTTTCGTGGAATGACTGAGTCCCTCAATTATTGCCCATTGTCTTGCATGTTGTTTGCGTCATCCCTTTTTGTTTTATTTATTTATCGTTTCATTTTATTGTTTAGTTTATTGATTTTTTAAATTAATAAATAATATATATTTATCCCCTGTAGTCCAGTTCTGTGAATCGCCAGGTGTACACAATTCTAAGCTCTTATAGGTCCGTTTTTCAAAATACACTTTCTGTCTGTATATGTATTTATTTTTTTTATTTTTCATGTTTTTCCTTTTTTTAAAATTTTATTTTCAGGGGCGCCTGGGTAGCTCAGTGGGTTAAGCCGCTGCCTTCGGCTCAGGTCATGATCTCAGGGTCCTGGGATCGAGTCCCGCATCGGGCTCTCTGCTTGGCAGGGAGCATGCTTCCTCCTCTCTCTCTCTGCCTGCCTCTCTGCCTACTTGTAATCTCTCTCTGTCAAATAAATAAATAAAATCTTTAAAAAAAAAAATTATTTTCAGCCTATCCGTATTTTTTGTTTCTGCACCAAACCCAGCGCTCCATGCCATCCGTGCCCTCTCCAATACCCACCACCAGGTTCCCCCAACCTCCCACGCCACACACTTTCAAATCTCTCAGATATTTTTTCAGAGTCCATGGTCTCTCATGGTTCACCTCCCCTTCCCATATTTAATCTCAATTTTTGATTTTTAATTTTTATTTAAATTTAGAAGTTTACATTTAATTAAATGTATTTAATTTAAAGTTATTTAAATTTAATTTCTTTTTTTTTTTCATTTAAATGCTGATAAATGTTTTAGGCCCCCATATTTCTGGTCACTTTATGTACATACAAAATGAGAAACAGGAATGTAAACTTTCAAAGAAGAGCCATTGAGCTTTTATAGGTCCCTCTTTTAATACATGAGAGAATTTACTTTCCGAAAAAGAAACAAATTCAGAAGGAAAGACTAGGATGCAAGTCACCTTCATCAGCCTATAAACAGGTACTCAATACCAAAAACACTGTAAACTCCAAAAAGATGCCAGCTCTTTTTAAAAAAAATGGCAGACGACGTTCGGTAACCATGACTTTCATCGAGACTGAGGAGGTAGAGGTTTTCGAATTGTTCAGGAGGCCCCATAAGCATGCGTAAAGCCTTCTAATGAAAGGAAGGAAGACGATATTATAAACAAATAGGATTCATTAGGCAAAAGTAAAAAATCTATCTATCTATCTATCTATCTACCTATCTACTTACAGACCCGTGTGTGTGGGGGGAGGGGTATGCACGTAAACTATCCCAGTCCTGAAACCCAGTACCTGCCAGCATGAACTTGTTTGGAAATAGGCTCCCTGGACATATAACAAGCTAGGACAAGGTCATATTTGAAGAGACTCTGCCCCTAATTCAGGAGGTTTTGTGTCCTTCTAAGAAGGGAAACTGGGGATACTCAGATATGCACCGAGGGAGAAAGCCATGTGAAGAAGGCCAAAGCCAAGACAACGCTTCTGCCGGAGAGAGGCGCCTGGAACACATCCTTCCTTAATACCTACAAAAGGAGCATGGGCTACCAACATTGTAGCCTCTAGAAGTGTGAGAGTGTCCACGTCTCTTGTTTCAGCCACTAGGATTGTGGTATCCTGTAATAGCAACCCTAGAAAACTAATACAAACCTCTTTAGAGAAAAATAAACCAACCAGAAGCCCATGGGGAGTAGGAAAAGGAAAAACATTATCTATCTAGACATAGAGATGTCTGTATCCATATCTATATCTTTATGTAGATCTGTACCTGTCTCTATATAACTGTATATCTAACTCTTTAAAACATCGAAAAGGAATGCACATTGGTGAATTTCATGAAAAGGAAAACAGGCAAACAAACAAACAAGAAAAAAGTGAGCCCTAGGCTTCAATCAGCTTTTCACCTGGAGAAGTTCTGGATGGTGGGGGTAGTGCGGAGATTCCAAGGAAAAGATGGGAGTCCCCCTGGTGTGAGGAAAGCGAGACTTGAATTCAGGAAGGTTGGAGTGATGAAAAGGCCATGGGTTCCTGAAAGAAGGAAGTCAAGTAGTAAACAAGCTCTTGGAAACACACACACTGTCCTCTTGAGTCCTTGCTCCATAGGAAGCAGTGTGTGTCCAGGAAAATGGGCCACGTTCTAACAAAGAGTCAAGGTAACTGGACCAGATGGTTGCCAAGACTCATACAAGGCCTGAGGTCATTGGAATTCCAACCAGCCCGAGGGTAGCGTTCTTTTGGATCAGTCAGAATACTCAGTAGATACCCAGGAAGGATCCTAAGTCAGGAGCGGGATGAAATGATCCCTCCAAGAAAGCTGACTCTACAGATTCCCTAAACAGGTGACAGAACAATTTGAGAAATAGTCAGAAGCACCTAGAATATCTCACTGCCCGGGGGACAGCCAATCATGCAAGGCAGAGAGCAGCCTCCCAAGGACTCAGGTCATCGAAAGGAAGACAGTTCAAAAGGGAACAAGGAATAGACGGGAAAAAGAAAACATGACTAGCAAGGTACTAGACTTCCTCTTCAACATTTCAACGACGAGCTTCAGAAGGAACGACTTTTCTTTCCAATCTATGGAAAGAAAAGACTATGCTCTTGAAAGAAAAGACCTAAATAGGTCCGTGAAAAATAAACTCTCCATACAAGGATGCAGAGGATAGTCTAGGTTTTGTGAAAAGAAAAAGGATGAAAAGGGCTAGACCGCACCCAAACGAATCCTACAAGGCTGATTTTCCTAGGCAATAGAAAGACGCCCCATAGAATGAAAGACACCCCCTAGAATGAACAGAAAAAGAAGACATTTCAAAGGAACAAAGGATCCATTTAGAAAGACATGGCCATCCTCAAGGTGTCCGCATCTGATGAGAAAACTCCTAGAGATTCAAGCCATTGAAGCCCCTAAAACAAGGCTGAAGAAAGGTCTTGGAAAGCTTTTCTTTCTTGATTTGGGAGAGAATGAGTGAGAGCGAGAGAGCAGGAGAGAGGAGAAGGTCAGAGAGAGAAGCAGACTCGGCAAGGACCTGGGAGCCCCAGGCGGGAAGAGACCCCGCAAGTCCGGGGTCATGACCTGAGCCCAAGGCAGTCGCTCAAACCACGGAGCCCAGCAGGTGCCCGTCTCCAGAAATTGGTCAACAACAGCTGGGGGGCAGCTGGGGGGCACCCTCCCTGAAGGGCCCAAGTCTTGGTACTGGCTCAGGGGGTGGTCTCAAGACTCTTGAGATGGAGCCCTGAGGCAAGCTCTGGGCTCAGGGCAGAGTCCACTAGGACTCTCTCTCTTGGTTCTGCCCTACCCACCTCCCCCACTCACGTGTACTCTTTCCCTGAAACAAACAGGGAAAGCCCTCAAGAGAAATGAACCATGAGTTCGAGGGGGAGGGGTGGGGAGAGAAGCGACCGGCCCCGGGGCAAGCGGGAGGAGCCCGAGATGCTGCCTGCCCTCCCAGGCCGCTCTCCCTCAGCGGCCGCTGCCGCCGCCGCCGCCGCCGCCGCCGCCGCCGCCGCCGCCGCCGCCAGGAGCAGATGACCCTGGGAGCCCAGATGCTAGCAGGGATTAGCGATGGGAGCGCCACCTGAGCGCGCTGGTTTGGGGAGGCGGGGCGGCATATCGGTCCACGGAGGGGCTGAGGGCTCCGCCCACTCGCCCGCGTGGGGGAAGGGCAGGCAGGATGGTACAAGGAGATCCACCCAGGACTGCCGGAGCTGCTGCAGGGCGGCACGGTGCACCTGGCGAGGCACCAGCCTGCGGACCCAGCCCTGCCTCTGGCTCTTGGCTTACCTGGGAGCCTGTTCGCCCCCCCACCAAAGCCTCTCTCTGCCTGCCTCTCTACCCCCTCCTCCTCCTCTCTGTCTGTCTGTCCAAGGAACAAAGAAACTCTTAAAATCATCCTCCAACAACCCTCAATTTTCTTGTCGTTCATTAGGACCCCATGCATCACCATGTTCGTTTTCCTTACTGAATTGAAGGAATGGGTGCATTGATTGCCGGATTTGACAGAGAGAGAGAGACACAGGGAGAGAGGGAGCCCAAGCAGTGAAGAGGGAGTAGAAGCAGGGCCAGTGCGAGAGGGAGAAGAAGGCTTCCTGCTGAGCAGAGAGCCCCAGGCAGGGCTTGATCCCAAGACCAGGATCATCAGGGCCCCAGCAGAATGCAGCCACCCAGGTGCCCCCCTCCATGGTTCAATCCGTAGTTCACTATTCCAACCGCTTGATGCAGCAACACTTTTTAGTGATGAAGTTCTAGAACCTAGGTGAGGTTCGGTGGGCTGAGGTCCGGAGCCGATGATCAAGAAAGAATTCTTGAGACACCTTTGGTGCAAAATGGTGGTTGATGAAAGCACGGGGACAGGACCCGTGGGCAGGCAGAGCTGCCGCCCCAGGCTGTGAGGGATGGCAGGTTATATACCTTGTGGTTGGGGGAAGGTGAGGGGAAGGGAGGTTCAGAAGGGCTATTGGGGGAAAGAAGACTATCAGGATATTGAAGGCCTGGTTACTCTCAAGCCAAGGCCACTTTCCCTCTAATGAGGCATTAACATAAAGACAATTGGGAGTCTCCTGGTGGAATGTGACATTCCTGCTCTCAAGCGTCCTTGTTAATGAGTTGTAGGTTTAGAAGAAATTTAACTTGTCTGACTTTTCTTTCTCCCTCTGCCTCCTTTGGTTTTTTATGGAGGGGAGGATTCCTAGGGATCCTATCTAGATGTGTATACAGTCCCTTAGCTGGTATCACGATAGAGCCTTTCCTAGTGTGAGCCTTGTCATTTGCTGGACAAGATTGTTGTTGTTCAACTTGGAAGGAGTCGACTCCACCTTCCCAGCCTTTCCTGTGCTTCCCATTTTTGGTGTTCGGTTCCACTCATCTCTGCCACCTCCCCCAGATCCTAAAAATGTTTTCCTATGGTCTCTTCCAGAAAACTTCCGATGGCCTCTTTGGGACTGAGGCAACATCAGAAACTCGAATTGAGTTTTAGGCTTTTATGTTCCATGTGGCTAGTCACGTCGTTTAGCCGCGCTTGGTCAAAGTCTGCCCTCTTCTGTTGGTCTGTTTCCTCAGGTCATTTCACGAGTCCTTTTGTAAGAAATCCTCTCCCATCAGATTCTCCCACACTCTTTCTCCCTCACACTTGCTCTCGCTTCTTTCTTCTGATTTGCCCGGGAAGGACAGTCCCTTTCATTTCCACGGAATCCGAAGTATTGGCCTATCCAGGGACACAGGCACTTCCTAGATAGGGAACTGGGATTGCATGGAAATCTCCATCCAGGTGGCGTCCTCTGAAATTTGACAGGACCCATCATCCAATCTCTGAACCTCTTCCATTAACATAGGTAACCTAGGAACCTAGTGGACATCCCATTGTTTGAGATCATAAATTCCCCTTAGTCCTCTTTGATGGTTTTCTGGGTGGAGACTTCCTGGGCAGAGACTGGATCAAGTCTGTGCAGAGAGCAAGTCCTCCTTTTGGTGCTCTCATCAATAGGATTTTCAGCCTTGGTTCTGAAGTCACAGAATTCCAGTGAATTTTCCTGAATCTCCAACGTCTATCCGATGACTTTGATTCATTCCCTTCCTGATTCTCATACTTTGTCCATTCTCTTAGAATATTTCTCTTTGTACAAATTGCACTCATGCTTTCCAGTTGTCGTCGTACATTCCATATCTCCTCCATCACTTCCTCTACTCGTTAGGACGTCCCCTTCTAGCTTGGTAGAAGGCTTGTTCAATGTGAGGAGTTCCATACTCCCGAATTTGGTTTCTGCCTTGCTGAGCTGATTCTGTATCCCTGAGAGGCAGCGCATCATTCTGTGTGTATGTGAGGATAGATGCAATCCAACCAATCTCGTCTTTTCATTAGATTATACAAACCATTGACCTTTCGTGGAATGACTGAGTCCCTCAATTATTGCCCATTGTCTTGCATGTTGTTTGCGTCATCCCTTTTTGTTTTATTTATTTATCGTTTCATTTTATTGTTTAGTTTATTGATTTTTTAAATTAATAAATAATATATATTTATCCCCTGTAGTCCAGTTCTGTGAATCGCCAGGTGTACACAATTCTAAGCTCTTATAGGTCCGTTTTTCAAAATACACTTTCTGTCTGTATATGTATTTATTTTTTTATTTTTCATGTTTTTCCTTTTTTTAAAATTTTATTTTCAGGGGCGCCTGGGTGGCTCAGTGGGTTAAGCCGCTGCCTTCGGCTCAGGTCATGATCTCAGGGTCCTGGGATCGAGTCCCGCATCGGGCTCTCTGCTTGGCAGGGAGCATGCTTCCTCCTCTCTCTCTCTGCCTGCCTCTCTGCCTACTTGTAATCTCTCTCTGTCAAATAAATAAATAAAATCTTTAAAAAAAAAATTTATTTTCAGCCTATCCGTATTTTTTGTTTCTGCACCAAACCCAGCGCTCCATGCCATCCGTGCCCTCTCCAATACCCACCACCAGGTTCCCCCAACCTCCCACGCCACACACTTTCAAATCTCTCAGATATTTTTTCAGAGTCCATGGTCTCTCATGGTTCACCTCCCCTTCCCATATTTAATCTCAATTTTTGATTTTTAATTTTTATTTAAATTTAGAAGTTTACATTTAATTAAATGTATTTAATTTAAAGTTATTTAAATATAATTTCTTTTTTTTTTCATTTAAATGCTGATAAATGTTTTAGGCCCCCATATTTCTGGTCACTTTATGTACATACAAAATGAGAAACAGGAATGTAAACTTTCAAAGAAGAGCCATTGAGCTTTTATAGGTCCCTCTTTTAATACATGAGAGAATTTACTTTCCGAAAAAGAAACAAATTCAGAAGGAAAGACTAGGATGCAAGTCACCTTCATCAGCCTATAAACAGGTACTCAATACCAAAAACACTGTAAACTCCAAAAAGATGCCAGCTCTTTTTAAAAAAAATGGCAGACGACGTTCGGTAACCATGACTTTCATCGAGACTGAGGAGGTAGAGGTTTTCGAATTGTTCAGGAGGCCCCATAAGCATGCGTAAAGCCTTCTAATGAAAGGAAGGAAGACGATATTATAAACAAATAGGATTCATTAGGCAAAAGTAAAAAATCTATCTATCTATCTATCTACCTATCTACTTACAGACCCGTGTGTGTGGGGGGAGGGGTATGCACGTAAACTATCCCAGTCCTGAAACCCAGTACCTGCCAGCATGAACTTGTTTGGAAATAGGCTCCCTGGACATATAACAAGCTAGGACAAGGTCATATTTGAAGAGACTCTGCCCCTAATTCAGGAGGTTTTGTGTCCTTCTAAGAAGGGAAACTGGGGATACTCAGATATGCACCGAGGGAGAAAGCCATGTGAAGAAGGCCAAAGCCAAGACAACGCTTCTGCCGGAGAGAGGCGCCTGGAACACATCCTTCCTTAATACCTACAAAAGGAGCATGGGCTACCAACATTGTAGCCTCTAGAAGTGTGAGAGTGTCCACGTCTCTTGTTTCAGCCACTAGGATTGTGGTATCCTGTAATAGCAACCCTAGAAAACTAATACAAACCTCTTTAGAGAAAAATAAACCAACCAGAAGCCCATGGGGAGTAGGAAAAGGAAAAACATTATCTATCTAGACATAGAGATGTCTGTATCCATATCTATATCTTTATGTAGATCTGTACCTGTCTCTATATAACTGTATATCTAACTCTTTAAAACATCGAAAAGGAATGCACATTGGTGAATTTCATGAAAAGGAAAACAGGCAAACAAACAAACAAGAAAAAAGTGAGCCCTAGGCTTCAATCAGCTTTTCACCTGGAGAAGTTCTGGATGGTGGGGGTAGTGCGGAGATTCCAAGGAAAAGATGGGAGTCCCCCTGGTGTGAGGAAAGCGAGACTTGAATTCAGGAAGGTTGGAGTGATGAAAAGGCCATGGGTTCCTGAAAGAAGGAAGTCAAGTAGTAAACAAGCTCTTGGAAACACACACACTGTCCTCTTGAGTCCTTGCTCCATAGGAAGCAGTGTGTGTCCAGGAAAATGGGCCACGTTCTAACAAAGAGTCAAGGTAACTGGACCAGATGGTTGCCAAGACTCATACAAGGCCTGAGGTCATTGGAATTCCAACCAGCCCGAGGGTAGCGTTCTTTTGGATCAGTCAGAATACTCAGTAGATACCCAGGAAGGATCCTAAGTCAGGAGCGGGATGAAATGATCCCTCCAAGAAAGCTGACTCTACAGATTCCCTAAACAGGTGACAGAACAATTTGAGAAATAGTCAGAAGCACCTAGAATATCTCACTGCCCGGGGGACAGCCAATCATGCAAGGCAGAGAGCAGCCTCCCAAGGACTCAGGTCATCGAAAGGAAGACAGTTCAAAAGGGAACAAGGAATAGACGGGAAAAAGAAAACATGACTAGCAAGGTACTAGACTTCCTCTTCAACATTTCAACGACGAGCTTCAGAAGGAACGACTTTTCTTTCCAATCTATGGAAAGAAAAGACTATGCTCTTGAAAGAAAAGACCTAAATAGGTCCGTGAAAAATAAACTCTCCATACAAGGATGCAGAGGATAGTCTAGGTTTTGTGAAAAGAAAAAGGATGAAAAGGGCTAGACCGCACCCAAACGAATCCTACAAGGCTGATTTTCCTAGGCAATAGAAAGACGCCCCATAGAATGAAAGACACCCCCTAGAATGAACAGAAAAAGAAGACATTTCAAAGGAACAAAGGATCCATTTAGAAAGACATGGCCATCCTCAAGGTGTCCGCATCTGATGAGAAAACTCCTAGAGATTCAAGCCATTGAAGCCCCTAAAACAAGGCTGAAGAAAGGTCTTGGAAAGCTTTTCTTTCTTGATTTGGGAGAGAATGAGTGAGAGCGAGAGAGCAGGAGAGAGGAGAAGGTCAGAGAGAGAAGCAGACTCGGCAAGGACCTGGGAGCCCCAGGCGGGAAGAGACCCCGCAAGTCCGGGGTCATGACCTGAGCCCAAGGCAGTCGCTCAAACCACGGAGCCCAGCAGGTGCCCGTCTCCAGAAATTGGTCAACAACAGCTGGGGGGCAGCTGGGGGGCACCCTCCCTGAAGGGCCCAAGTCTTGGTACTGGCTCAGGGGGTGGTCTCAAGACTCTTGAGATGGAGCCCTGAGGCAAGCTCTGGGCTCAGGGCAGAGTCCACTAGGACTCTCTCTCTTGGTTCTGCCCTACCCACCTCCCCCACTCACGTGTACTCTTTCCCTGAAACAAACAGGGAAAGCCCTCAAGAGAAATGAACCATGAGTTCGAGGGGGAGGGGTGGGGAGAGAAGCGACCGGCCCCGGGGCAAGCTGGAGGAGCCCGAGATGCTGCCTGCCCTCCCAGGCCGCTCTCCCTCAGCGGCCGCTGCCGCCGCCGCCGCCGCCGCCGCCGCCGCCGCCGCCGCCGCCGCCAGGAGCAGATGACCCTGGGAGCCCAGATGCTAGCAGGGATTAGCGATGGGAGCGCCACCTGAGCGCGCTGGTTTGGGGAGGCGGGGCGGCATATCGGTCCACGGAGGGGCTGAGGGCTCCGCCCACTCGCCCGCGTGGGGGAAGGGCAGGCAGGATGGTACAAGGAGATCCACCCAGGACTGCCGGAGCTGCTGCAGGGCGGCACGGTGCACCTGGCGAGGCACCAGCCTGCGGACCCAGCCCTGCCTCTGGCTCTTGGCTTACCTGGGAGCCTGTTCGCCCCCCCACCAAAGCCTCTCTCTGCCTGCCTCTCTACCCCCTCCTCCTCCTCTCTGTCTGTCTGTCCAAGGAACAAAGAAACTCTTAAAATCATCCTCCAACAACCCTCAATTTTCTTGTCGTTCATTAGGACCCCATGCATCACCATGTTCGTTTTCCTTACTGAATTGAAGGAATGGGTGCATTGATTGCCGGATTTGACAGAGAGAGAGAGACACAGGGAGAGAGGGAGCCCAAGCAGTGAAGAGGGAGTAGAAGCAGGGCCAGTGCGAGAGGGAGAAGAAGGCTTCCTGCTGAGCAGAGAGCCCCAGGCAGGGCTTGATCCCAAGACCAGGATCATCAGGGCCCCAGCAGAATGCAGCCACCCAGGTGCCCCCCTCCATGATTCAATCCGTAGTTCACTATTCCAACCGCTTGATGCAGCAACACTTTTTAGTGATGAAGTTCTAGAACCTAGGTGAGGTTCGGTGGGCTGAGGTCCGGAGCCGATGATCAAGAAAGAATTCTTGAGACACCTTTGGTGCAAAATGGTGGTTGATGAAAGCACGGGGACAGGAGCCGTGGGCAGGCAGAGCTGCCGCCCCAGGCTGTGAGGGATGGCAGGTTATATACCTTGTGGTTGGGGGAAGGTGAGGGGAAGGGAGGTTCAGAAGGGCTATTGGGGGAAAGAAGACTATCAGGATATTGAAGGCCTGGTTACTCTCAAGCCAAGGCCACTTTCCCTCTAATGAGGCATTAACATAAAGACAATTGGGAGTCTCCTGGTGGAATGTGACATTCCTGCTATCAAGCGTCCTTGTTAATGAGTTGTAGGTTTAGAAGAAATTTAACTTGTCTGACTTTTCTTTCTCCCTCTGCCTCCTTTGGTTTTTTATGGAGGGGAGGATTCCTAGGGATCCTATCTAGATGTGTATACAGTCCCTTAGCTGGTATCACGATAGAGCCTTTCCTAGTGTGAGCCTTGTCATTTGCTGGACAAGATTGTTGTTGTTCAACTTGGAAGGAGTCGACTCCACCTTCCCAGCCTTTCCTGTGCTTCCCATTTTTGGTGTTCGGTTCCACTCATCTCTGCCACCTCCCCCAGATCCTAAAAATGTTTTCCTATGGTCTCTTCCAGAAAACTTCCGATGGCCTCTTTGGGACTGAGGCAACATCAGAAACTCGAATTGAGTTTTAGGCTTTTATGTTCCATGTGGCTAGTCACGTCGTTTAGCCGCGCTTGGTCAAAGTCTGCCCTCTTCTGTTGGTCTGTTTCCTCAGGTCATTTCACGAGTCCTTTTGTAAGAAATCCTCTCCCATCAGATTCTCCCACACTCTTTCTCCCTCACACTTGCTCTCGCTTCTTTCTTCTGATTTGCCCGGGAAGGACAGTCCCTTTCATTTCCACGGAATCCGAAGTATTGGCCTATCCAGGGACACAGGCACTTCCTAGATAGGGAACTGGGATTGCATGGAAATCTCCATCCAGGTGGCGTCCTCTGAAATTTGACAGGACCCATCATCCAATCTCTGAACCTCTTCCATTAACATAGGTAACCTAGGAACCTAGTGGACATCCCATTGTTTGAGATCATAAATTCCCCTTAGTCCTCTTTGATGGTTTTCTGGGTGGAGACTTCCTGGGCAGAGACTGGATCAAGTCTGTGCAGAGAGCAAGTCCTCCTTTTGGTGCTCTCATCAATAGGATTTTCAGCCTTGGTTCTGAAGTCACAGAATTCCAGTGAATTTTCCTGAATCTCCAACGTCTATCCGATGACTTTGATTCATTCCCTTCCTGATTCTCATACTTTGTCCATTCTCTTAGAATATTTCTCTTTGTACAAATTGCACTCATGCTTTCCAGTTGTCGTCGTACATTCCATATCTCCTCCATCACTTCCTCTACTCGTTAGGACGTCCCCTTCTAGCTTGGTAGAAGGCTTGTTCAATGTGAGGAGTTCCATACTCCCGAATTTGGTTTCTGCCTTGCTGAGCTGATTCTGTATCCCTGAGAGGCAGCGCATCATTCTGTGTGTATGTGAGGATAGATGCAATCCAACCAATCTCGTCTTTTCATTAGATTATACAAACCATTGACCTTTCGTGGAATGACTGAGTCCCTCAATTATTGCCCATTGTCTTGCATGTTGTTTGCGTCATCCCTTTTTGTTTTATTTATTTATCGTTTCATTTTATTGTTTAGTTTATTGATTTTTTAAATTAATAAATAATATATATTTATCCCCTGTAGTCCAGTTCTGTGAATCGCCAGGTGTACACAATTCTAAGCTCTTATAGGTCCGTTTTTCAAAATACACTTTCTGTCTGTATATGTATTTATTTTTTTTATTTTTCATGTTTTTCCTTTTTTTAAAATTTTATTTTCAGGGGCGCCTGGGTGGCTCAGTGGGTTAAGCCGCTGCCTTCGGCTCAGGTCATGATCTCAGGGTCCTGGGATCGAGTCCCGCATCGGGCTCTCTGCTTGGCAGGGAGCATGCTTCCTCCTCTCTCTCTCTGCCTGCCTCTCTGCCTACTTGTAATCTCTCTCTGTCAAATAAATAAATAAAATCTTTAAAAAAAAAATTTATTTTCAGCCTATCCGTATTTTTTGTTTCTGCACCAAACCCAGCGCTCCATGCCATCCGTGCCCTCTCCAATACCCACCACCAGGTTCCCCCAACCTCCCACGCCACACACTTTCAAATCTCTCAGATATTTTTTCAGAGTCCATGGTCTCTCATGGTTCACCTCCCCTTCCCATATTTAATCTCAATTTTTGATTTTTAATTTTTATTTAAATTTAGAAGTTTACATTTAATTAAATGTATTTAATTTAAAGTTATTTAAATATAATTTCTTTTTTTTTTCATTTAAATGCTGATAAATGTTTTAGGCCCCCATATTTCTGGTCACTTTATGTACATACAAAATGAGAAACAGGAATGTAAACTTTCAAAGAAGAGCCATTGAGCTTTTATAGGTCCCTCTTTTAATACATGAGAGAATTTACTTTCCGAAAAAGAAACAAATTCAGAAGGAAAGACTAGGATGCAAGTCACCTTCATCAGCCTATAAACAGGTACTCAATACCAAAAACACTGTAAACTCCAAAAAGATGCCAGCTCTTTTTAAAAAAAATGGCAGACGACGTTCGGTAACCATGACTTTCATCGAGACTGAGGAGGTAGAGGTTTTCGAATTGTTCAGGAGGCCCCATAAGCATGCGTAAAGCCTTCTAATGAAAGGAAGGAAGACGATATTATAAACAAATAGGATTCATTAGGCAAAAGTAAAAAATCTATCTATCTATCTATCTACCTATCTACTTACAGACCCGTGTGTGTGGGGGGAGGGGTATGCACGTAAACTATCCCAGTCCTGAAACCCAGTACCTGCCAGCATGAACTTGTTTGGAAATAGGCTCCCTGGACATATAACAAGCTAGGACAAGGTCATATTTGAAGAGACTCTGCCCCTAATTCAGGAGGTTTTGTGTCCTTCTAAGAAGGGAAACTGGGGATACTCAGATATGCACCGAGGGAGAAAGCCATGTGAAGAAGGCCAAAGCCAAGACAACGCTTCTGCCGGAGAGAGGCGCCTGGAACACATCCTTCCTTAATACCTACAAAAGGAGCATGGGCTACCAACATTGTAGCCTCTAGAAGTGTGAGAGTGTCCACGTCTCTTGTTTCAGCCACTAGGATTGTGGTATCCTGTAATAGCAACCCTAGAAAACTAATACAAACCTCTTTAGAGAAAAATAAACCAACCAGAAGCCCATGGGGAGTAGGAAAAGGAAAAACATTATCTATCTAGACATAGAGATGTCTGTATCCATATCTATATCTTTATGTAGATCTGTACCTGTCTCTATATAACTGTATATCTAACTCTTTAAAACATCGAAAAGGAATGCACATTGGTGAATTTCATGAAAAGGAAAACAGGCAAACAAACAAACAAGAAAAAAGTGAGCCCTAGGCTTCAATCAGCTTTTCACCTGGAGAAGTTCTGGATGGTGGGGGTAGTGCGGAGATTCCAAGGAAAAGATGGGAGTCCCCCTGGTGTGAGGAAAGCGAGACTTGAATTCAGGAAGGTTGGAGTGATGAAAAGGCCATGGGTTCCTGAAAGAAGGAAGTCAAGTAGTAAACAAGCTCTTGGAAACACACACACTGTCCTCTTGAGTCCTTGCTCCATAGGAAGCAGTGTGTGTCCAGGAAAATGGGCCACGTTCTAACAAAGAGTCAAGGTAACTGGACCAGATGGTTGCCAAGACTCATACAAGGCCTGAGGTCATTGGAATTCCAACCAGCCCGAGGGTAGCGTTCTTTTGGATCAGTCAGAATACTCAGTAGATACCCAGGAAGGATCCTAAGTCAGGAGCGGGATGAAATGATCCCTCCAAGAAAGCTGACTCTACAGATTCCCTAAACAGGTGACAGAACAATTTGAGAAATAGTCAGAAGCACCTAGAATATCTCACTGCCCGGGGGACAGCCAATCATGCAAGGCAGAGAGCAGCCTCCCAAGGACTCAGGTCATCGAAAGGAAGACAGTTCAAAAGGGAACAAGGAATAGACGGGAAAAAGAAAACATGACTAGCAAGGTACTAGACTTCCTCTTCAACATTTCAACGACGAGCTTCAGAAGGAACGACTTTTCTTTCCAATCTATGGAAAGAAAAGACTATGCTCTTGAAAGAAAAGACCTAAATAGGTCCGTGAAAAATAAACTCTCCATACAAGGATGCAGAGGATAGTCTAGGTTTTGTGAAAAGAAAAAGGATGAAAAGGGCTAGACCGCACCCAAACGAATCCTACAAGGCTGATTTTCCTAGGCAATAGAAAGACGCCCCATAGAATGAAAGACACCCCCTAGAATGAACAGAAAAAGAAGACATTTCAAAGGAACAAAGGATCCATTTAGAAAGACATGGCCATCCTCAAGGTGTCCGCATCTGATGAGAAAACTCCTAGAGATTCAAGCCATTGAAGCCCCTAAAACAAGGCTGAAGAAAGGTCTTGGAAAGCTTTTCTTTCTTGATTTGGGAGAGAATGAGTGAGAGCGAGAGAGCAGGAGAGAGGAGAAGGTCAGAGAGAGAAGCAGACTCGGCAAGGACCTGGGAGCCCCAGGCGGGAAGAGACCCCGCAAGTCCGGGGTCATGACCTGAGCCCAAGGCAGTCGCTCAAACCACGGAGCCCAGCAGGTGCCCGTCTCCAGAAATTGGTCAACAACAGCTGGGGGGCAGCTGGGGGGCACCCTCCCTGAAGGGCCCAAGTCTTGGTACTGGCTCAGGGGGTGGTCTCAAGACTCTTGAGATGGAGCCCTGAGGCAAGCTCTGGGCTCAGGGCAGAGTCCACTAGGACTCTCTCTCTTGGTTCTGCCCTACCCACCTCCCCCACTCACGTGTACTCTTTCCCTGAAACAAACAGGGAAAGCCCTCAAGAGAAATGAACCATGAGTTCGAGGGGGAGGGGTGGGGAGAGAAGCGACCGGCCCCGGGGCAAGCGGGAGGAGCCCGAGATGCTGCCTGCCCTCCCAGGCCGCTCTCCCTCAGCGGCCGCTGCCGCCGCCGCCGCCGCCGCCGCCGCCGCCGCCGCCGCCGCCGCCAGGAGCAGATGACCCTGGGAGCCCAGATGCTAGCAGGGATTAGCGATGGGAGCGCCACCTGAGCGCGCTGGTTTGGGGAGGCGGGGCGGCATATCGGTCCACGGAGGGGCTGAGGGCTCCGCCCACTCGCCCGCGTGGGGGAAGGGCAGGCAGGATGGTACAAGGAGATCCACCCAGGACTGCCGGAGCTGCTGCAGGGCGGCACGGTGCACCTGGCGAGGCACCAGCCTGCGGACCCAGCCCTGCCTCTGGCTCTTGGCTTACCTGGGAGCCTGTTCGCCCCCCCACCAAAGCCTCTCTCTGCCTGCCTCTCTACCCCCTCCTCCTCCTCTCTGTCTGTCTGTCCAAGGAACAAAGAAACTCTTAAAATCATCCTACAACAACCCTCAATTTTCTTGTCGTTCATTAGGACCCCATGCATCACCATGTTCGTTTTCCTTACTGAATTGAAGGAATGGGTGCATTGATTGCCGGATTTGACAGAGAGAGAGAGACACAGGGAGAGAGGGAGCCCAAGCAGTGAAGAGGGAGTAGAAGCAGGGCCAGTGCGAGAGGGAGAAGAAGGCTTCCTGCTGAGCAGAGAGCCCCAGGCAGGGCTTGATCCCAAGACCAGGATCATCAGGGCCCCAGCAGAATGCAGCCACCCAGGTGCCCCCCTCCATGATTCAATCCGTAGTTCACTATTCCAACCGCTTGATGCAGCAACACTTTTTAGTGATGAAGTTCTAGAACCTAGGTGAGGTTCGGTGGGCTGAGGTCCGGAGCCGATGATCAAGAAAGAATTCTTGAGACACCTTTGGTGCAAAATGGTGGTTGATGAAAGCACGGGGACAGGACCCGTGGGCAGGCAGAGCTGCCGCCCCAGGCTGTGAGGGATGGCAGGTTATATACCTTGTGGTTGGGGGAAGGTGAGGGGAAGGGAGGTTCAGAAGGGCTATTGGGGGAAAGAAGACTATCAGGATATTGAAGGCCTGGTTACTCTCAAGCCAAGGCCACTTTCCCTCTAATGAGGCATTAACATAAAGACAATTGGGAGTCTCCTGGTGGAATGTGACATTCCTGCTATCAAGCGTCCTTGTTAATGAGATGTAGGTTTAGAAGAAATTTAACTTGACTGACTTTTCCTTCTCCCTCTGCCTCCTTTGGTTTTTTATGGAGGGGAGGATTCCTAGGGATCCTATCTAGATGTGTATACAGTCCCTTAGCTGGTATCACGATAGAGCCTTTCCTAGTGTGAGCCTTGTCATTTGCTGGACAAGATTGTTGTTGTTCAACTTGGAAGGAGTCGACTCCACCTTCCCAGCCTTTCCTGTGCTTCCCATTTTTGGTGTTCGGTTCCACTCATCTCTGCCACCTCCCCCAGATCCTAAAAATGTTTTCCTATGGTCTCTTCCAGAAAACTTCCGATGGCCTCTTTGGGACTGAGGCAACATCAGAAACTCGAATTGAGTTTTAGGCTTTTATGTTCCATGTGGCTAGTCACGTCGTTTAGCCGCGCTTGGTCAAAGTCTGCCCTCTTCTGTTGGTCTGTTTCCTCAGGTCATTTCACGAGTCCTTTTGTAAGAAATCCTCTCCCATCAGATTCTCCCACACTCTTTCTCCCTCACACTTGCTCTCGCTTCTTTCTTCTGATTTGCCCGGGAAGGACAGTCCCTTTCATTTCCACGGAATCCGAAGTATTGGCCTATCCAGGGACACAGGCACTTCCTAGATAGGGAACTGGGATTGCATGGAAATCTCCATCCAGGTGGCGTCCTCTGAAATTTGACAGGACCCATCATCCAATCTCTGAACCTCTTCCATTAACATAGGTAACCTAGGAACCTAGTGGACATCCCATTGTTTGAGATCATAAATTCCCCTTAGTCCTCTTTGATGGTTTTCTGGGTGGAGACTTCCTGGGCAGAGACTGGATCAAGTCTGTGCAGAGAGCAAGTCCTCCTTTTGGTGCTCTCATCAATAGGATTTTCAGCCTTGGTTCTGAAGTCACAGAATTCCAGTGAATTTTCCTGAATCTCCAACGTCTATCCGATGACTTTGATTCATTCCCTTCCTGATTCTCATACTTTGTCCATTCTCTTAGAATATTTCTCTTTGTACAAATTGCACTCATGCTTTCCAGTTGTCGTCGTACATTCCATATCTCCTCCATCACTTCCTCTACTCGTTAGGACGTCCCCTTCTAGCTTGGTAGAAGGCTTGTTCAATGTGAGGAGTTCCATACTCCCGAATTTGGTTTCTGCCTTGCTGAGCTGATTCTGTATCCCTGAGAGGCAGCGCATCATTCTGTGTGTATGTGAGGATAGATGCAATCCAACCAATCTCGTCTTTTCATTAGATTATACAAACCATTGACCTTTCGTGGAATGACTGAGTCCCTCAATTATTGCCCATTGTCTTGCATGTTGTTTGCGTCATCCCTTTTTGTTTTATTTATTTATCGTTTCATTTTATTGTTTAGTTTATTGATTTTTTAAATTAATAAATAATATATATTTATCCCCTGTAGTCCAGTTCTGTGAATCGCCAGGTGTACACAATTCTAAGCTCTTATAGGTCCGTTTTTCAAAATACACTTTCTGTCTGTATATGTATTTATTTTTTTTATTTTTCATGTTTTTCCTTTTTTTAAAATTTTATTTTCAGGGGCGCCTGGGTAGCTCAGTGGGTTAAGCCGCTGCCTTCGGCTCAGGTCATGATCTCAGGGTCCTGGGATCGAGTCCCGCATCGGGCTCTCTGCTTGGCAGGGAGCATGCTTCCTCCTCTCTCTCTCTGCCTGCCTCTCTGCCTACTTGTAATCTCTCTCTGTCAAATAAATAAATAAAATCTTTAAAAAAAAAATTTATTTTCAGCCTATCCGTATTTTTTGTTTCTGCACCAAACCCAGCGCTCCATGCCATCCGTGCCCTCTCCAATACCCACCACCAGGTTCCCCCAACCTCCCACGCCACACACTTTCAAATCTCTCAGATATTTTTTCAGAGTCCATGGTCTCTCATGGTTCACCTCCCCTTCCCATATTTAATCTCAATTTTTGATTTTTAATTTTTATTTAAATTTAGAAGTTTACATTTAATTAAATGTATTTAATTTAAAGTTATTTAAATTTAATTTCTTTTTTTTTTCATTTAAATGCTGATAAATGTTTTAGGCCCCCATATTTCTGGTCACTTTATGTACATACAAAATGAGAAACAGGAATGTAAACTTTCAAAGAAGAGCCATTGAGCTTTTATAGGTCCCTCTTTTAATACATGAGAGAATTTACTTTCCGAAAAAGAAACAAATTCAGAAGGAAAGACTAGGATGCAAGTCACCTTCATCAGCCTATAAACAGGTACTCAATACCAAAAACACTGTAAACTCCAAAAAGATGCCAGCTCTTTTTAAAAAAAATGGCAGACGACGTTCGGTAACCATGACTTTCATCGAGACTGAGGAGGTAGAGGTTTTCGAATTGTTCAGGAGGCCCCATAAGCATGCGTAAAGCCTTCTAATGAAAGGAAGGAAGACGATATTATAAACAAATAGGATTCATTAGGCAAAAGTAAAAAATCTATCTATCTATCTATCTACCTATCTACTTACAGACCCGTGTGTGTGGGGGGAGGGGTATGCACGTAAACTATCCCAGTCCTGAAACCCAGTACCTGCCAGCATGAACTTGTTTGGAAATAGGCTCCCTGGACATATAACAAGCTAGGACAAGGTCATATTTGAAGAGACTCTGCCCCTAATTCAGGAGGTTTTGTGTCCTTCTAAGAAGGGAAACTGGGGATACTCAGATATGCACCGAGGGAGAAAGCCATGTGAAGAAGGCCAAAGCCAAGACAACGCTTCTGCCGGAGAGAGGCGCCTGGAACACATCCTTCCTTAATACCTACAAAAGGAGCATGGGCTACCAACATTGTAGCCTCTAGAAGTGTGAGAGTGTCCACGTCTCTTGTTTCAGCCACTAGGATTGTGGTATCCTGTAATAGCAACCCTAGAAAACTAATACAAACCTCTTTAGAGAAAAATAAACCAACCAGAAGCCCATGGGGAGTAGGAAAAGGAAAAACATTATCTATCTAGACATAGAGATGTCTGTATCCATATCTATATCTTTATGTAGATCTGTACCTGTCTCTATATAACTGTATATCTAACTCTTTAAAACATCGAAAAGGAATGCACATTGGTGAATTTCATGAAAAGGAAAACAGGCAAACAAACAAACAAGAAAAAAGTGAGCCCTAGGCTTCAATCAGCTTTTCACCTGGAGAAGTTCTGGATGGTGGGGGTAGTGCGGAGATTCCAAGGAAAAGATGGGAGTCCCCCTGGTGTGAGGAAAGCGAGACTTGAATTCAGGAAGGTTGGAGTGATGAAAAGGCCATGGGTTCCTGAAAGAAGGAAGTCAAGTAGTAAACAAGCTCTTGGAAACACACACACTGTCCTCTTGAGTCCTTGCTCCATAGGAAGCAGTGTGTGTCCAGGAAAATGGGCCACGTTCTAACAAAGAGTCAAGGTAACTGGACCAGATGGTTGCCAAGACTCATACAAGGCCTGAGGTCATTGGAATTCCAACCAGCCCGAGGGTAGCGTTCTTTTGGATCAGTCAGAATACTCAGTAGATACCCAGGAAGGATCCTAAGTCAGGAGCGGGATGAAATGATCCCTCCAAGAAAGCTGACTCTACAGATTCCCTAAACAGGTGACAGAACAATTTGAGAAATAGTCAGAAGCACCTAGAATATCTCACTGCCCGGGGGACAGCCAATCATGCAAGGCAGAGAGCAGCCTCCCAAGGACTCAGGTCATCGAAAGGAAGACAGTTCAAAAGGGAACAAGGAATAGACGGGAAAAAGAAAACATGACTAGCAAGGTACTAGACTTCCTCTTCAACATTTCAACGACGAGCTTCAGAAGGAACGACTTTTCTTTCCAATCTATGGAAAGAAAAGACTATGCTCTTGAAAGAAAAGACCTAAATAGGTCCGTGAAAAATAAACTCTCCATACAAGGATGCAGAGGATAGTCTAGGTTTTGTGAAAAGAAAAAGGATGAAAAGGGCTAGACCGCACCCAAACGAATCCTACAAGGCTGATTTTCCTAGGCAATAGAAAGACGCCCCATAGAATGAAAGACACCCCCTAGAATGAACAGAAAAAGAAGACATTTCAAAGGAACAAAGGATCCATTTAGAAAGACATGGCCATCCTCAAGGTGTCCGCATCTGATGAGAAAACTCCTAGAGATTCAAGCCATTGAAGCCCCTAAAACAAGGCTGAAGAAAGGTCTTGGAAAGCTTTTCTTTCTTGATTTGGGAGAGAATGAGTGAGAGCGAGAGAGCAGGAGAGAGGAGAAGGTCAGAGAGAGAAGCAGACTCGGCAAGGACCTGGGAGCCCCAGGCGGGAAGAGACCCCGCAAGTCCGGGGTCATGACCTGAGCCCAAGGCAGTCGCTCAAACCACGGAGCCCAGCAGGTGCCCGTCTCCAGAAATTGGTCAACAA